>NC_140493.1:102776019-103243519 GCF_964271855.1 Acomys minous
ACACACATACACAGGGAGAGTCCTAATTAGTAATGATTTATAAAGTCACCAAAACAAAACATGAGGGAAAATGAGACCTACACAGGAGCACAAGAAGGAGAATAAAATTGAGGTCAAAGCTGTGTTGAGAGAGTAGTACACTGTAGTTCAATACAGGTTCCCATCACAAGCTCTAGAAAAAGATGCTCACAGTGTATGTATGGGGGAGGTGCACCTAAGCAGATGCTCAAGGCCAAGGACAAGGAGAAATTTGGAAGTATTTTTCTTCTCAAATGTGAGCCTAGAAGGCATTTAAGTGACTCAGATTAAAGCAATGACCTGGGGACTTTATTGAGATTGGATGAAGCTTGGTGAAATTCTGGAGTTAAATAAAGACTCTATGTCTGTTGGGAAGACTTTTGCCACATATCACGGATAGCTGACTTCTTTGCTCATGCCCCACCCCTTGCCTAGAGTCCTCTTAAGATCAAAGCAAGGTATATAATAATACTCCAGCTGTTAGAGGCAAAACCAGGATTCTGGCAGCCTTTCCAAGCTAGGTCTAGCTATCCAACAATAGGTCAATTAAAGAGAAAGATAAGAGTAAAAAGTAAAGAAAGGAGATTTTTCCCAATATGGCCATATCAAAAGGAAGAGTGGAATTACAGTGATTCACAAAGTCCATACACATGATCCTAGAAGGAAATTTAGGCTTAAATAGAAGACCAAAAGTATGCACCATCAATAAGTCCTGTTACAGCTATAGCCCTCTCCATCACTGAAGTCCTGTTCCAGCTATAGCCCTCTCCATCACTGAAGTCCTGTTCCAGCTATAGCCCTATCCACCACTGTGTGGCTTGCAAAGAGGTAATGTCAGTAGTGAAGTCTGCACGATGTAGATCTCTTCCTGGAGACAGGTGTCTCTTCTGCCTACATGGCCCCAGGTTTCAGCCTTTTCTTCCTCATGACCCAAAACTTCTGGGGAATTCTGATTCTGTGTAGTCCATTGCTTCAGTAGTCTGATAGAAGGAATGGGCCTAAGCATCTCCCTTAAGAACGTCATTGCTGTTGACAGCAGAGTTGGAAATCTTCCCTGTGTACTGGGTCCTTCCTGATACCCAAACCCTACAAGGAGCTAACCCTCTGTAAAGACAGTAGGGTAGAGAGGTGTCTCTCTGAGTGTTAGCATCTCACAGTGTCCTTCTGTTAGCAATATTGACAGCAGGCTCCATGCTTCATATTTCTATGTGACACTGAACAAAGCTTTGAACACTCTGTGCTCATTAATTATTGGTTGCATAACCAAAGTAAAGTAGATATGGTCTCTCTGGTTCTCCAAATCCTCATAAATGGATTATTTTAGCCATTACTCCTACCTGCTATGCAGGCTCAACTTGAAAATAACAGAGCCTGGGATGGTCTCTGATTGCTTCCTGTTCACACTTCAGTCCCGTGAGGACGTTTCTGGGGTCACGATTCTTCTTTGGACTGGTGGCGGAGGGCAGGGGTTGGGGGCTGGTGCGGTGGGGTAGGGGCTGGTAGATCCACCTTGTGCTTTCACACACAGCTTCTAACTGTCCCCAGAAATAGATTTCTGTTTTAGTCACCTGAAGGCATAAATAGGACAAAAGAATATGTGTATAAGTCATTTATAGAATTGACCTTAAAGTGTTATCCATATCCAATGCCATTTTCTCCCATCAAAGTGAGTTTACCTATGGGCTCATCTGTGTTCCAAGGTTCACATGTTGAAACCCTAACTGATATATCTCGAGTGTGGCTATATTTGGATAGAGAAGCTTTGAAGGAGTAGTGATATTAAAATGAGGCCATTAGATTGGGACCTAGCCCAAAGAATGGCTGTCTTCATTAATAAATGGAAACTTGTATAGAGAGGGATGTGGAAAGAGAAGCACATGAAGATACAGAGAAAAGACCTACCATCAACAAGCCAAGAAAAGAGAACTCAGAGGAAGTCATCCAACCCCATTGGATTGGATACATAATAATAGCACAGTATCCTCCTCCTCCTCCTCTTCTTTCTTCTTCTTCTTCTTCTTCTTCTTCTTCTTCTTCTTCTTCTTCTTCTTCTTCTTCTTCTTCTTCTTCTTCTTCTTCTTCTTCTTCTTCTTCTTCTTCTTCTTCTTCTTCTTCCTCATCACCCCTTGTTTAACACTTAAGTGCTGGAGAGATGAGTTAAGAGCATTCATTCCTCACACTCGCAGAGGACCATGTTTCAGTTTCCAGCACTCAGCAGGTGCACACAGCCATCTGTAACTCCAGTTCCGGGGATCCAAAACCTTTTCTGAATTCTGCTGTCTCCAACATGCAGGTGGTACACAGACATACACTCAGGCACACACATATACACATGAAGTAAAACATATTAATGTTTTTTAAAAAAAATAAACATTAAACTGAGGCAGTGGGCCCTTGACTGAGGGCCCCAGGCTAACTGCACAGTCACACTACAATGAATCCAGCCTTGGTGGTACTCACACTTCCAACATCACCAGCATCACCAGAGCTGATAGCTGAAATTGATACTGACAGGTAGAGAGGACTGTTACGTCCCACCCCATCTGAAGCCCATATTCAGCAGTTGCAAACACTGGCTTATAAAAATAGATCTCCCTCGACTACAAACTTCTAATGTAAGAATCACATGGGGTATGGAGTTGGTATTCTTTTTCTACAACCTTACAGAGGATCAGAGGGCATTTATTAGGCATAAGTTATTGGTTAGATAGTTTCCAAATTTCTTCAGGTAAGTTTGTTTCCAGGCCAGGATCAGGTATTTCAGAGTGCTTCACCCTGAAATCTCATAGGACTGTTAACCACATCAATCTTTCCACTTCTGCCCCTACTCCTTTCACTCTATAAAGGGTGTTAAAGATGACATTTAAGAATGTTAACATTGCCTCCGGATGTGGGTGGTGCACGCCTTTAAGCCCAGTACTCGGGGAGGCAGAGGCTGGTGGATCGCTGTGAGTTCGAGGCCAGCCTGGTCTTCAAAGTGAGTCCAGGATGGCCAGGGCTATACAACAAAACAAAACAAAACAAAACAAAACAACCCCCCCTTCAAAAAAAAACAAAAAACAAAAACAAAAACAAAACCCTCAAAAAAACAAAACAAAAAAGAATGATAATGATGTCAAAGTTCCTTCAAATTTCAAATAATTATAAAATTGGTTTCCTGGTGTCCACTTCATTTGCTCTGATCTTTCTTCAGTGGTAACTTCGAGGGACTTTTACGAAAGACTTAGTGTCTTATTCTGTCCATGGTGGGATCTGTCAAGCTACTCACATGAGGAAAAGTCTATAACTGTGTTCATACTCATGCAAGATCATAAGGACAGATATGAATTGTCACAGTAGCTGTGCTAAATTTTCACTGTTGTGGCAGAATTGCAAAGGAAAGCAACTTAGAGGAGGGGAGGCTTAGTTTTGTTTAGGGTTTTGGTGCATGGCCAGCTGGCTCCGTTGCCATGGGCCTGAGCCTAGGCAACACACGACTGCAGATGATGTAATAGCTTCTCACCTCATAGCAGCCACGAAAAAGAGTAGAAATGTCAAGATGGGGGCTAGAGAGAAGAGACAGCCTTCTAAGGTAATCCAAACATCCCCCCCTCTATCCACCCTGTGCTCACTTCCTATCACCTCCCCAGCAATGCCATCATTGGCTTATAAATCCATCTGTGGATTCCGCATTGGGTAAGCAGAGCCATCAGGGTCTCATCAGTCTCCTAAGACCAATGACTGCCTGACAACCAGTCTTCTTTTCTTTTCTTTTCTTTTCTTTCTTTCTTTCTTTCTTTCTTTCTTTCTTTCTTTCTTTCTCTAATTGATTTACTTTTCTTCCCTTCTCTCCTACCAGCCCCTTCCTCTCCTTTCTCTTCTCCCTATGCCCTTCCCTTTCTCCTCAGAGAAAGCAAGAACCCTCATGGCTAACCACCAGCCCTGGCATATCAAGTTGTAGTAGGACTTACTGCATCTTCTATCGAGGCTAGACAAGGTGTCCAGTTAGGGGAAAGGGATCCAAAGGCAGGCAACAGAGTAAGAGTCAGCCCATGCTCCTGCTGTTAGAGGTGCCACATGAGGACCAAGCTGTACATCTGTTGTTACATATGTGTAGGAGGCCTAGATCTGCCCCATGCATGCTCTCTGGTTGGTGGTTCAGCCTCTGCGAGCCACCTATGGGCCCAGGTTAGTTGATTCTGTTGCTTTTCTTGTGGTGTACTTGACCTTTCTGGCTCTTTCAACCCTTCCTCCCTTTCTTCCATAAGATTACCCAAAGAATCTGTTTAATGCTTGGCTGTGGGTCTCTGCGTCTGTTTTTATAAGCTGCTGGGTGAAGCCACTCAGATGACAGCTATGCTAGCCTCCTGTCTGCAGTTGTAGCAGAATATTATTAATAGTGTCAGGGGTGGGCTCTTTCTCATGGCGTGCGAGTCAAGTTGGGCCAGTCATAGGTTGGCCATTACTTTTCTTCCATCTTCATCCCTGAACCTCTGCTAGGCAGGGACATTTGTGGACGGAAGATTTTGTGGTTAGGTTGGTATCGGCATCTCTCCACCGGAAGTCTTTGCTGGTTATAGGAGGTGACTGTTTCGTGTTTCTTATCCTTATTGCTAGGATTCTTAGCTAGGGTCATCCTCACAGATTCCTGGGAGCTTCATTGCCCTTTATTTCTAGCTTGTCCCAGAGAAACTCCCCCGTCTGGTTCCAGTTCCCTCTCTCCCCATCCTACCCACACCTGATCCTCCCGATTCCCCCTTCCCACCACCTCTCCCACTCAGGTCCCTCCCTCCATCTGCCCCAGGTATTTATTTTATTTTCCCTTCTCAGTGAGATCCAAGCATCCTTCCTCAGGCCTTAGGTGTTACTTAGCTTCTTTGGGTCTGTGGATTGTAGCATAGTCATTCTGTGCTTTATGGACAAAGTCCACTTATAAGTGAGCACATACCATATTTGTCTTTCTGGGTCTGGGCTACCTCACTCAAGATGATCTTTGCTAGTTCCATCCATTTGCCTGTAAATTTCATGATGTCATTGCTTTTAATAGCTGAGTAATATTCCATTATGTAAAGGCACCACATTAGAAAAAAACAGGGTCCCTCTTCAGTTGAGGGACACTTAGATTGTTTCCAGTTTTTGGGTATTACAAGTAAAGTTGCTATGAACATAGCTGAGTAAGTGTCCTTGCGGTATGGTGAAGCATCTTTTGGGTATATGCCCAGGAGTGGTATAGCTAGGTCTTGAGGTAGAACTATTTCCAATTCCCAATTGATTGCAAGTTTTTACTCCCTCCCCCAATGGAGGAGTATTCCTCTTGTTCCATATCCTCGCCAGCATGTGCTGTCACTTGAGCTTTTTTTTTTTTAATCTTAGCCATTCTGATGGGTGTAATAAGATGGAATCTCAGAGTCATTTTGATTTGCACAGGCCTCCTGTGATGCAGGCAGAGCTGTGGGACAGGGAATGGAGTCCCCAACCAGACTTTAAGACATGAGCATTCAAGGTATAATGGCGATTTGAATCACCATGGTCACCTATCCGAGTCTTCCCTTTTAAAAAAATTAATTTATTTATTCACTTTAGATCCCAGCCACAGCCCCCTCCCTCCTCTCCTCCCAGTGCCATTCTCCCTCCCCCATCGCCCCTCCCCTATTCCTCGGAAAAGGAGGAGCCCCCTTATCCACCCACCCCAGCTCATCAAGTTGCATCACGGCTGAGCTTCTCTTCCCCTGTGGTCTGGCAAGGTAGTCCAGCCAGGGGGAAGTGATCGTAAGCAGGCAGAAGAGTCCATGTCGAAGACAGCCCCCCCCCTTCCCTTATGAGGGGACCCACGTGAAGCTTGAGCTGCCCATCAGCTACATCTAGGTGCAGTCCATGCAAGGTCCTTGGTTGGTGCTTCAGACTCCACAAGCCCCTCTTTTGCCCTGGTTATTTGGCTCTGTTGGTCATTTTGTGGAGCTCCCGTCACCCCTAGGTTCTTCTATGCTTCTCCCCACTTTTCCACTAGACTCCCTATGCTTCACCCAGTGTGCGCCAGTGAGTGTCAGCATCTGTTTCCAACTGCTGCTGGGTGGAGCCTCACGGAGACCAGCCGCATCACAGTCCCCACGTGCCCTGACTACTCACTCGCACAGTATTAGAGGCATGTATTAGTCTCCTCGTGTGTCAGGTGGGAGTCCTCCGAGTCCTACGTCAGGAGAATAAGATTCGGACAGAAGTCTTTGTGGGTGGGTGGGTCTTTCCTTTTAAGGGACAAGAGGACAAAGGAATTGAAATAGAAGTAACAAAGCTTTAATGGAAGAGTTTTAGGTGTCCATGAAATACTAAGGGAAAAGTGGTGTATGTCTTGGGAATTCATGACTTCACTCACTAACTCTTGTAATATATACTTCATTAATTTACTTGCTAACTCACTTCATGTGTGTGTGTATATTTACACATATGTATATACAATCTATATGTCTATCTACTGTCATTTATTAATTATATATTTATTTATCCATTAACCATCTATCTATCTATCATCTATCATCTATCTATCTATCTATCTATCTACCTACCTCTAGGAAAAATTTTGAAAAGTAAATAAATAATTTTGAAACCAACAAAGATGGACACAGAAAATGTCATTTGAACTGAGTCCTAAAGCAGCGTGGTGTAAATTAATGTTAGTGTAGGACACTGGTGCTTTCCATTTGTTTAGCAAAATGATTTTAGGTAAACCACTCGATTTAAATCTTAAAGGTACAGGCTTTACAGCCAGACTGTGACGGTTTTAATCTCCGTTCTATCAATAACTGTGCCTTGGAAACACATGGAGAATCTCTGTTCTTCGTTTCTTTATTCCCACAGACAAGGATGAAAATAAACAGATCCTACCACATTGGTGCTGTGAGAGAACTAACAAGTTAATTCACACAAAGCACAGAGTGCTTACTGTGTGACTCACTCTCCCTATGTAGGACTCAGAGTACTCACACCGTGAGACACGAAGAGAATAGTACATGCTGCTAATGTTGTGGCGGTGAGTAGTCAGTGCACGTGGGCACTGTGATGTGGGCTCACACATCATTCACTTGTGCCTGTAATCTTCTAACAGGCACCAATACACACAACAACTACATAAAACTGATTTCTTTTTATGCAGATTGCCTTTACCTTTATTTTGATAAACATTTTGCATACAATTAGTTAATTAACTAATTTACATTTACCTCAGGGGCATGTGTGCATATGACCAGCAGAGGACGACTTGGAGAGACTGGCTTTCATCTTTCACCACGTGGCTCTTAGAAAATAAGCTCAGATCACCAGACCCATCTCACTGGCCACGCCTCTATTCTCATTAATTGGTTCTTACACAGATTAGCATTTGGGTGGTAGATGAAAACGAACAGAGGTCACATAATATTTTTATATGCTGTGATGAGGAAGGATCACACCAAATGTTTTACTGTCATGTGCATGAAGCAACACACCGTGAATAAACACATGGAGGTGTCTTGCTTATTATTAGACCTTGCACTTTTCAGCGAAGCAATGACATTGGAGACTAGAGTCGATCAGAGAGAACAGGGAATGAGGTGTTAAAGTTCTCTTTGCAGTGTCTTCCACAGACGATCTTCAGGGGTAGCATTTCTTTTCTCTCTCTCTCTCTCTCTCTCTCTCTCTCTCTCTCTCTCTGTCTCTCTCTTGCTCTCTCTCTCTCTCTGTCTCTCTCTTGCTCTCTCTCTCTCTCTCTGTCTCTCTCTTGCTCTCTCTCTCTCTCTCTCTCTTTCTCTCTTGCTCTCTCTCTCTCTGTCTCTCTCTTGCTCTCTCTCTCTCTGTCTCTCTCTTGCTCTCTCTCTCTCTCTCTCTCTCTCTCTCTCTCTCTCTCTCTCTCTCCCTCTCTCTCTCTCTTGCTCTCTCTCTCTCTCGCTCTATCTCATAAGGACCAAGAACCTAGTCCAAATTCATATGCAGGTATATGTACATATGGTGGGTAGACCGTGGGATGTACAAATTACTTCCAAATCTTTTGTTAGACAAAATGGAACAAATGATCACATAGGAATTCATAGAGTTGATCAGATAAAATCAATCACTTGGAAATACTTTTATTTCATTACGACCTAAACTTTTGCCATCTAAATATTTCCTGCAACCACACATTTGCGATCTAATCTGCTTTACAGCACACATTTTTTTTCTCACTTTATCTACTACCAAACTACATAATCCACAAGGCAGAGCAATTATCACATCAGTTTTTATAGAGCACCATGTCTAAGACTTGACAAGTCTTCCAAAGAAAGTTTACATATGAGTTATTAACGAATGTTCAAGGGGGGTATGTCAAAAGAAGGCTTGTTTGAATAAATTGGCCTCTTTCCAAAGCCACAAGGCTGTGCTGAGAGTAAATGAAGGCTGTTAGTTTCCTGTGTGGACGGAATTAGTCCTAATGGCGATTCCTTCTCATTTGTGAGTGAGGCATTAGAGACATTGAGGTTGATAGCCTACTGAATGTGTATTCCTGTTTCTAAATACCTATCAGCATCTAATTATCAACTGGCTAATGATCTGAATTCACTGTGCAGAAGGTCCTCATTGTCTTATGCTCAATGGCTGTGATGATAAGTTATGCTTCATAACTGTATTAACTACCAAGTTTTTTTTTTATAACAGTGTTAACTACAGTGTACAACACTCAGAGTTAGACATTTCTAACCAGATTACTCTACTTATAATATATTTCACATAATAATAGCCAGGTCTATTGATTTCTTCTTAGTTTTGGTTTTTTGAGAATCGGGTTTTATTATGTCTGGACTGTCAGGCTGGCCTCAAGCCCAGAATCTTCCTCCCTCGGCAGCCTGAATATTGAGATGGAAGTAGAAGGGCTGGAGAGACGGCTCAGCCGTTAAAGGCTAGGCTCACAACCATAAGTATAAGAGATTGAAGTAGAATAAAATAGAAAAGATACAGTCATCTGACTATTGCTGATTATACAGATCTGATGATCACTGATACAATGATCAGATACTGATGTATTAATGCCATTCTTCAGGTTCCATTTGCCTGTCCTTGAGGCCCAGTCTCTCACCAATCTGAAACTCAACACTGCCTGGCCAGTGAGCCCTAGCGATCTGCCTGTTGCTTCCTACCAACGTTGGAGTCATAAGTGTATGCTAGCACACCTGATTCTTTAGAATATGACTGCTGGGAATCAAACCCAGGTCCTGGCACTTGCAGGGCACTCACTTTATTGATTGATCCACTTCCCCATCCCCAGAATGGCTATCGGTGGATATGGGTTTTCCTTACATGGCAAAGACAATATCCTGGAATTAGAGTACAGTGGTGGTCACACATGATGTGAATATACTCAAACACTCTGAAATGCTTATTTGAAAGGGTAGACTTTTTGATAAGTGAATCACCATTCCTCGAATAAAAATAGTAAATTCTTTAAAAGCTCATAGCCTCCACTTTTGAAATAATTTTAATTTAAATTTTCATATGTGCTCAGATACTCCATATTTTTTAATCCTCCTTGCTTTTATTCTCTAATTTTATTTAGTTCTGGATTGCTGATCCTCAGATCATCAGGCTTGATTTTCTTTGTAATTATTATACATTCATTATACAAATATTTGAGTTTCAATATGGCATATTTGAGTAGCTATACCACACACATTTGTCCTGTTTACCCTGAACAGCCCTCGTCTGTCCCTTCCTTGACCTCACAATGGCTCCTTCTTCTCCTCAATTGTTCTCACATGCCTCTATGTTTTATTATTTTTTTTAAGTTTAGATTTCTTTCTGATCGAAAACAAGTAATATTAATCAATCTGAGGCTGGCTGATTACACCTGACATAATTGTATGCAGTTCAACCTATTTTTCTATATAAGACACAATTTTATTCATCTTTATACCTTATGAATCCTGTGTGTGTGTGTCTGTGTGTTTGTGTGTGTGTGTGTGTGTGTGTGTGTGTGTGTGTGTGTGTGTCCACATTTTCTGTATTCAATTGTTGGTGGATCCCGAGGCTGACATGCTGAGTTAGTTATTGCAAAGAGAACTAAAGTGAGCAGGGGTGTAGAGGTCTGCTGAGTTAGGCCTCATCGGGCAGATGTCCACACATGGGTTCAGATGGATTCTGTGGGCGCTTTTAATCATTTCGTTTGATATATCTATATACATATTTCCATAATGGTTTTACTATTTTTCATTAATACCAGCGGAGCCCAATAGTTTAATCTCCTAATCCCTCCCACCATCTGTCATGATATTAGCTACTAGGGCCAGTGGTGGATGTTGTTTTGCTTGCTTTGTGCTTTTGAGACAGGATCGCATGTGGCCCTGGCTGGCCTTGAACTCCTGATTCATCTGCTTCCACCACCTATATTCTGGAATTATGGTCATGTTCTACCATGCCTGCGTTACTGGAGTAAGATGGAATCGCAATGGAGTTGGAATTTTATTTCCACGAGGACAAACAATTAAAAATTCTAAAAGCTTTTTAAATTTTTTTATTTGATTACTTTTAAATTGTTTATAAGATTACACTTGTACATAATCCACTAGGCTTGCACTTAGACTACCCTCCCTCATTTTGTATTACAGCTTTGACAACGGTTTTGTTCCCAGACCCGAGTCAGGTCTTGTTATCTCTACAATGATTAACAAATGCTCATCTGAACAGATAAGACAGTGTTTGCCTGGAGCTTCTCTTCAGCTGGCGCCAGGCCTAACAGGGCAACAGAATTATGTAGACACATTTTATTAGAGCCAGGGAAACAAGGTGAGCAGTGTTTGAGATGAGCCAAAAGCTGCAAGGCTGCAACAGCTTAACCTAGACTATGGTAAAAGTCAGAATAGGAAAGAAAGGGGGAAAGGAAAGATCAACACTGATGAATAAGACAGACAAGAAAGGCATTCCAGAATACAGATGGGCTACTGCTAGAGAAAACAAATGGAAATTACATTTTAATTTTTAAAAATGTCATATGCATGTAGTGTATTTGCATAATTTCACCTTCTCCCTTCCCTCAGTCCTACCCCTCCCATTACCCTCTGCTCTCAGATTTTTCTTCTCTTTTTCTTTAAGTATATGTACATGTGTGCATGCATGTGTGTGCACATGTGTGCATGCATATATCAATACATATATACTGCTGAGTCTATTTGGTGTTGCTCATGTGTGTATGTTTTTAGGGTTAATCAGTCATTATAAGGTAACTAACTGGGCAGGGGAAGCTCATCCCAAGGGAAGACTGATTCTCCCTCTGTCAACAGTCTGTAGCTCTTCATCTAGCAGAAGGACCCCCATGAAACTTCCCCCACGCATGACTTTAAGTCGTACTTTCTCCCCAAGAGTCATAGTCTGCCTAATAACAACATAAGCAAGAAACCTTCCTTCAAGCTGTAGATCATGGAGTCCAGTCAATTCCCCCAAACAATATACTCTATTGCTTTTGCCCTTGGCTGCCTTCCAGAATTTCAGGGCAAGTCCCCATTGCTGAAGACATCACAAATACTGGACACAGGATTTGGAAAAATCAAAGTGAGTCTGGCCCCGAGCTTCTTTCTGAGGACTTGTATATAAATAAATCACATTTTTCTAAGTCTCAAGTGGCAAACTTTCTTGTAACTTGAACCCTTGGAAGTTCTACTCTTTGTGTGCGTGCATGCATGTGCATGTGTGTGCATGTGTGTGTGTGTGTGTGTGTGTGTGTGTGTGTGTGTAGAGGTAACTGACATGTAATAAATGGTTATTAAATCATGCAATGATTTTGGTAGGGATTTGGTTCTGTCTTGGCTTTACTGCTTTACAAAAGACTCTTGCTGTTTAACCAACTCATTAAACATTGTTATCATTGTTGATGGGAAGCAGGAATTAGCATCTTTTATAAAGACAGACAAAGATTAAATGGCTTTCTCAGCATCTCTGTGTGGGACTGTCGTTTTATTCAAAGGCAGAGCAAGCCATATTGGTTCCAGATTCGAAAATGGGTGATCCTTGGCTGAGGAGAACTGAGAGAAGTAGGAGAGAAACCTGCCAGTGTGCCAGGGGAGAGAGCACCTGTATCAAAGCAGAGCAAGACCTAGTGTTGAGGACTTTGACTGACAAGATGGAGCCCACAAACCAGCCCAGCAGGAAGGGCAGGGTGCGTTATCTAGCTGTGAATGCCCTGAAACTGGAATGAAGACATCTTAGAAGCCCTGGGAACCTCAGCAGCCTGGAAGAACAGAGCCAAGGAGGGCAGATCTCATGATAAAAATTTTTTTGAAGTATTGTTGCTGTCATATGGCCTTTGCTGTATTATGGTTATGAAGCACAGAACATCACGAAGGCTACTGGGGACTGAGTTCCTTTTTAGAGTGAAGATTATTGACCTCTAGAAAGTTGACTTTCACAGAAGAGTGTTCATGTAGGTTGCCATTAAGTATACTGTTGCTAAATGACCAACAATGGTTTTCCTAAAATCATTGTTTCCTTCTGACAAATCCCAGCATCCCATAATCCTCTGAACTTGACTCTCTCTCCCTCTCTCTCTCTCTCTCTCTCTCTCTCTCTCCATATATATATATATATATATATATATATATATATATATATATATATATAAAACTTTTCTTTTTTCATAATACAAATGATAACTTATATTGCTATACTAAATAAATATTAACAGTCAACACAAATCCAAAACCAACCACCAACCCTTGGGACTAGGAAAGAGATGGTGAGGTTCTCCATCACTGCTCATCAGGAAGGGACATGGTGGCAAGTGTGCACACGTGGCTGTGGCCAGTTGCTTCATGATCAGTGCAATGAACAATGGGACAATTGGGTCTCGATGATTCATTGAAGAATCAGGCCCAGTGTTGATTGGAGTGGAACGTCAGTCAGAAGGACTCTTGTCCTGGCCATACCATCTAACGGAAACATCATCTGGGCCATATGCTCTGATATTTCTGTGTCTAGAAGTCCAGCCACAGGAGTGCAGCCACAGGGGTCTAGCTGCCAAACTTCCTGAATAGTATCATAACCCTGAACAAACCCTAGGCCACTAGTCTCGGGAGAGATAGCTGATGGGTGGGAGAGGATGGATAGCTTATGACCACTAGGAACAACATCTGGGCTCTCAGATTGGGAGGAGTCTAAGTGTACCCGCCCCCCCACCCCAGCAGGAACCTCTGAGTCAAGCATATAAGAGCAAAAGGTCAAAGATCTCTATGAACTCAGAGAAGGGCTGACTGATGGCCGGATAACATTGGAAGCTGGACACTGTAAGACGAGGCATAGAAACCATCCAGGCAAACAACCAGAATCCAGAAGGGACAGTTTCTTTAGTGAGAAGCGTGTCCTTCGTGGTCTGAGATTCAGGATTAATTGTTTTCTTTGGGGTAGAATGGAGCTAGCAGGAGGTTTACAGAGGAGATGGTGTCTCCATGTATTTGGTAGAGGTCTATCTTGTGTGGGAAACTCATCTCCAATACTAAGAGGCGATTGCTTCCTGGCTAGCAGCCTGGGTTGGGAGGGGATAGGCATGCGGGTTGGGGCATTTATGCTGCCTCTCTAAGTGGGATGTAAAGTTTGCCAAAAGATGTATGTGTCATTCTTGTCTGATTTTCCTGTGGTCATGACTTAGTGTGTTGCATCGTTTAGCCAGGGGCTTGATTGAGTGCCTGACTCAAATGCAGGCAAGACTTCATTTTCTTTTTTGAAATTAAAATTTAATTACATTATTTCCCCTTCCCTTTCCTCCTTTCAAACCCTTCAATGCAGCCCACACCAACTACTCAAATTTATGGCCTCAAACATCTTTTTATTTAGATGCTTTACACACACACACACACACACACACACACACACACACAAACTCACTCACACACACACACACATTCACACATACTTATACTTACTCACACACATACACACACTCACATACATATGCATACACACACAGAGATACACTCACACAGACACATAGAGATATACACAACCACACACTCATGCACACATAGACACACATACACACATAGACACACACACATACACACATACACACTAACACTCATGTGCACCCACTCACACACACATTCATGCACAAACACACATACACAAACACAGATACACAAACACAGATATACACACACATAGTCACACACACACAGACACACAGACACCCATATAGACACATACACTAATATATATATATATGTATATATATATATGAATAATTTGCTAAGTCCATATGATATTACTTGTATGAATATGATTTCAGAGCCGACTAGAAAAGGTACCACATCAGAGCTTTCTGGCCAAGTCTTCCCTTCCCTTGAAGGCAGATTCTGAAATGAAATTAAGAGGTCAGGGTTGTTACTGTGATTAACACTTGAGATAAACAGCTGGCAAGGGAGAAGTCAGGTTATATTGGGGGTCGAATGATAGACAGCCTCAATGGGTTCCACAGGCACACCTGGATCTGGGAAGGCTGTTGGCATGGACTCTGTTTGGTGTGTGATGAACATGTACTTACACACCCCTTCCATCAATTACCTGGGAAAAGGATTGACCCTGGACAAGGTTGTATTCTCTTTAAACAAATTTATTATAATTTATTCAGATTGCATCTAAATTCTTATCCCCTTTCTTATCTTCCTGTTCCCACCCTCCCTCCCTATCCCCCTCCCCTAGACCTCTGACAGATGGAGACCTCCTCCTTCACCATATGATCACAGCCTATCAGGTCTCATTCAGATAGCCTGCTTCCCCTTCCTCTGTGTGCCCACTGGACCTTTTCACCAAGGGGAAGTGATCAAATTGGGGGCACCAGAGTTCATGTCAGAGGGAGTCTCCGCTCTACCCACAACCATGGAGAATGAGCTGTCCATTGCCTAGATCTGAACAGGGGGTCTAGGTTTACTGCATGCATTGTCCTTGCTTGGTGCAACAGTTTGTGCAGTGCCCCCTGGGACCAGAATTCCAGGCCTTAATGGTCTTCTTGTGGGTTCTCCTGAAGCCTCTGGGTCCTTCCATCCCCACATTCTTCCAAAACCCTCTCAGTGCTCCATCTGGAGTCCAGATAGGAGTCCAAGAACTCAAGAAATTAAACACCAATTAAGAAATGGGGTACAGAGCTAAACAGAGAATTCTCAACAGATAAATATCAAATGGCTGAGAAAACACCTAAAGAAATGCTCAATTTCCTTAGTTATCAGGGAAATGCATATCAAAACAGCTCTGAGATTCCATCTTACACCTACCAGAATGGCTAAGATCAAAAATTCAAGTGACATCACATTCTGGTGAAGATGCTGAGAAAGGGGAACACTCCTCCATTGCTGGTAGAAGTGCAAAATTGGACAGCCACTTTGGAAATCAATCTGGTGCTTTCTCAGAAAATTGGAAATAGTGCAAGACCTAGCCTGGGCAAATACCCAAAAGATGCTCCACCATACAACAAAGACATGTGCTCAACTATGTTCATAGCAGCTTTATTCATAATAGCCAGAACCTGGAAACAACCTCGATGTCCCTCAACCAAAGAATGCATAAAGAAACTGTGGTGATTTACATAATGTAATACTACTTAGCTAATAAAAACAAGGAAAATTTGAAATTAGCAGGCAAATGGATGGAACTAGAAACGATCATCCTGAATGAGATAACCCAAACGCAGAAAGACACGCATGGTATATAATCACTTATAAGTGAGTATTAGCTAACATAGATGTCTTCTGGAGGTTGTGCTCCGTAACTGAGACAACCCCACAAGAAGTTGCCAACATACACGTATGGACTGCTCTCTAAGCAGCTTTGCAGCAGTCATGGGGTGGAGCACCGCACTTACCCATATTGACTCCAGGTAAAGGCAAGGGCGTTCATCAGAGGTAATTCTCTACATTAGGGAACCCCAGGAAGCCCAGAGAATACTGGGGTCCATTACTATGTTCATTATATCTAGGTTCCTACTTCATTTGTCATGCAATTTGAAAATTTGTTGTCACAACTATTAAAAGTACCAGGATGCCATTTTGCATGCTGACGTAAGTCAACCAACAGCTGTTGGTTGATGTACACTCCACTGTGGACACTCCTTTTTCTGTCTAAGAGAATTGAACTACTTTTAGGATGGGAGAATGTAAAACAAGAACAACACAGAAAAGCAACAGCAGCAAGAGGAAAGCCATCAGCTGGTCGCCTCTGTTGGATTCCTTGGGCAATCCTTAGTTAAGGGAGAAACATTAGTTAAGTAGAAGCCAAATCCATGAAGCAATAGACTGGTTTATACACTTGATTCTCAAGAAGGGAAGGCGTTCCTGGGAAGCTTAATGGCCCTTCTTTGCAAATAGATAAAGTGTAATGGCTGGAGTCCAAGGTTAGGGAACAATAGTAAGGACAGCACATTCCCAGTCCTTGTCTATTGAAATCAGCAGATAGTGCTCCTGCTGCTGAGGGCTTCCTCTGCCAAGCCAAGCAGCACAGCTGCAGGACACCCTGCTGATGCCTGGTCCACCCTGAGCTTCAGAGACAGAGCCCCTCCCAAGGCAAGTTCAACCAGGCTCTTTGGCAGCCAGAGTCTACACAGAACCTGTGGAACATAGTGACGAAAGGGAGTTTGACATGTTTGGAAACATTTAGACTTGGGATGTAAGCTACACAGAACACATTTACTCTTCTCGTTTAATACTACAGAGGTTTGGACCCTGAAAAATCTTCAGAAAAGTACAAAAGGCTCTCGCCAAGGCATCGATTTAGTAATTTGGTCACTGACAAAAGGGCATCTGCTTAACTAGTCTGAGTTTAAAATAGAATGTTTCCAGTTATTAGAATTGTCTCTCTCGTCTTTGCAGGCCGGTTTTCTTTAACTCCAGAAATTTAGGTTTGATATTTGAATTTGGGCTGACTTAAAATACGTTCTTTTCCAAGAGACTATGCAAGCAACAGGATCGTTACAGCGATGAAGGAGTGACATCTGGTCACAATCAACTTCTCATATATGCCTGATCGTACATAGGAACTGCACCTTTTTATAGGGTTAGGAGAATTATTTATGATAATTATACTTTATAATCTCGTTTATTAGGTACAAGTCTATCAAAGTAAAAGGATAAACAGCAAGAGATGGATGACAGAGAGATAGATGAATAATAAATAGGTAGGTAGATAGAAAGACGAGAAATCTCAAAGCGCCATCGAATCAGTGCTCCAAGCATCCAGTAGACACTGACTGAAGAAGGCCATTGAGGCTCCAGGTGGAGATCTGGATTCAGCCCTCTTTCCATGGATGAGTTTCTCCTGGCAGAACTTCCATTTTCTCTTTCACTGGAGCTACTTTTATATCATGTGGTAAAGAAGAGTAACCTAGTCTACCTTGTAGCTACTTCTTTTGTTTTGTTTTGTTTTGTTTTGTTTTGAGACAGGATTTCTTTGTGCACCCTTGGTTCTCCTGGACTCACTTTTGTAGACCAAGCTGGCCTCGAACTCACAGAGATCCACCTGCCTCTGTCTCTCGAGTGCTGGAACTAAAGGCATGAGCCACCATGCCTGCACCTTGTAGCTATTTTTAAGAGCTCAGTGTTTTACTGTGGGAGCTGTTTGGGTTGTTGTCTTCTGCCACAGAGTTGGGGGCTATCCCATCACCAAGGGGTCTTTGAAGGCACAGTGTTCCCTGTAAGGCTCTCTAGGCCCATAGGCCATTAGCAAGGGTTCCTTAATGCCTTGAGAAAGTGTGCAGGGTCGAGAGAACCTTAACCTTGTCAGCCCTGGGAAAGGTAGCTGGTGTTCATCATCTTAATGCTTTATTGAAATTGTTGGGTGATAGGGTTTTTTTGAGAGAGAGAGAGAGAGAGAGAGAGAGAGAGAGAGAGAGAGAGAGAGAGAGAGAGTGAGTGTGTGTGTGTGTGTGTGTGTGTGTGTTTCCAGACAGGGTTTCTCTGTGTAACAGCCTTGGCTGTCCTGGAACTCTCTGATAGAGCAGGCTGGCCTCCAACTCACAGGGATCCACCTGCCTCTGCATCCAGAGTACTAGGATTAAAGGGATTAAAGGCATGTGCCACCGAGCCCTGTTCTTTGCTATACTTCAGTGTCAGTTCCTCCTCTATGCTTATCTTTAGACAAAGTGAACAAAGAGTTATTTTTCTATTTAAAGTCACAGATAAACCTCAATTGTCTTTGAACACCTGAGGCGGAGCTCCCTCAACAGGAAGACCATTATCAGTTTTCTGCTATGAGAGTTTCGTACCCTACTTTCTTTGCTTTTTATTTTATTTTATTTTTTATTACTATAATTTATTCACATTATATCCTGATTGTAATCCCCTCACTTTTATCTTCCTATTCCCACCCTCCCTCCCTTTACTCTCCCTTAGACTTATTTTGTGTGTATAAATGTTTGCCTGCATGCATGTATGTACACCACATGGCTTCAGTACCAGTGGAGGACAGCAGAGGGCAGTGGACCAGCTGGAACTGTAAGTACGGAAGATTGTAACCTGCCCCATGGGTGCTGGGAACCAATCCCAAACCCTTTGCAAGGGCAAAAATGCCTTTAAACTGAGCCACCTCCCAAGTACCCTACTTTCTTTTGACTCTTGTATGAGATCCTTTACTTTCATATTTTATTATTGACCCCATAGGTATGAAGCCAGTTATAGTGTACAGTTTTTACAAATTGAAGGTCCTTTGGTGGTTATTATTATTATTATTGTTATTATTGTTATTCTTATTATTCTTATTATCATTATTATCGTTATTATTATTGTTGTTGTTGTTGTTGTTGTTGTTATTATTATTATTATTAGTCTCTGTGATAAAAGTTTAGATGTCACCTAGATGTGTTGGGTGCTTATCTTTAATTCAAGTTCTTGGGAGGCAGAGGCAGGCATATCTATGTGGGTATGAAGTCAGCCTGGGCTACATAACGACTTCCAGACCATCCACGGTTATGAAGTGATCCTGTACTAAAAAAGAATGTTTAGATGATTGCATTACTTGAAGGCGCTTGATGAGTAAATACAAAATAATAATTTCATAGCAACTGTTGGGATCTACTGACCATTACCTACAGGTGTCATATTTCTTTTTTGTTACATATTAATCCTAACAATAGCTACAAGAAAACACCAGGCATGCAAAGATTTATGTTTATGAACAGGCTGGTTTTTCTGGTAAATGTCAGAGAAAATACAGGCTCATTTGAAGCAGCTTAGGACAAAGAGGGATTTGAAAGAGCAGTGCTCATATCTCCTTCCACATTGGTCAGTGAAAGTCGAGCAAGAGGAGTAAAGGAAATTTCTTTCCATTTTGAGTGCAGCTGCGATATCGTAGGGCTTGATTCCCCAGCCTTAGAAACTTTCTCACTTTTGAAAAAAAAAATAAATTGAAATCAGATAAAGGAAGGTTCTGGAATGTTGGAAGGTCAACTAAGAGAACTATAGACTGCCATTCACTGGCCAGAATGATAATTTCCCTGCACTCTAGTCTAGACTGCACTTCCATCTGGTAAAGATTTATGCATTAGCTATAATCTCTCTTCCCTTCCAAAGTTCAGATCTTTCTGGAGAGTAGCCATTGTATGTTTCTGAGGCTTTTATCTGTACTATCAGCAAGCAGGCTGGACGGTTGCTTTGATAGAATAAAAGGAGGGATGCAGGAAAGAATTTAAAATCACCATTTAACTCCAACCTAATATGTCACACTAAAGACAGTACATTGGTTTTCTATTGCTTCTGTGGCAAATTACCATAAAATAAGTGGTTTAAATAATACATATTTATTATCTTACAGCTCTTCAGGTTAGAAATCTGAAGAGCTTCTTTCTGGGCTAAAATCAAGAGACTTTCTCTGTGTGTGTGTGAGCTGCCTAGTCCCTTCTCTTTCTCGGTTTTGAGAGGCACTCTCAAATCCTTGCCTTATGTCCGTTTCTTTCACCTCAAAGCCAGCAGCAGTGGAAGACACACCATTCTGTCCTCTTCTGTCTCCTTTGTTCTCGGGTTAAGCCTACTCCTAATACAAGGTAAAGTCTCTGTAGTACAGGGTAAAGTCTTATAGGGTCAACTCTCTATTGCAAGGTCAACTGGAAAGCATTTAAAATGTGGTCAGCAATCTTAATTTTCCTTCTCTGACACATAGCACAATACACTCACAGGTGTCAGAGATTAGAAAATAGAGCTCCTTAGGTGGGATCATCACCCCTGTCTCATACACATTATAGCAATGAAAAAACCTGAAGTTCTGACTACTTAAAAGTTTATTTCTTACTCCCTTTCTAGATAGACAGTCATCAAAGTGACCACTGAAGAAGCCCGACTTCTTCCACCCTGACTCTTCTCTCCTATTAGACTCAAAGTCTACTCTATTCAGCCCATGTCTAGGGAGAAAGGGAGTACAAACCTTGTGTGCGTGGGTGGATAAGCCAGGCCCAGAGGAATAAACATCACATTCATCCATAATTCATGGACAGTTTTCTCAGTTATGGGAGTGCAACGCAAGGTGGGAAATGTAGCTTACCTATGTGCTTGGGGCAGGAGAGGAAGGGGTTTAGGGGAAGCTATGCTGGACTTTGCTGCTCTGCTTCCTTCTCCAGTTGCCAAGCTGTGCCTTTTATTCCCCGCCCGCCCACCGGAGGTCCTTGCCCTTCCAGATGGGTAGGGATCCTAAGCTCTTCCTAGTCATTTGCATGAAGCTCCTCTCTGGTCTTCAGGAGGAAGCTTTTGGTAGTGCGATCGGCTCTGATGAGATTTGGGGAACCCAACACTAATTCTAAAGTCCAGAAATCAGACCTTGCCAACTTGATTTTATGTAAAACCAATATATCTCTCATTAATCATTTTATTCCTAGTTGATCTCATGGGCCAAGAGTTGCATGTGAGGTTTTCATAGCAGCAGGTTCGCTTATCTGATTCGCTCTCTGCCTCTTCGCCCACTGCCGTGCCATGCAGTCATAACCCCTGGGAACCACCTAAAATAATATTTTAAGATCATATCCTTGAACTGGACGTTTTTAGAGTTCTGTTTTTTTTTTCTATCATTTGTTTTCACTAATTATAGTGTTCACCCAGAATCTTTTCCCACTTATCTCTGTTACTCAGAGTATAGAGGCAGTGGGGCTTATCAACTTGCAAAGTTGATGTACAGATCTATCCCGATATCTACATAAAAACAGGTGAGCTTTGACCATGTTTATCTCTCCTGCGTGTGGGAGATTGCTAAAGGAGGCCAGTTCTAACCCTAGGCAAAGCTCCTTTCAGCTGTGTACCCTAAGATCAGCAAGTACATGTGGCTTGCTTTACTCTTCATGTTTTTATTGCACTTTTGGCTCCTATTGCATATTTTTCAACGAAATGACATGGGCTGGCACTCCATGATTTTAACCCATTTCATTTTTCAAAACGCCTCTTATTAGCATTACTTGTTCTGTGAGTATGCATTTCAAAGCACTGACTTTAACATTAGTTAAAATGGAATTACCATAACAAATGCGTCCTGTAATCTCTGAGATGCAGTACAGTCACTGTGCTGTCAGATTGTATCATGCTTAGAAATGCCTGTTCCTAGACAGGTAACCTTATATTTGTTTATTCAAGCAGTCTGGTTCTTTCCAATTCACAGTTCTACGTTATATAGGGGTTCAACCCTTTTCCGTTTTAGAGACAGGTGGGGAAAGAGACCAGAGGCATTTGTGAGATTCTGTTAGGAACTGGGCCTAATGGTCACAATGGACATTTCTGGCTTGCACTTTGAACTATATGGTGTATATTATTGTAGAAATAAGATATGGATTATCTTCTTGTATATGTGAGCAGTGTCAGATAGTGGTGGGTATTGGTGTCTGTGTACAGTCTCTGTCATGACAAAGGACACAGAGAGGAGTAAATGGGTACGTGAGCACCTCGGATGCTCTATAGTATACCTTCTGGAGATATGAGCCATCATTGACATTGCTGAACAGTTCAAGGTAGAAATGTTCAAACAATCAAAAAGTCTTTCAGGTGTTTAAAGTATAACACTCAGGTTATTCATGTGTTCAACTACCCTGTTGAATATTCACTATATAATGGGACATAGTATTAGTTCTGTGCTAATAGAGAATTTCACTTTAAATATTTAACCACAAAATAAACCACGCATTACTCTGAGTGTGGTGCATGTACACAAGTAGCTCAAATATGTGTGTTCATTACAAGATTATACATATCATATGGGAAAACACAGATGTTCAACTACTAAAGGAATAAGACCAGGACAACTGACACCTAGAAAATGGTGATATTGAGTAGTCCTGTTTTTAAATTAAAATTAAGAAAATACTTAAAAGAGAAAGAAGGACGTGGGAGATGGATCAGTGGTAAAAGCATCTGATGTTCTTGCAAAGGCCCTGGGTTTGTTTCCCGGCACCCACATGGCGGCTCACAACCATCTGTGACTCCATTTCTAGGGGACTCATTGGTGGCTACTTCAGGGAATGCATGTCCATGGTGCACGTACATATATGCAGAGAAAAACACTCATAAAATAAAAATAAATCATTGTTTAAAAGGGGAAAAACACTCTCCTGTTTTTTATTTGAATTTTATTTTTTATTTTGCTAAGAGGATGTACTATCTCGTTAAATTAGAGCGACTTTATGAGCGGGGAGTTATCAAAATGCTGAGCACATGGCACTGAAGAATCAAAATGTCAGAGCTGTTCAAAAAGGTCAGTCGTTTGTCTAGTTCAGTGGAAAAAGAAAAGATATCTTGACATCTTAAACCCCAGGATGGTGTTTAAAGCAAGAAAACCAGCAAAGCCGTTTTCCTCCCTTTGGTGGTTGCCGTTGTTGACGCTGAAAAATAGCTGGCATGAGTAAGTTAAATGGTCAAAGTTCGTTTCTGAGAGGCGGCAGCACGGCACTTGGGCGACCTCCCATGATACGAGGTCCCTGTTGGGTCTGACGAAGGCAGACATTCATTGAGCCTTTCACCACCAGCCGCTGGAGCCCATCCATTTCATGCGAGTAGACGAACCACAAGTATTTCGTTTCGTATATCAGTACCAGAAGCTGGAAGCGTGGAATGCACACAGCGTGCTTTGAACCTCATAATTGTTCCTTACAATAATAAATTCTTACATTTGAACCTGTGAGTTATCAAGGAAAAAAGAAACACAAAGCCACTTTGGTTAAAGGATAGACTTAAAATAACAGGAATTATGGAGATGGAAAAATACCACTTTTCTTTGTTGGCCCAGGGATTTATGTTTGGGGGAAAAAATGATTCAGAGGTGAGGGCCTTTTCTTGGATATTAACAAACCGTAGGAACCATTTGCATCCCTGACAATGGATGGAGTGTAAATTGTAGTAGGGACAGGCTGTGGCCAAGGAAAACGAGGTAAGATGAGTAGGGAAAATTTATTTATTTGAAAGTCGCTTCACCTTTTAGTAGAGAGTGAGGACACTTGTGATTTAAACTAGGATGTAAGTATTGATTAAAAGTGATGTAGTCATAGAAACAGTAGGTTTCCCCAGACAGTTCTGTGTTCTCAATCCATGCTTATCAGATTCTGAGTCTTATATAAATAAATTCCAGATGGAAGAAACAATCAAACATCTAAACATTAGAAACCCAATGACAAGAAAGAAAGAAAGAAAGAAAGAAAGAAAGAAAGAAAGAAAGAGAAAGATAGGTATTTTAAAAAACAAAACAGTAGAACTCAAAAGGAAAAATAAGGTTAATATTTGGAATTCCAATACACTTAAAAAAATCTTAGGTTAAAAATTTTATAGGATAATCTCAGTGCTGAGAAGACTGAGGCAGGGGGTTGGTAACTTTGAAGCCACCTTGCATTATATGGAAAGGTTGAAACAAGTCAGAAAATAGGAAGAACTTGTCTCAAAACAAATCATATTGACAAATTACAAGTTATAGAAATATTTTTTATAAAAGCAAGAAGGACTTGTCTTTTTTTATGATTTTTTTCTGCAAGTTTGTGAGAAAATAATAGGTTCACTGGCTGATTGTTACAGCCAATTTATTAAGCGAACAAATATAAATAATAAATCTACCAAAAGAAATATGACAAACTATCCTAGCAGTAAAATGCCCTTATTTTCATTTTACTTATTACATTATAAGAAAGCACTAACATTTTAAATGATCGTTTTAGGAGTAATTATCCTTCATGGTTGGTACTATTGTAAACAGGACAATAAGACAGGACAAATAAGATGTGTCTTTTCATCCCCCCCAAGCACCCACAGCAAAGCTTAGGGAATTTAGCAGAAAAAAGGTAAGGCAGGAGATCAGGGAGGAGCACCGTGTGATCCTGTCTTCTGGACATGACTGGGCTATTGTACCCATGAACCCAAAGCAGCCTGCATAAGAACTGCGCATGGTCAAGCCAATTAAATTCCAGCATTGGACTGGGGGCAGGTTCACTAGGTGCCACTGCTAGCTGGGGTTCTGTTGATAGTTGATAGCGACTGGGGCATGGAATATATCATTCTTCAGAAGTTTTGCTACTGAGAAGTTTCCTGTGCTCCTAGGAACGACATAGGGAGAACCCAGCTCAAAACAAATCATACTGACAGACTAGAAGTTGCAGTAATATTGCTATAAAAGCAAGAAGGGCTTGTCTTTTCTTGTGATTTTCTGAAAGTTTATGAGAAGATAATAGGTTCACTGGTTGATGTTATAGCCAGTTTACTATGTGAGCAAATATAAATAATAAATACACTAAAAGAAAATGTTAAATTATTGTGTACATATGGGAAGCACTAATAGTAGGTTGTTAAAAAATAAATAACTTTAAGCTGGAATTCCAGATATAAACCTTATTTTTTCTTTTGAGTTCCACTGTTTTGAAAAAATTAATTAATTCTCTCTCATTCTCTCTCTCTCTCTCTCTCTCTCTCTCTCTCTCTCTCTCTCTTCTTTTTTGTCATTGGATTTCTGACACTTAAATGTTGGATTGTTTCTTTCACCTGGAGTTTATTTGTATAAGACTCAGAATCTGATAAGCACACCTTTAATTTTACTACTCAGGAGGCAGAGGCAGGAGGATCTCTGTGAATTTGATACCATCTTGGTCTACAGAGCTGGTTCCAGGGCTACACAGAAAACCAAGTTTCGAAAAATAAGAGAGTTGGGGAAGGGTGGAGGGGAAGAAAAGAAGGAGAGAAGGAAGGAAGGAAGCAAGGAAAAGACATGAAATTTGACAATAGATGTGTTGAGGAAGATCTGCAGGTACTTGGGACGAGAAAATGGGAAGTAGACATATCATACTTTATTGCATATACCTATGAAATTGTCAGTCTAAGTACAAGATAATGACAACTATATGAAACCAAACTATCCTATTTGTTATAACCCATAAATATATTTTATACTGCACCTTGGAAACCCATAAAGTCCTTGATTGAAGACTCTGGGCCTTGTAATGAAGAAAAATGTAAAATGCTATACTTAAAACAAAACAAATTAATGCCAAAGCAACAACACATCGAGGTTCTGTGTTGACTCATCTGACTTTTGGAGCAGACAAGAATCTCACCGTAGTCTATAATTTGTACACATAACTGCATGCAAATGTCTTGTCCACTCATGACTTGGGTGTTAAAACCTAAATATGGTAAGGAAAAACTTTACATTCATCTTCCTTTTCTCAGGATGCTATTTTTTTTTTTTTTTTTTGCGTCCTGCTTGGTGATGTAGGATATGGTAGGAGAAACAGGGATTCCGGGATGAGTCGCCATCTGGTGACGTTATAATCCGGTGCTCAGTGTTGTCTCTATGTTGACCTTGCTGCAAGAATTTTGTGGTTTCCTTAGAGAACTGCTTGCGTCATGATTCACTGACTTCAGTGCCCCAACTTAGGTTTTTATTGTATGTGACATGTATCTGGTATCTTGTTTCTGAGGACATCTCTAGCAGCACCATAGCTTCTTCTACGGTGGTCTCCCTTTAGGTGGCTCACTCATTGCTGATGTCTCTAGTGTACACACTGATTCTTCTCTCTATGTTCACAGCAAAAAATAAAATAATAAAATAAAATCTCCCTTGCCTTTAAAGATAGGAAAGGTGTTTTCTACAATGTTGCTAAATAACAATTAGTCAAAACACCATGAATGTAACATTCGTATAGTCCCTGATTGTTTTGTGGTTCTTCTTGCTGTACATAATTTTTTATTTACATGAAATAATATAAATGTATACGTCAAAAATAAAATAATAAAATAAAATCTTTAAAAAAACCCAATAAACCAAAACCAAAAACCAAAACAAACAAACAAACAAACAAACAAAAAGGAAGAAACCACAATAGCTTTGGGGTCAATTAAGAAAACAGGGAAAGAAATGTTGAACAATGCTATTGTTCTCAAAATGACTTATCTGTCTCTATAATGAACCCTTAGCTTTTGTTTTTCTTTTATAAAATGGAAGGTATGTGAGAGGTACCAAGGCAGGGAGAATCCATTTTAAAAAAGCAACTTTGCAGACCAGATATAAATTAGCAGATACCCTTAGGTACTCCGTATCATTGCAATTCAAGTCCAACTGAGACAACAGAAAATACCCTAGTTAGATGCTACACACATAAAAACAATTTTCAGAATAACTATCCTTCTTAATCTATGGGAAGAAGACACACAAAAGACTAACATCTGCAAAAGCTTTGTGCATTAAGATTGTATTTGTATACTTTTGCCGTTGTTGTTGCTGTGATAAAAATGTCAGGAACAAGGGGACTTAGGAATAAGGAGTTCACTTTGTCTTTTAATTCCTGGTGGAAAGTCAGTAGTGTCAGGGAGGCAGGGCAGCAGCTGAGGCTCCGGAACAGGAAGCTAAGGGGCAACATCACCATGAATATGCAGGAGGCAGAGGGAGGGAAATGGCCAAGCCTGCTCCCAAGTGACCAATTTTTCTCCAGTAACTTTTCCATAACCTTCCCAAACAGTGCATCTGGCTGGGTACCGAGTGTCCAAATACATGGACTATGGAGGTATTTCTCATTCAAACCACCACAGTACTCATAGTATTATTTGGGAGACTACAACGTCTCACAATGTTAATTCAAAGTAATACAGTATAACAGGATAGTAGAATGTTTAGGGAAACCAAGGCATTTTTTCAAGGAAAATACTAAAATAATGGTAACGGATTATTGTATGTGGAGAGTAATATGCAACACTATTAAGAAAGGAGTTAAAAACACAGTTGTGCTACCTGTAAAAATGTGTCTTATCAAGAGCTTGGAGTTAGGAAATCAAATACTTCATTTTCTGCTGCTGCTTTACAGTTTGGTATATCCTAACCCTGGAAAATTATTAAAAGCACCCATTCTCTCTAAAAATGAAAGGCAGTACTTTGTCATGTGGTTTACACGTACAAGGACAGCATCTCCTGTGTCTTGGCCATTGCTGATACAGCTCTACTAAAAGGTAGGAAAAGACACAAAATGAAAACAGATCTAATGGTAAAAGGTGTAGTCTCTTCCTTATTTCCTGTGAGGGTGGCGTGGTCTCAAACTGAAAGGGCACTGAAAGAAACTGAGCAACGGGAAAATCCCAAGACCATTTAAACTGCCCACTAGCAAGTTGCACGACGTGGAAGCCACCTCCCACGGTAAGGCTGTTTCTTTCAGTGGACAGCCCTGCGTGCTCAACTGTTGTAGTCTGAATGTAATACGCCCCCTATAAGATCTTGGTGGTGGTGTAGCAAAACCTGAGCTTTGTTGACAGAAGCAAGCCATTGGGTGTGGGCAATGTGGTTGTACAGTTTAGCACCACTTCCCTATCTCTCTCTCTCTGTGTTTCCCCACGGGAGATACACTCATCACTTCCTGCCTCCAGAGCCTGGACACAGTGTGTGACAGCTATTCAGGGTTGTCAACTCAAGCACATCTGGAATGAGCTAAACCCCAAATGGTTGGGCACACCTGTGAGGGATTTTTTAAAAAATTAATTAAATTACATCACTTGAAGTGAGAGGACCAATTTCTAATCCCGATCCTTGAGGTGAGGTCTCCCTTTGATCTAAGCCATTCGTTCTCCTGGCAGCATATATAGGTGACATGGAAGAAGGATGGCAGCTCGTTCTCCACATGGAGAAGGGGAGGGAGAGCGGGGGAACTGCCTCTGACATGAACTCTGGTGCCCATGATTTGGTTACTGCCCCTCGGTGGAGAGGCCCTGTGGGAATACCGAGAAAGAGGATGCAGGCTATCCAGATGAGACCTGAGAATTTTTTTCATTGATGAACCTATGTTCCTAAGTTGAGTCGCTGCATCTAGACACGGGGTATACACTCACCTTTGTCTATGGGTCTTTTTGTTATGAATTAGCAATAATAGAATGGCATTTTAATTGTTTTCATGAGCTAGATTCATATAAACCCTAATGCTTTATTTAAAAAAAAAACTTATTTGGGTTAAGAGTAGTCCTGTGACAAAACTTTCCAGTAATACTTTTGACTCAGTGTCCTTTAAGTAGTTTTGATCATTACTGAATTGTACCTGTCCTGTGAATTTTCTACTGGTGACTCCCAGATTTCCTCCAATCAGATCACAGGAGATTTGCATGAACATAAAGTGCCTGGGTGGAGGAATGGTATCTTCTGCAACTGTAGCATGCAATCTGTAGTGAAGAAGAGAAAGTAAATATTGTAAGACTGTATACAACAGAACTCATTGTAGCCCCTTCACTGTGCTTTGGATGACGTTAGCTTCCTGGGTAGACAGGAACGGATCATATTCACGAGAATAGGAATGAGAAATAGAGCCTCACAACATCTAAGAAAGTTCTACGGGATCCGTCCATTGAATACTGCTCAGTGAAACTCTGGGTATAAATCTCACCATGGGTAAGGGAGCTGGAAGACATTCTGGGGTCTTCTGTGATAAGATGACAGTGAGAGAGAAGTCTTTTCACTTGACTTCATCTTACCTGACAGCTGGTTAGGCAGTGGTTCTCAACCTGTGGGGTGTGACCCCTTTGAGGTCCAGCATCCTTTTCATGGGAGTTTGCCCCCATAAAGAACCATAAAGCATTAGGGAGGTTGAGGACCACTGTTGTACAAGCTGCATGAGTCAGTAGATGAGGTAGGAAAAAGCAATATTAGAGATAAGGAATTCCAATACTGACTGCACTAGGCATTTTCTATTGTTTATTTATTCCTATCAAATGAGTTTATAATGAGTAACCAAAGAGAAGTATTTTTCTTATAAACCAATGTCTCAAGTGCTCCGAGAGATATAAACAAAAAGAAAATAATGACACGTTTGTGTTTATAATTGTCAAGGTAACAGAGGCAATCGATGATTAACAATTGCTCATGCGAAAGACTTTTATATTGCCACTAGTCCAGTCCTGGCTTTGGCCAACACTGTCACAGAAGCTACATGTCTAACACAGCCACTGTGGCCATGGCCATTTCTTCTGGTGGACTATTACTTGAGTGACCTCAGTTATATAAAAGCTCATAAATTGTGACAGAAGTGGTGGAAAAAAGCTTGCTTCTTTGAAGCTGAAGAGTATGTTTTATTCTCTCTGGTAGAGGGGTGTGTGTGTGTGTGTGTTTGTGTTTGTGTGTGTGTGTGTGTGTGTGTGTGTGTGTGTGTGTGTGACTATCTGTCTATCTGTATGTATGTATGTGTGTGTGCATGTGTCTTTGTGTGTGTCTGTCTATCTGTGTGTGTGTCTCTGTATGTGTGTGTGTGTCTGTCTGTCTGTGTCTCTGTATGTGTGCGTTTGTCTGTATGTATCTGTATGTGTGTCTATCTGTCTGTGTGTTTCTGTATGTGTGTATGTGTGTTTGTGTCTCTGTGTCTGTGTGTCTGTGTGTTTATGAAATTGGGAGTAGAATTTACCTAGCTTGATATATTTGATACTTGGAAATCCTGAATAACTTTTTCTTAGAAATGACCAGATGGAAAAAGTTAAAAAATGATTCATAAGAGCTTTTAATGATCGGTGGATTATTTTCTTGATGGATGTTATTTTTATTTAAATCTAGAACATTAAAAAAAGAACATTAATAATAGTAGCTTTTCAATATAAAGAAAGTTGTTTTCCTTAGATTTTTGAAGTCATAGTTCCAACATAGACGGTCAGCACTGTTTTTCAAGGTAGCCCACTCCTCTCCTGTATTTAACAAGACAGCAAAATGCAGAAATTTCACTACAGTTTTGGATCAAGAGGTCTGCAGGGGTGCTAGCATTGTCTCCAGAATTTTTTTCTAGGGCAGCCATCAAATCCTATTCTCTTGTTTCTTAAAATAATTTTTTGAGATTATAAAATAATAACACAACTGTTCCCTTCACGTTTCTCCCTCTAAACTCCCCCATAAATCTCTCCTTGCTATCTTTCCAAATTAATATCATCGCTTCCCCTGTTAATTGTTGTTATATATTATTATGTATACATTATTTTTAATGGATAACCTTAGAACTGTGTCAAGTCTGTGACTGTGCTTTCTAAAGGAAGAAATTTCAATTACTGTATTGGGGGAATTGTGGGAAATTATATGGGAAAATCTTGAATAAACACAAATAAATGTTTTTCTTCTGTTGTTTGCTTTTTGAAAAAGTATGCATATATGTTTGCATTTGTGTATGAGTATTTGCATATGAGTTCAGATGCCGGAGGAGGACAGAGGCACAGGCTCCCCTGGAGCTGGGTTACAGGAAGTTGTGTGCTGTAGGATGCGGGTTCTGAGAACTTAGCTGAACTTGTGTCCTCTGCAAGAGTAATGTGCACTCTTAACTACTGAGCCATCTCTCCAGGACCCTTTTCTTTTACTGTATAATCACACATTGTAGCAACAATCAGCTACATGTCTAAATGTTGAAATTCTCAAAACTCCACTCCAGATCAGTAAACAGTCTGTAAGACCTTCATGGTGAGGACCGCTGCTATGGACGAGACAAAGCAAAAATCAGACTTGAGAAGTCTAAGAAGACAGCAAAGGGACGGGAAGATCTGTGGACATGAGTTAGTGGCTTTGCCAGAACAATGTGTCTAGGGGTGAATGACAACCTCTTATAGTTCCCAAGGCAAAAGTGCTCAAGAGAAAAAGAGAGGATACGCTATAGGGTAAGGCAAACCTAGGGACAAGTAGAAGCTTCAGTTTCGTCAGTTCCTTCCCAGAATTCCCCATCATTTCTGATGCAGGGTCAGGAAATAAGGGATGTTGTAGAGCATCTGTGAGAAGAGACTCACACAGTTCCATGGAATCCTGTGTGGTATTTACACTTGTATGAGTTAGCTTTATCTTTAATTAATGTACTCCATCAGGAGGCTATAGCTTTCTCCATCCATAAACGCATGCAATAGTTGAAGCTGAAGGTTTCACTCTCTGTGAAAATGGCAAAGGAGTTAGAAAGGGCATTTTAACTGTCTCAACAGTCGCTGTGGGTGGAATATTAGAAAGAACAACTGTCACTGCTCAGCCCACCTTCTTCACCCATCAGGGACTCAGTTTCTTCATTTACGCAGGAACGGCAATTTCTACAGGACAAAGCGTGTAAAACATAGCCCTGCTTGCCCAGTCTATACTTAACGTAGTCTGACTAAAGACAGTTGAGGATGTGGGTTTGCCTGTGCTTTCTGCTGCTCTCACAGGACCCTGCAAAAGGGATAGGTAGATGAGCACATAGAAGACAGATAGGCAGACAGACAGACAGACAGACAGACAGACAAACAGATAAAAGATGGTAGGTTGATAGATGATTGCCATGCACATGTTTTACTATACATAACCCCTTGTTCAAAATTCTTTACCTATCATCCCACTACAACCCAATAAATGAATGAATTCTCTTGCCCGAATCCCTTATAACCAATGAAGTAAACCCCAGAAGATTCTATTACTCTTTTCATTATACTGCACGCAAGGCCCAATCCATTCTCCTCTAGTTAGCATATTGCTGCAGAGAATAGCTTTAATGAATTCTTACGCTTTTATAATTGACTGACTATTAAATGTTGAAACAGTAGTTCAATGTATATATAGAGGACATCAGTTATGTGGTTGCTGTTGCTCTTTCCAGGACAGAAGTATGTACTCAGGGTGAACACTCTCCATTCATTTATCTGGTGCTTATGGTAGCTGTGCTTGGAGACCAAAGGCATGCTTTGTAAGGGAGACCTGTAGGTCATGTTGGATAGCAGGCCATGTAAGAATATTGTCCAATGGTGTTTGTGCTTAACAGTCTTTGTGAGGGTTTTGGCCTCTTGAAGGGCTATATTAATGAGTAATTTGAAATGTTTATTTCAATTGCTTTATAGCTTAACACAAATATCTCATATCAATATCAATAAATATCACTTGTAAATAAACTAATAATAATATCAAACAGTAAAATTTACCTTCTGTAAAAAAAATTCTTTTTCTCTCTTTCCATTTCTCTGTGTCTGTCTGCCCCTCTGTTTCTCTTTGTTACACACACACACACACACACACACACACACACACACACACACACACATACACACACACACACACGGAATCAAACCTATATCAAAACTATAATTCTGGCCTATAATTCAAATATTATAGCCTGAAAATTTGCTTTCATGTCCCCTTATGTTTTAGAAATAACAAGTCATCTTCAACAGCAAACTTAATTGTTTTCTGAGCCATAGAGGGATCATGCATGGAGCCCTGGTCTGAAGTCACAATGAAACAATACAGATAACTGTAAAATACCTGTATATTTGGTATATTGTAAAATACAGTATCATCTATACCATATGTATGTATCCCTTACTCTGTGGTTGATTTTAAAACTCTGAAGGAAACACGGAATCATTTCAGATAATAAAGTGACAACACAATGCCAAAGAAATTCTTCACTTAATAAATTTACCTGTAATATTTTCCTCCTAAGTCTTTTTGCTTATTTTATTTTGTTTAAATTGTCATGATTACTGCAGCAGAGAGGACCTAACACACGTCTAATAGTTCTGGTCTCTGTATCCTTTAAATTCACAACCCTCACAGCAGTAGAGTTTGACATTCTGTTCTCATAGTTAATCTCGTATGCCAATTGTGACCAGTTTCTGAGAATGGAACACTCAAATCTAAGGTTTTGGTCAGGAGCCAATACAATGGAGAGTGAAATGCAGCGGTTAAGTGAATACATTTGTATAATGTGCATTTAGTTGTATTCCTGCATTAAATCAGGAAACAGGGCAAAAACAAATTATTCCGGCACAAAGGCTAAAGTGCCTGAAGAGCTGAGTGAGTTTCGCGATGCTCGGCTTATCCTGTAACTCCAGGGCTGGAATAATGGAGCCAGGTGCATCTTCCGGGAGCACTGAGTAGCCACTCTAGCTGGAGCTGTGAGCTCCAGACTTACTGAAAGACTTAAAAAAATAGTGTGTAAAAGTAACCAAGGAGCCCATGCTGAGATCAGTCTCTGGTCTCCAGAAATGCCTGCACAAGCTAACCCACCTGTACATGCATACATGTGAATACACTGTACTCACACCACAGAGCTCACACCTCCCTGAAATCTCACCACCCATGTGCACACATCCCACATGTATTATACATGCTTGTACACACAAGGGCCCATACATATACCACACTCCTAGCTTATATACCAACACACACACACACACACACACACACACACACACACACACACACACACACACACAAGAGTGATGCCAGACAGAAATTATCCACCCACACGGAACCATCCATGGACACATTTTAAACTAAATTTATAGATGAATGTGTTTAGCACCTTCAAGTATTTAGTGTCAAGTAGAGTCTTGATTTTAAGAGTTTTTGTGCTCATTTATAGAGATAGGCATCTTGAAGTTGGTGTCTTTAATAATCTGAATTTTATTTTTGGAAAGAAAATTGAATCTGATGAGTTCCTAGAGTTACTCTTGGTGCAGCCCTGATGTTCGGACATTCTGGCTATCGTGAAGAAACACTTGACCTTTACACTTAGAGACGAGCTCTGCAGGCATGTTCTTCCATATTAACAGCCAGACCTGGAAGCCGTGATATTACCAAGAGTGAAGATGGCTTGTTCTACAGTTTCAAGAGTGTGTGTTAATGATAGCTCTTTTCCTCTTATGTTTACAGCTAATTTACTTTCTCTGCATGTAGAAACACCTAAAAATGAAAACTGGTGACAGTAGAAAGTCACTTCAAACTGTAAATGCTGCTTTGGGTGTATTTTTCTTCTCCTTTACATGCATGTGATAAGGCTGAGGAGAAGTAATTAAAAATAATGCTGATTTTATTGCATTACATTTACAGCTCTCCAACATGGTAACTCCTTCAAGACTTAGAGGAGCATGCCAAAGTCTCATAAAATAACTACATATCAGCTTGAAAGCAGACTCATTTGTAGGCTTTTGGTTTTGCCAATAGGGAAAATTTCCTGACATGTTTGCTGATTTTTCTCAAATGAAGAGTATTATGATCTAGTTTTACTGGCGTCTTCTGGGAATTGTTGGGGCAACTCACAACTTTCTCATTCTTGCTCATCCAGGAAATAAAATTAAAAGTATATTTTTTATGATGTGGCAACAGAAATCTTGGAATGTATTCACTGATATGTTGGAGAAGTGAGGTGTCAAGAAAGGCCCCTTATTAGCTAAAGACATCTGATATCTTCCCTCAAAATGAACTCAGTAATTGACATAGACCTTAAAGTTTCTGTGTATGTCCACATAATTTACAATTTTAAAGAAGTCCCCCGCCCTCACTGTTGCCCTTATTGACATCTGGAGTACAAAAATAACTTCTTTATGAAGGACAGGGGTCCTCTGCATTGTAAGTTGGTTAGCAGCAGCATCCTTGACCTCTTCACACTAGATGAGAGTAAATTGCTCCACCACGCTGACTCTGTCTCAACTACGACAACCAAAAACGTCTGTAAGCATTGCCAAATGGTCCCTGGGAGGCAAGTTGACCTTACTAGAGAACTTGCGGTAAATCTTGCAAAATAATACTTCCAGAGCCTAAGATATTAGTTCTCTCCTCTACTTTACAACTCTTGCATCATACCCTGTACTCGTGTGTGTTTTGACAATGTACTTCAATATGTCAGCTCCTCTTTCAAGCCCCGTATGTATCATCAGGGGACTCTCAGATCTGAATGAGGATACGAGCATGGTGTTGGGCTAGCCTTACGTATAATCACACCACTGTCTTTAAATATAGGCTGTAGTGGCTACAGCCATACATGCAAGGTAAATACAAGGTAGACAAGAGAGTAGGTTTTCCAACTTCCTGTCACACCACCTGATTTTCCTTTGGGTGAGAGCCCTCACTTCGACAAGTAGTCAGGAAGCTGTAGATTGAAAGATAAAGCTACTAAAGGTAAAAGTGGGAAAGAAGTGGGTTTTTTGTTTTGTTTTGTTTTGTTTTGTTGCATGAAGTGCTAGGGAAAAAACCCATCCTCCAAAAATTACCCTCTGGAAGCCAAAGAGTATTCATCTTGGGAGACTGCACTATGCAGGAGTTTGTTGGATTTCAGGAAATCTGAATTAACATAATACAGTGTCTCCCTGAAACAAAGTCTCTTCTGAGAAACATTTCAGGTGTTACGTTGAATTTGCATTTAAATCAAAATCATGTGAGCATAGACTTTGACCCATAGATTATATATATTTTGGGTTCTCTGTTCTGGAAGCTTTATTGTTGATGTAAGCATTTTAGGATTGTTTTTCTTTGCTGAGGATCCAATAGCTTGAAATTCCTACTACAAAAGGGACATTCAGAAATGTGGTAATCTGAAAATAGGCATGCACGAGGTCAGTGACATTTCCTCTGTATTTCTGACATTTTCAATTAAGCATTGAAATTTTTTTTTTTTTTTTTTTTTTTTTTTTTTTTTTGGTTTTTCGAGACAGGGTTTCTCTATGTAGCCTTGGCCATCCTGGACTCACTTTGTAGACCAGGCTGGCCTCGAACTCACAGCGATCCGCCTGCCTCTGCCTCCCGAGTGCTGGGATTAAAGGCATGCGCCACCACGCCCGGCCAAGCATTGAAATTTTTAACAAGGCTTCTCGTGTAGATAGAGACATTCATTTGGATATTGAACAGATTAACACAAATAAATTTACAAAACCTAGGTTAGATTGATTTCTGTGACATTTATATGGAATATTCAGTAACTGAAACATGCAAGGATAAATTCCCCCATGATTCCACACTTTATTCAAAATTGAAGCCCCATCACCTAATGTGGAATGACTTTTAATCATTAGCATCTTGCCTAGAAAAAGACATATCATATAAATGGGAACTAAAAGGATTAGTTACAGATAATTACCTGGGATAATTAACAAATAATGCGGTTTAGGTATCCATCACTCTCTTTTTTATTTGTTATAAAGCTGTTTAGACTGTATAGTATACATGTAGAAGAACATCCATGGCCTTAGGTATCTGTTTTCTTTTCTCATTTCTTATCTGGAAAAATAAAGTGTGTATGTCTGCTTTTTTTGTTGTTCTGAACTCAGTCACATGAGCTCAAAAGCCACCTGTCTTCTCCATATTCACCAGCCTTGTGATGATTTTGACCAGTGTTTTCACAAATTTGAAAGTGGTTCAAAGGTTAGTCTAAAACTTGGTACCAGATAAAACAATTTTAAAAACAGAAGGTAATAAGGGTCATCCCACCTGATGCTATGTATCATATAGATAACAGTAATCAAGAGAGTGGGATATAATTGGAGGAATATCAGTGCCAATGGGGTGTCAGTAGAGAGCTACCTAGGTCAATGGAGTAAAAGACACGGTCTACAAGTAAACACAAAATACTTGTGCAAAACTCAGTGACAGTCTTTTCAGCAAATAATATTTCAAAAATTAAACTTCTTAATTAACTCGCAGATGCTATGCTTACCTATACAAGATCAAGCCAATCATCATTTTAGCATGGAGAAGGACTGGCCACAAGAAGCTCTACTGCTAGTTGAAGAGATATTGACGGATGTTGGCTGCTAGAGGGCGGAGCTCATTTACTTTAAGGGTGTGGTCCTGGGTAGGTTGACCTTCCAGTGGATGTCACTATACCAATTCATCTGGTGGTGACACTGTTTGGACTTGATCTATCTATCTATGTATCTATCCATCCATCCATCTATCCATCTAATATATATATATATACACACACACATACATAAATATGTATACACACACACACACACACACACACACCACAGAGACATGGAGTTGGACAGGAACATTGTGGTTGGAGTTCAGGATCTATCTATCTATCTATCCATCCATCCATCTGTCCATCTAATATATATACATATATATATTTTATATATATATACACACACATATAAATATGTATACACACACACACACACACACACACACACACACACACACACACACACACCAGAGACATGGAGTTGGACAGGAACAGGGTGGTTGGAGTTCAGGGAGTAGTTGGAGGGAGATCGTAGTAGACAGGTATGATGGAAATGCATTATTTCTCAAAGGATTAAAATATTGTATTAGAAATTTGGTATCCACAGGCAAATAAATACATTTCAAGGCAGTACGCTATCAAAAAACGCAAATTGATTTGGAGGATAGATTTAAGTTGACAATGAAAAATTCCACCACTTAAGGAGAAAAGGTCTAGGATCTAGGTTAGGGTGAGAGATTTTTTTTTCTTTTTAGACGTGGAATCAATATAACAATCCATGAAAGAAAATAACCACTATCTTAAACTTTAACAGAATTTCTAATTTATTTTTCTTTTGTCTTATAAAATATCATGTTAAGAAGGTGCAAAGTAAAGTTAAAATCTAAAATTTAAAAAAATATGCAAACCACAAGGTCTAACTTTAAAATGGCTTTAAAAGTAGTATAAAGCACTACTCCCTGGATTGGGGCAACAATGGTCTCCTAGACACCACAGGCTAACAAATGAAAAAGCCATGTGTCAAGTATTGTTACCTCTTTTGAAGTTGTTGGCCAGTGAGGTTCCATGGACTCCCAAGTGTCACAGAATATTGCCAGGTTCTTGCTTACTCTTCAGAACTTGATTTTATGGTAAGAGTCCATGGCTAAGACCATCAGATATTTGAGTCATGAAAATGAAGAAGTTACATGGGTTTCTGACTCGGAAGCCCCATCCCTATTGGCTAGCTTTTGGGCCATTGGAAGGTGTTGTGAAACTTACTAGAGGAGAAGAGTCATCATTCCTCTTACCCAGATTTAAACCCTGCCAATTGACAACAGGCATCAACCTGGCGAGACATAAGCACTGGTGCAGTTATGGCATGGATGCTGCGGGAGTAACCAACTTTCTGAGTGGATTTAAAGCCTGATCCACAGGATGAAACCTGTATTTTTCATCTTTACTGGGGCTAAGACCCTACGGTGACACAGGTCATAAGTCCTAAGGCGGAGACCACTACTATTACTCTGCTAACTGGCCATACAATTAAACTGAACCTTAATCACTAATCATTATATCCATAGTTTAGCACATCTCTCAAACGTCATCACAAGTTTGTTTTCTCAGTAGGCAGGGATTAATACGTAGACAAGAACTGGGACAAATAAGAGACTATGAAATACTGCACCCTAATCAGGATATCTATACCATACCCATATAATCCCAAAGCTATTATAGAAGAGGAGGGAGGAAGATAGTAAGATCCGGAGTTAGTGGCTTACTACAAGGACATAGTATTTCCTGGACACAGCAGGGCAGTTAGAGATGGCGCACACCAATGAAAGCAGAAGCTAGACAAAAGCACAGCATACAGAGGAGAGATGGGCACAAAGTTCTACACATGCTGAGAAAGGGTTAGTTATCAGTAGCAGCTGGGAGAAGAAGATATATTTTAAAGGTATGGTCCCTTAGTAGGTCAATAAAATTCTAGTGGAAGGGTGTGAAGAGTCTATGGAACAGCATACACTTGAGTTTGGGGTAATTTTAAAAAGTGTTTTTGGGGGGGGCACAAAATTAGGTGAAAAAGAAAGTGGGAGTGGATCTGGGAGGAGTTGAAGGATGAGTAAATATGTTTAAAACGCAATGCCAGATTCCCTGCAATTAAAACCATATGTGGTTGTGAGGTACTTGACGTGGGTTCTGAGAGTTGAACTTGGGTCTTCTGGAAGAAGAGTCAATGTCCTTTTTTGTCTGACGTTCATGAGCATCAGGCATTCATATCTATCACACACGCATGCACACACACACACAGACATGCACGCACACACATGCACATACACACGCACACAAGATGGTCATACACGTGAAATAAAATAAGCAAGTCTGAAACATGGTAGACAGAAGTAGCACCATGGGAGTCTAGCTATATTAGGGTAGGTGCTAATTGCTATAAAGAAAGAGGAGAAAATAAAACAACAACAGGGAAGATGGGACCAAAAAGGATGCTGAGCTCTTTTCTTCCTAATCAAGAACCCTGATGAAAACATGCAGACACACATAAAGAGCAATCTGAGGTTGAGTCATGGGGTCAAGCTCTATTTCCAAACCTGCTGCAGGTTTGTAAAAAGCAAGCAGCCAACAATCAAACACATTCTCTTATCTTGGGCCAAATTTTGAGTTGAACTAAACCAGAATTATTTTCTAGGAGCTTATTCAATATTTGGCAAACTTACAACCTTTTATTTATTTATTTTTTTTATAAAAAATTATTTTTAGGCTCCTGCCATTTCAATGATGCAGATAAGTTTAAGTAAAGATACAAGGTGGGGCTTGAGGGGTAGATGGGAAACACAAGGGTGGGAGCACACTAATCACTCTCCGTATATTATTTCAGGTGCCCACTTGTAAAATCGCCTTGGATCTCCATAGCTCAAACCCTGCTCTGCTCCATCTCAAGAGCCTGCCCTGTGTGCGCCCAGTCTCCCGTGTTGGATTCAGCTAACAACAAACTTCACAGACAGAATTCCACCACCGGTCATTTCAAAAGAGGTGAACTTTAAATTCTTTCATGTGGCTCCTAAAAAATTTCTTTCAGCAGAAAGCACTTTGAAAATTCTGTTAGTTAATATCGCCATCTGCTCTGGTTAGGAATACGGGTTAGAATTTGGAGCTTGAGCATCACATACATTGCCAAAGCCTTTTTACTCTCAACTATTTAAAGAAACAGAACAAAACAAAATAAAAAACAACCCTATCCCCTCCCCCCCTCCCCGAAACACCTAAACAAAGTCTGGGTAGACATTATAAAAAGAAATGTTGTTTTTAGATGTTGGCTTTATGTCATCTCTTCTGATGAAAACAACAGTTTACTGCAGCTTCCACCCCTAGTTTCAGGTAAGGATAGACGAGGGACAAGGACCAGTCAGAGAAAGCCCCGTAGCCATCATAGGAAAAGGGTGTACATAGCTGGTTTATGTGAGAACAGGTAGTGCAGTGGACTCACGTATGCTGTTATTTAGTTATCTAAGACAAGGAAGGTAATATGGTCTCTTAGAATAGTCTGATATTTGTAATCAGAGGCCAAGAGACCAATGCTGAAAATTTCTACTTCGTAGTTGATTACATTTGTAAGTTTTAAAAAATTAAGTTGCACGTGTATAGGCCTTTCATTTGCATGTGTATTTATCGCATACGTTTCTAGCTCCTGTGAAGGCAAGAAGATGGCATTGAATCCTATGGAATTTGAGTTAATAGACATGTGTGAGCTGCCATTTGTGTGCTGGGAATTTTGACTGGGCCCTTTGGAAGACTTCAGCTGGGCAGAAAAACCCAATTGTTGAAAACATGAGAGGATTATAAAGTTAATCAGTAACACAATCTGCAAAAATACCCTAAGTGTTTACCTTGTCCTGATTTGATTTTCTGGTGCTGTGATAAACACAGTGTCCATAAGACAGCTTGTGGATGGGAGGGAGTATTGAAGTTCCAATCTCCAAGTTCTGGCTTGAGTTCCTGCCCTGCCCTCCCTCAGAGATGGCCTGTAGCATGTAAGCTTAGACTTAAAAAAAAAAAAGGTATTCTATCAAGAATAACTAAAAAAATGTATAATAAACACTCAAGGAAGCATAAAAAGCTTGAGTTTCAAAGGTAATCAAAAGGACTCTGGGTTGGCTCTCCAAAGTTACATGTGATGAAAATTGGGAAATTGTGTGGCATTAAGTTTATGATTGTCAAGTCTCTGGATGGATGCCTTATATCTTTGTTGTTTTTATTTCTAGTACTGATCTTTATTCACTGCTGTCTAATTAATAAAATATCATTGTGATCTCTCAAACTTTACCTCCCACAGATATTAATTATCATAGTCTTAAATAAGACGTAAGTAGCTGCCAGACTTCTGGACTTTGTCTCCGTCTTTCTCTTTCTTTTATTTTTACATTACAGACACAGAATATACCAGATAGACCAAGGACACTGAGTATGCAACCCATTTCCAGACCTAGAGTAATCTTTGTTTCCTTGCATCTCATGGACAAAAATAATTTCCCATACCTTAGTTTTCTTCATCTTCTTACACTCCTGTAGAAATGGGACCCAGCGTGTTGTGTTATAGATTGCTCTGAGACTGAAGCATTACATCTTGCAGGGAGCACCTTAAACAGAAAGACGAACAACTCAAAAGAACTTCAGGAAATCCATGAAACTTACTAGATTCGTTAGGCCCTTCCTTGCCAACGCAAGCAATGAAAGCTGAGAGTCCCTCTCAAAAAGAGGAGAGCCAAAGTACAAAGAAGATTTTTTTAGAGGAGAAAAGCTGCAAAGAAAAGTGAGACCAGATTATGTGCCTTGGAGAAACAGAAACCAGCTGCCCAGAAGAGAGTTAGACCAACTGGTGCCCATAGAAAGGATACTCCCCAATTTGTTGAGCTGCCTGCAGGTTCACAGCTTTATTAGCTGTCACCTATGCTGGGCCAGCTTTGATGATACAGCTGCCATTGAGTCATTTCTACTCCTATAAAGTAACACTTCACCATATTTTAAGCTCGGTCTCTAACTTGGATCTCTGTACTTCTCTATGAGGGTACTTTTCTATGAAAGATTTGGACTCTTTTCCACCAAAGACCCAGGTGTTAGAGGGTTGAGGAGCATCCTCCTGGGAGAGAGTGGGGGCTTTAAGAGGTGGGGCTTAGTAAAAGGAAGTTAGGCCATTAGAAGTGTGTCTTTGAAATGGACCTTAGGAACCCATCCTCTTCCTCTCTCATCATTTTCCAGGTGCCACAAGGTGGAGGCCTCTTATGCAATCTCCTCACACTACAGTGAGCTGCAGACCCACAGACCCAAAACATAGTTGCCAAGCAGCTATGGCCTGAGAATCCAAAAACCATGAGACAAATAAGCCTTCTACCTTACCCAGATAATTATCTTAGGTATTTAGTTGCAGGAAGACAGAGATATTCATGAATTTTATAGAAAATTCATGTGTCTGCTTTCCTATAACAAAGCTCAGCCACTTAAAGCTGTGTTGTTATGTTCCACTCTGTACTGTACACACGCACACACACACACACACACACACACACACAGTGTAGTACCATGTAGTACCAAAAAAAGGCAGAAGAGGGCATCAGATCCCCTGGAGCTGTAGTTACAAGCTATTGTAAACTTCCAGACATGAGTATTGGCAACCAAACCTCAGTCCTCTGAAAGAGTTCATACACACTGAGCTACCTCTTGGGCACCTCTTTGCAGCCAGGTGGTGGTGGCCCACACCTTTAATCCCAGCACTCGGGAGGCAGAGGCAGGTGGATCACTGTGAGTTCAAGGCCAGCCTGGTCTACAAAGTGAGTCCAGGACAGCCAAGGCCACATAGAGAAACCCTGTCTCAAAAAACTAAAAACAAAAACAAAAAACCCCACCTGCTTTATTTAATGTCTCTACCTCCCTTCCAACTCCATGACCCTAGGTAGAAGAGAAAGAAGGTTACTAGGGACAGGGGAACTAGACCACTTCAGACTCAGTTCCTTGAGACAATTCTGCTCTTCATCGTCAGGATTTCAGCAGTCCAGCGAAGCAACAGCAGACACAGCAGCTGGAGCAACAGCAGGGACCAACAGCATCATCCTCTTAGAAGTTTTCTCTCTCTATTTTGGGGCCCTTATTTATATCCTCTCAGAGTCCACAGCAGGATGTTATTCAGTGTGGAAAACCCCACACCCCTGCACAAGGCAGCCCCCAGCTGACAGAGCTCATGCGTCTTCTCACGAGTCTGTTTCCCATCCTATACTTGGGATCGAAACAAAACACACCTACACAACATAACAAAAACTTCCACTTCACAACCTCTCTCTTTTTTCTTTTTTAAAATATATTTTATTAATTTATTCATATTACATCTCAGTTGTTATTCCATCCCTTGTATCCTCCCATTGCCCCCCCCTCTCATTTTCCCCTTACTCCCCTCCCCTATGACTGTGGATCTGGGCCCAGGGGTCCTGCTCAAACTATGGCACCAGCCAAGGACAATACGTGCAGTAAACTTTGAAGCCCTACCCAGATCTAGCCAATGGACAGGACATTCTCCACAGTTGAGTGGAGAGTGGGGACTGACTTTCACACGACCTCTGGGGCTTCACAACTTCTCTTACTTTTGAGTCTTGAATGTAAGCCACACGTTCTGGTGGCGGTGTGACAGAGAGGTAACCAATGCTGTGCCTAGCCTGTACTCTTCAAACCTGGGTTCCAGGCACAGTTATGTCACAAACTGACTATAGACAACTAGTCACTTAACTTCTCCAAGTTTGGTCATGAGAAAAGTGAAGACTTTTCATCTGAAATCACTATCACCTTCATAGTTTTAAGTTCTTCCAATACACATTTTGATTTCGAATTACCCACAATATATCTAATGAAGCGAAATAAATAATATTTATCCAAATGGTAGTATTAACCCTTTCAAGATAGTTGCTGAACATTTGTCTTATTTATGTACTTAGTTGTAATAACATAGGCAAATAGAAAAGGCACAGTAAAAAAGCTTTTACTGCCAACCTGTATCCCAGAAACAGAATTGCTGCATTAAATAAGCACAGTCTAGTAGAAAGAAGAGCTGATTTCACAACCACTCAATTCACTTGGAATAATTTGGAAATAGAATCTGGGATGCAAATGCAAGCCTTAGAGAGGATATATGTTTAGTGCCTGTAATATTGTATGATAAGAAGAGCAGTAATAGGGCAGGCGCGGTGAGGTGGACTTGCTGAGACAGGCAATTTCTGCCAAAGCTGACGACCTGAATTAAATCCCTGGGACCCACATAGTGCAAGAAAAAGGGCTCCAGAAGTCTTTGACATGTGTCAGTGCATGTGCATCCCCTACAGAAGAAATATTTTAATTTTTTATAAAAATATGCGATAATATCTGCTATTTAGTATTTTCTTTACGCAGCACTGTTACCCCGCTGTTTCTTGTAGATCTGATATTATCTGACTATTATCGTCCCACTTAGAATAACTGAGACTTGTAAGTTTTATATTTATGGCATTTTCTATTTAATTTTTTGAGACGGGGTCTTTTGTAGCTCAGGTAGACCTAAACTTTTGGATCCCCTGACTCCATTTCCAGAGTGATGGGTTAAAATGTGCATGGCCACACCCAGTTTAGGTGGTGCTGGGCACTGATCCCTGGGTTTCACATGTCAAACATGTACTCTATGAACTGAGCTAAACACCCAGCTCTTCTATTTAATATTCTTGAACATTGATTGACCAGGGTACTTGAAACTGGGTAATGAGGACTTCCTACTTGACCAGGGTAAATGGAACCTCCAATGGTGGTGAAAAGCTACTCTATACATACAGTTATTTCAAAATATCACTAGTAGTCAGCACTATTGGAATATTCAGAGTCTTTTGGCTAAAATTAAAATACCCTGTTAATGTCACCATGAAGGTGGAAAAGAGTATATGTCACCTCCGAGCCACTTATTAGATTATATGTCTGCTAATGTGCAGAGTTCCTATATAAAAGCAAATTAGGTAGCATTTGAAAACATCTAGAGCATGAAAAATGTATTTCTCGAAATTGTCTTTTGCCTTTAATGTCATCCGGGGCACACTTGGCTGAGGAACTTCTTGTCACGTTCTCACTGGTGGGTCTCAGCTCTCTTCCCCCCAGGTTCTGACTCAGGACATTGAGCCCTTCTACAAAAATAAAATAAAATAAAATAAAATAAAATAAAATAAAATAAAATAAAATAAAATAAAATGTCAGAGTAAAACCTCATCATCTTTGAGAATTAAAAAAGTCTCTTCACAAAAACGTCTTGTTGCGGTGAACCTCCTTTAAATGTGTCTTTAAATTCAGCTAGAGCTAGTGAAGTCCAAACAAAATGAGCCCAGGGAGAGAATGGAGCCGCGCAGCTCAGCTGAGATGGCTCTGAGTCTTGGTGAGGCGTTAGGGACTTTTTTTTTTCTTATTGCTGTTGTTGTTAGAAGCAGTTTCCTTTCAGTGACTATGCCTCCGGGCATAGATGAGTGCCCTTCTATGCAATGGTGACTAGGCTTTATGTGTGCACGAGGGTAAGGCAGCCTTTGATAAATATAAAACCCTGTCATTATCTCATTTTGGTATATTCCAAGATTTTCCTAAACAGATGTCATGGAAAATTCATTGAGAAAGAACATAACTTATTATAAAAGTAACCCACAGACTTTATCTTTCTTTCTTTCTTTCTTTTTTTTTTTTTTTTGCCTAAAAAAGTTCAAAGCTAGGAGAAAATAGCTTAATTGAGATAAGCCTTATAAGAAAAAGAAATGAAGGGCAATTTCTGTGGTGGTGACTGGCTAGCATCAAGTCAATTGTGTTGGATAGAACTGAAATGCCCTTGATGCTTCGTGGTCAAAGTTGGTACTTCAAATTTCCTCCTTTTATGAAATCTCAACATTCCCATTTTGGATGCTGCTTCTCTTCTTATGTCAAGAAGGATCCCTGATGATAAGAAAGGAAACTTGTGAGTTTAGTTTTTCCAGTTAATGGACTGAATTTTCTCATGAACCACGGACAGACAAACACCTCAGATACCCAAAAGGAACTGAGTTCAGAGCCTTTCCAAAGGATAAGTGGGGAGGGGTTACTATGACACTGAGGAATGAAATCACTGACTATGGTTTCCAGTTAAGGGCTATTTCAACTTGTCACGTAAAATTTTAAAAAGTGCTCTCAATGGCCCACATCACAGGGAACAGTTAAAGAGCAAGGCTGTAACCATTATTATAAGGGCGGAACCTAGTTACGGGGTCTTGCTTGTGAAATGGGATTTCTCTTAGAGACTTGGGTGGTTCTACAAGGCAATTAAAATCACTTGCTTGGGTGAATCCTAAAGAAATGCTCTAAGTATCACCCGTGTATTAGAACAGATAATGCAAGGAACTAACGCATCCCATAATATAAGTAGGTGGTGAGGGAAGCATGCCGTAGAACTGTCACATACTGCTGGTGAACATGGGAAGATGTCACCACTTTGGGGACTACATCTTGGCACTTCCTTAATCAATTCCCACATACACTTGCTGTATGAACCAACAGTTTTGCTCATTGGGCTTCATTCAAGTTTGTCTGTGGCACACATGTGCCCAGGCCATAAACATATACATATAGGTAACATTTAAAATACATCTTAGGAAAATGATGGGAATAAATTATTTTACATAATGCCTTGCATATAAAAGATTTCAAAAAGGTAGAGTCATACTACAAACCTATGCATGAACGGTTATTCCTACTTTACTCACATTTGACCAAATCCGAGACTGAAGTGTAGGGGTTTTGTTGTAGTTTTGTCAATTGGCCACATGTACCCCACAGGAAGTTGGTCTATGTAGTTGGACAAGTTGTGGGTTTCTGTGATGGTGGCTGTCTTCTACAAGAAACTTCTTTGATGAGGGGGTGAGAGCTCTAGTTGTTTGTGGGTGAAAGGATAAGTATTTAAACAATGTTTGGGACCCAGATTTATTCTGGTTTAGAAACAAGGCAGTAGTAGTTTCTTTTCCAGGGTACATGACCTTGCTAACCACAGGTAGAGCTAGCTAGGATCACAGTACCAGGCATGAATTATCCCCTATTGTGTGGCCCATAAATCAAGTTCTATGGCTGATGTCTAAGTGCCAGCATCAAACCTCTGGGGATGCCTTGCCTTGCAGGTCATTGCTGCAGTTGATGGCCTTTAGAGCTGTGTAGGGCTTTTAATCATTTTTCTCCCGTGGCAGATTGCATAGTACCTTTGGATACTATGAGAGCTTATCCTTAGGGAGGATGCTTCTGAGTCAATTGCAGCCCAATTCTTCCAAGTCCTGTGTCTAAAGCATGTGATTTTTTTTAATGCAATGTGGACATACCTTAATGTTCTGGTAGGCAACCAAGGCAAAAAAATCTGTATTGTTTTGTGAGGGTCTAATCAAAACTCCAAAGGAGGGTTCTCATGCTCAGCATTCAGATTTTGGTTAGATAGTCTATGGCTTTAGGGGAGAACATTATCAAGCCAGGTGATATAATTGTAATTTCATCTAAATTACACACACACACACACACACACACACACACACACACACACACACACACTACCACTTCCTGTAATAGAGGCTTTGGCATGAATATGCATTCTCACTGAACTGATCCCAGGCTATGCATTATCCTGCTCACCTAGTGGGCAAAGCTAGGCCGAAACAATCCTCACATACAGGGCTCACTTTTCAGATTCCACTGCTCCCTCTATCTGCTCTCTCCCATCTCCATATATGAATTAAGATAGCAGCTCCCAATCTCCATGATCCAGCTATCTGATCCAGTTTTCTATAGGGCCGGAAAGTCTAGGATGTCAATTTAAAAGCTTTTTTTTTTCTGCCTTGAGATGCCCTTTTATGGATGCCCTGTCACACACAGATGGCGTCATCTAGCAGCGCCCATCTTGGACTTCTGGCTCTTCCATTCTTCCTACAATGTTCTTCCCAAGGAGGAAAATGGGTGAAATATTGTGGTTACCGTTTTCCTTAACATAATAAAGATGAATGAGTCCCGCCTCAACCATCTTTCTCTCTTGCTCTGTTCCTACATTAACTGTCTAGTAGTGTAACTGCAATTAACTGGCTACCAGGTAAATCCAGAGGAGGTAGGAGAGGACTGTTCACTGGCCTTTGGACAAACATTGTACTCAAAGCTACTATTTTATTATTATTTGAAAATTTAAAAGTGGGTAGGTTGAGATGGTTTGGTGGTTAATGCATTTGGTGCTCAAGGAAGATGACCAAAGCCTGGATTCCCAGAACCCAAACACATGCTGGGTGAGTAGGGCAGGCTCCCTTAATTACAACTTCAGAAGGCTGATTCCAGGGAACCGCAGAGCAAGCTGGCTGCCTGGACTAGCCTACCAATGAGATCTGAGTTTGACTGAGAGATCCTTCCTCAAGGGAGAAAGTGGACGAGTCACAGGGGAGAGTTCCCAGCATCACCCTTGGGCAACTACATGCATATGACTACATTTTTGCATGCACATCCACATGCAAACGTGCACATGCTTATGGATACGAGCATGCAGATACGAGCATGCAAATATACATAAGGAGAAGAAAAAGGAAAATAGATAAAACGAAAAGTGTACAAATGGATTCTATTTAACAATTTACTATATTTCATATCCCATTAATCTTTTATTAAATAGATTACTGAATAGCGGTTCTAGGCATTAGGAAGGCACATTGAAGCAGGAAAACAGGAAAGATCTTTGTTTCCAGTGAGCATAGAGCTTGATACGGAGATTAAATGAATAAGAAAATATTATGTGAGCTCTATAGATAAAATAATGAAAACAGGGAGCAGCTAGCTTATGTTGGAAGACATGTTCAAGACAAAGTGGCTGGAGGAGTCATTCACAGAAGGCAACATGTATAGGTGTTTGAAGGACAAAAGAGAGCCTTTTGATTTAAGACTGAGAAGCAGCATTAACAAGTACATAATATCAGGTTTTCCCCTAACGTGTCTAGGTTCCAGGGTCACAGTACAATAAATACTTACTAGTCATAAGCAAGCATGGAATTAATTCAGTCATTTCAACCCACCCACCTTGACAAATAATCCTTTGTAACAACCTGGAAGACCTACTTTGAATGGGAATTCTTAGACTTCTTGAAATTCTCTGTGGCACAGAGGCATGGGGAGAGACAGCAGGATGTCTTCCCATCCCTGGATCCATCCATCCTGCATTGTGGCTGGTCCCTAGAGCTGACCCTTGTGTGGACACCAACCCATGATTCTTTTGCTAGATTATTATAGGCATAATGAAAAGTCAAAGAGCACCAAGTAAGGCTTTATTGGGGGTTATGTTTGATCACGGGGAGCCTCTTGTACCAGGGATTGATATGCACCAACCAGAGTCCCTGCACACTTCTGGTCTGCTTTCTGCTCCTTGACCCAAAGTCTGCATTTGACTTGCAAAAGACGGCGAAAGTGCCAACTGCCACACCGGGAAGGTTGTGTGGGAGTCACAGCCGGTCATTCTTGTGGGGAAACTCCCTGGCAAGTGCTAACCGAGGTCGGCACCAACTGTGTTTACTGCTGGAAAGATCTCGTGAAAGCAGTTTGTGCCGTGGAATCTGAGTGGCAAATGTAGAGCTTCCTGTTCTGTCTCAAGTCCGTGCATCTAAGCACTGTCCGTATCCAACCAGGAGCCACCCTCTGACCACCTGTTGGGCCTAGAGCTATATCACTTATGGGCGCACACCCTCATCACCTGAGAGAACGGAACCGATGAAGTGGCTGGTACTGAGTGCAACTGAAGGGATAGCGGAGAATTATGGGTAGGGATGAGTCCTTGTGGAATAAGCATTGTGACCAACTTATCTGGGTCGGAGCACAGGAAAGGAATGTCACACCAAACCCTATGCCGTTCTCTTCAAGCAGTGTAACTGGTGCCTGTCGTCTTCTCTCCTATCTAGGGAACTTAGCTCTGAACTTAAAGATATTGGCAACTGAGATGGAAGTAGTTGAGAAAATGCCCCCAAAGGCAGTCCACCTGGATGGGGTGAAGGAGGACAGTAATGGCCGGAGATGGGATTGAATGAAGGACAAAGATCAAACACACATAGGGACATTACATTTTAGGGAGTGTTAAATTTCCCAACAGAGTTCACAGAAAGCTAGGTCTGGATGCAGAATAAAAAGAGTTCAGGGAAAGGAGACATCAGATATGGGCCTTCTGTATTCCCCGTGTTGACTGAGACACCGTGGGCGCACCAAAGTTTCTGTTCTTAGTTAACAATTCATCAGATAAGTGTTACAGTAGTAGCACTGCCTAGCTATATAGGGCTGCAGAGGCAAACTGAGTGAGACAGTGCATGTAGTATATTGCAGAGACTGACCGGCACATTCTATGAGGTCAAGGAACACCCGAATTATGACTAGTGCCTCTCCTGGTCCTGCTTGATTAGTCTGGCTATGGCTTTTTACTCAGTGTGCTACATAGAGAAACTTAAGCTTTCGTTTTCTGACTTATCAGCTAGTGCCCTGGCAGCCTGAGCCAGCCCTGTGATTGAGGGAAAACAAAACAAAAGAAAATAAAACTCAAACAGCACCATTGATTTCATGCCATTATGTCATACAGTAGGAGGTACAGGTCACACCAGTGACATCTCATGTGTTTTTCTTTTTAAAGAAGCACTTGAATGTTCCTACAAATGTGGAATAAGAGTTGTGAAAATACAGAACAATGAACAAAAATGTCATTTAAATTTAGGACTTGGCTTTTTGGGTGGTTCAAATCGCTCCCTCCCTCCCTCCCTCCCTCCCTCCCTCCCTCCCTCCCTCCCTCCCTCCCTCCCTCCCTCTCTCTCTCTCTCTCTCTCTCTCTCTCTCTCTCTCTCTCTCTTTCTCTCTCCATCAAAACATCTTATCTTAGACCAACTTGTGTACCCCACAGTAATTATGGGCAATCCATTCATGCTTAGTTGCTTAATGTGGATTCTTGGGATTGAATTTTAAGCAGATGTAAGACATGGCTGAAGATGACTCTTCTACAGCATTTTTTTCCTAACAATGTGTTAATAAGGACAGTGGATGAGTAGACGTTGTTTAATAAGGTTGAGGCAATATAAACTGCTCATAACTTCAGAAGATCACCAGGTTATCCAAAAACAGGAAGCAGGAGTAGCACTATTTAACCCTCCCCTACAAGCGATAGTCATCTTAGACAGTCTACGGTTTGGTCCAGGATGGATTCTTTATCTGGATGGTGATATCTGTTTTCACCCCAGAATGCTGAGTACAGTATCTGTCATTCTCTATTAGATGCCAGTAGCAATTTTTCTTTCTTCCTGCCACCTAAGTTGTGACAGCCAAAAAATGACTTTAGGCTTTGCTAACGTATCCAGGAGATGAGCAAGCCATAGACATAGGCGGTCACACTGGCTCTACGAACACATAAGCATCTCCTTTGTCTACCTACATCCTAGGGATCTGCACCTAAGCTGTCATTCAAGGACACGTTCTCTTCCTAGCCCTCCCCGATAGCCTCTGGGCTCTCCAGTGGACTGTGCTCTATAATCTCAGTTTGGTGATATGTCGATTCTACATTGATGAAAAATAATTGTCATAGCGACCATTTACTGCGTTTTACCAGATGCCTGTACAAACATCCTGCGTTTAACCTTCAGGATGATCCTCCTAAACAGGTACTGTTCAGCCCGCATAGCAGAGGAAGATTTTGAAGCACAGCACCTTTAGGTATGCTGTGCATTTATCCACAGCTAATAGGGGATCAAGCAGTACTTAACAGTATAAACCTGTCAGATTCCTAAAAACGTCGGATGATATTGCTTTCTCTTCTGGCTTTTCTATCATGATGCCTATCAGGCCCCATGCTACAGTAGCCTGTAAGGTACCGAGAGGCTCCATTTCATCCATACCTGTCTCCTTAAAACCTGGAGTGGAATGCTGTGTGCGCATCAAAGGCATTCTCTGAAGGATTATCCAGATGACTTTCTTAAGTTATAACAAAGCACTCCAAGTTATTCTCGCCTTAAGCTTGAACCTAGCAGAGCTAAAAATACCTTCTCATTAAAGGCACGGTCAGAAATGCCAGTGGACTTTGGGAAACAAAATCCCGCAGGTTCTCTAGCTCCAGTAGGGCTCCGGGGCTGAGAGGTAATTGTAGGAAACAGAGTTCTGTCCAGGGCACTCCCCTCGCCCACACTGGAAGATGACAAGGTGGCTTGGAATTGTACCCTGCTCTCAGTTCAGCCATTGGGTCTTTGACTTGCCAGGCACTCTCACTCCATGACCCCAGGAACCTTCCTGACTTGAGAGGACCTGAGGTCTCCTCACCTGTGAAATTCTGGCGAAGGCTCTTTGACATATGGAAGATTTCTTCAACTCTACCATTGTATGATTATTTTTTTAAAATGCGATTATGATTCCTGGAAGCAAGGCTGTTCCACTCAGCCTTTGTGGAAAGGAAAAAAAAAATGGGGGAAAGAAAAGAAAAACACTTCCATAAAAGTATTTATAGTACGGCCAGGGACTATGAATCACAGTGTAATTAATTCTCTTTTATAAAGCTGCCCCGTCCCTTACTAGATGCAGTAGTCACTCCCATGCCAGGCTCAACAGCAGCTCCATTGATGGATAGGACATTTTCCCTGATTCTGAATGCTGAACGAGTTCTAAGCATTTGGCCAACTCTCCGAGTTTCTATCAGCCCTAAATTCTGTAGCGGTGTGATTCTAATCCTCTGTGACTGACAGACACAGTTGCCGAAGGACATAAGAGGTACATGATCCATCTCGACTTTAGCCACGCTCTGGATTACTTTTCCCTCATCAATTTTACCCATCAAGTTTTAAAATTAAACGCTTAACAGTTTTAATTATGATTTGAGTAGAAAGTCATTGCCGTAGGCTGACTCAAAATAACTGTGCGCTGACCCTGCGGTGATGGCAAATCACAGCCCTTTGAATATGAATTTGAGCCTCCATTACTGAAATTTGATGATTCCCGGCTCAGCTTTTTGATAACTTGTGTTCCTAATAACAACCCCCAGAAGAACAATTTTCTACAAAATACTTTTCTCTCCTCTCAGATCCTATCTAGGACTCTTCAAAGAGCATTCAGAGGTCCTCGCGATGGTCGAGGACTCACAATGAAATCTTATTTCATGCCCGGTGTTCTAATTACTTCATATCTGCTTCCAAAGCTGAGGCAAGCAGTGTTGTATTTGAGGGGTCTTCTGCCCGCACGCGGCAAGTTATTGAGTGTGAAGTTCCTAGCAGCTGGTTTTACGCTGTGAATCTGAACAGGATGGCCGATGTGAAGGAAGCAGCGTGTCTGTGCAGCCTAAGCTTTCCACTTTCCTGCCTATTCTCGCCTCGCCTCGCATTTGAATTCTGACAGGAGATACATAGATAAATGTAATGCGACAGCCGTCTGAATTGCCTTTTTACTTTGATCAAGGTGGTTGACTCACCTGGTATACTAAGCGACTCAAGCTGAAATGGACTGGCTTGCCAGGGATATCAGCATCACCCTAACCTATAACTCCTTCCTAGTTTCCCTCCTTGTTGCTATGGTAACATGTCTAGTGATGGGCTACTTGAGGGAGGAAGGGTTTGTTTTGGTTTTGCAGTTCCAGGTCATATAGTCCATCATGTCAGAGAAGGCATGGCATCATGTACAAGGTTAGGTAGCCATGATAAAACAGGAAATGGTGCCAGTCCCTCTCTGAGTGACCTACTCCCTCCAACGGTGCTTCTCCTCCTAGAGGTTACACAGCTCATCAGACAGCATCCCCAGCCTGGAGTCCATGTGCTCAAACAGCCCATGGGACACATTTCACATTCAGTCTACAGCACTCTCCAAAGTAATAGAGATCATTCTAAAATTCTCCTTTAAAATCCCTTACTTCCTTTATAATTTTTACTATTTTTATAACTTCCTTAAGAATCTTGTATGAATTATATTCATCTAAGATCCAGCCACTTTTCTACTCACCCAGCTTTGTGTACTTTTAAACACACATACACATACACACACACACACACACACACACACACACACACACACACAGACATACACAGAGACATACATGCATGCACACACACACACACTGACACACACAGACATACATGCATGGGTGCGTGTGTGTGTGTGTGTGTGTGCGTGTGCACACACACACACACACACACACACACACACACACACACACATGTCCAGTTTGTGCAGGGCATCTGTTCTTGGGTGTTTGGCCATCCACTAGAGTATGGTTAATCTACAAGGAGACACACTTTCAAAGAAAGCTGATGCTCCTTCTCCCACTCTGTATCTATTGACCATAGCTCCTCAACTGTGGGTGAAACTGCATCACACCTCTGCCCTCCTGTTGGCTTTCTGTCTGTGTTGAGCTTGCAGAAATGCAAGTATGTCCAGAGTGCATACTGTCCCAGTCTTTATGAGTTCACATTCTCAACTGTCCTGCTCTATCTGGTGAACAGTTTCCTTGTAGTCACCCTCCACCTCTTGCTCTTACAATCATGTCACTCTGTCTTCTGCAATGATCCCCACGCCTTGGGAAGAAGGTGTGTAGTGTACATCCTTACTTTAAAGATGACGCTCTTGTGTCCCTTCAGAGTAATAGTACAGAAAGTACAGGAGCACAAAGCCGTGAATTTATCCAATAGGAACTGTGTCCTCAGATGACAAGAGGACTTACAGAGTGTATTAAAAGCCTAAAGGTTTCAGAGTCATTCCGGAAAACAGCTACTCTATATAACTATTCCCAGGAAAGAGAGCCACGAAGCATGTGCAGTTTTTGGCAGAAATAACTAGTTTTCTGAGAAGCCTGTCTTCAGAATCCACTTGACTCTAATTGGCCAGATACAAAAGCCTTGGGGCTCCTAGCTTCATCTGTCTCACTCTTTCAAGTTGTCCAAAAGGTAGTCATTTAGGCTCCTCTCTTAGGAATGAATCTCTGGATTGGACATCCAATTTATAAGACAAAACTAATGTGTCTACAATAGTTAGAGTGTACTTTATAGGTGGTTTTAAAAAATCTGTCTTTATGACGTATACAAGGCCCTTAGAACATTCTAAAGAAATGTTGAGAATCCCTATAAGACAATAAGTAATTTAGTAATTGGGATCCCTACAGTTGAGTGAAACATACACTAGCTCACATTGCCTGGGGGGGGGGTACATATTCATCTATAGAAAATCAGATTGTATGTGCAGTACAGCTTAATCTGCACAGATTTTGAGAGCACTGAAGAACAGTTTGTCAGATGAGCAAAGAATGAGAAAGAAATAATCAACATTTAAACAACTCCACTGTTTTCTGTGTCTGCACAAGTTCCCATTCTGCCTTGTAATGCTGGGTGAAGAACAGGGCCTTGGTGTGCTCAGCATGATCCAAGCTACTGTATTTTCTGAGCTAAGTATCTTATTTTTTCAAGACTGTTGAGTATCAGTGCATATTGCAGCTGTTTCTCCAAATGAAATTTGTCTCTTAAAGTGTTGTTAGTCTGGTTGGATAAGAAATCTCTCAGGGTGGAACTATATGTTCAACATGGCAGCATTTGATTTAGAGTCACTCCCAAACACGAAGCTCAAATAAAACTTTTGGCACAGTAAGGCAAACATCCATCTCAGGTTGGGTCTGACTGGTGTGCTGATGGCGTACGTGTTTTCATCTCGCATTGTCCTCTGTAGCATCGAGAAAAGGTGCAAACATCTTTTCTCTAGGGCGCATTATTGATTCCGATTGTCTTTTCTGTAACGTTTGCTTTGTTTGCTTGGAGCTGGAAGGAATGAAAAGGGAACTGAGAGGATAAATCGAGTTATATTTCTTGTGTCAGTGCAAAACAAAGCAATAAAGCAAAGCCATTAGTAGTCAAAACTAAACAAACCATCGCAAACGAGCATTTATATCCCGGTAAACCAGTACAACGGGATGGAGAACAGGAGTGGTACCCATCTACTCCAGCTGCCCCGCCCCATCCCCATCAAGTTTGCTTCACTTCTACCCAGCCATCCCTACAAATACAAGATTTATATCCCTAAGTCTGTTGGGCCTTTGTAGTCAGCAAATTTGAATACCATTTGCATAGTAAGTACATGGCAGGAAGCAAATGGCTAATTTACTTGGTCTATCTTCTCAATATGAGGAAGGTAGGAGCTACCTAAACTCTCCTAAAGACATCACAACCTTCCGTGTTTGAGATACTCCGATGAAGAAGAAATGCGCCAACCTATCTTGTAGTCTAAGAGCTGCAGTCTTTGATCATCTTTCTGCTTATTATAAGTCTACCTTTGCCACCACAGGTGATACAACCCTGGAATATTGAATACCTTCATATAAAGCTGAAGTATCAGCCTTGCTGTTCCCATAAAATGTCTCCTCGATAGCGATGATTGCATCATTTGCTGTGGTGAAGCCGTATGAATTGGCTGCATGTCTTGGGTGCAGAGTTCAAGGCCCAAATGCGTTCTCCAGCTTCTTGTCTCGCACTGAAATCTCTCCTTTCCATTCATGCTCCTACCATGATGCCCTCTGTCATTAAGCCTCACTAGAGGCCAAGCAAATGCTGGCCTTTCGCCTCCTAAAACTGTGAGCCACTAAGTCTCTTTTCCTTATAAAGGATACTTGCTTTAGAAGTTGGGTTTCTGAATAACATAAATGTATATGTAAAAAATTAAAAGAAATGTTTTTTTTAAAAAATAGCCAGAACACGAAGAATGTCATCGTTCTTCTTGCTATAGGTAGTTTTATTGTATATATGTGTAACAATATAAATGTATATGTAAAAAATTTTTTTAATGTTAAAAAAAAAGAAGTTGGGTTTTTGAATAGGTTGAGCCGGTGCCTAATTAGTTGTTGGGGGTAGGGTCTGGATGAATAAAGAACAATTACTAAGGGATAAAGCATTTCTTTTTGAGAGACAAAAATGTTTTCAAAACAAATAGGGTGATAGTTGCATAGTTTTAAGAATGTACTAAGAAAGCCCTACTGGGTTGTGTCCTTTTTTTTTTTTTTTTTGGCTTGGTTTTTTTTTTTCTTTGTTTTTCTTTTTTGGCAAAACAACATCAACATCATACTGTTCTTTACAGGTGTGCCTTTTACCCTCCCCCCCCCTTTAAAAAGTCATTTGAATTCTACGTTTTCACGCTGAGAATTAACATGTAATATAGTCATTAAGCATAACAGCACCAAAAGGGTTGTGTACTTTTAAAGAGTGAACTTATTACATAAATGTATTAAATCTCAATAAACCTGGTATTATTTTTAAAAGAACTTGCATTTCAATCACACCAGACAGATAAAGCATTTCACCTTACCCAATAAGGTTTTATAGACACCATCTGATTGAGTAGTCATAAAACGTCTTAAGATGAGTAACGTGTGCCTTGTTGTAGCTCTTTCAGCCATCCTCTGAGCATAAGCATGAGAGGCTACATTAGGTCTTGAATGTATAATAGTGAGCAAGTCATGTTGTCTGCCTTCAGGGAAATTATAGGCCTGTGAGGAATAAATATCAGCAGACTAAGAAACTGTACTTTACGAAAACACCCGATCCAGGCAGGTTTCAGAGCGATGCACAAGAAAAAGGATGGATCATATTATGGAGCTGTAGTAATAGTACACTGACAGCCTACCATCCGGATGCTGGCACACATCCCCTTACCTGATGGGGTTTTTATTTCCTTGGTCACTGGGGCTTTTCATTTCTCAAACAGTCAAAGACATCAGGGCACATCTACCCCAGCTTCTGAAGTAAACAGATGTTGCATGCTCCTATCTCTTCTTACTGTCTCTACACCTCTCCAGCTAACTACCCTGCAGCTACCCACAATGCAATGGTTACTGTAACACTTCTACTACTTCTCTTCCCCCCTGCCACCGTCTCACTTTGGTCTTCCTTGTGGTTCCTGACATCCTGACCCAGTCAGATTGCTTTAAATCACACCATTATTTCAGAGCCAGGGGCTAGTGAAGCCCAAATGTGACAAAATTATTGAAAATGAGCCTTAAAAATAAGGACATACATGCACAAATAAGAAGATATATATATATCTTCATCTTTGTTCCATTCAATAGAACAAGTTGGAGTGCCTATTCTACTTGGACATTAATAAATCTGGGATGAAAATACATCTTTTTCCTGGATGTCATAGCTTGTGGAAATAGACAAATACAATAAACACATATGAACAACTTGCTGTTCACATATGGAAAACACAAGGGAGCAGGCTATCAGGAGTCACACTGAAATTAAAACTATCTTATACTTTACAAACACAAAGGCCAAGGCCGAGCAAAAGAAACAGGGCTCCCCAGGGAACTGCATGGAGCACAGCAAGGCATCTTGGATTTCTGTTTTCTTCTCCAGTCCTTTACCCACCACACCGCATGCCCTCTTTTTATTGTTATTGGTATTGAATTTTTGTGTGAGGAGGTAAAAAAAAGGTCTCACTCTGTAGCCAGCCAGGATGATCTAGAACTCACTATTTTTTCCCAGATTGGTCTTGACTGCAAAGTGATCCTCCTGCCTCAGCTGCCTAAGAGCTTAGGCCACAGGCAGGAGGTACCACAATAGCCTCTTACTCATTAGAAAGATTGAAGACTGGTGGGCTACTTAAATTTTATCACTATTATCCATGCCCCGAGAGTGTAAATTGTGATGCAGTTCTTACTAGGTTCTTGTTTCAAGTAGACTTTAAGTTAACTAGAGTTACCATCTGCGAGGGAATCCCTCTTTGCACTCCTTAACCAACCCTCGTGGGCTAGCCATTTTTATCATCAGCTCCCTTAAAAGAAAAATGCCTATTTATGTAACTTCAATGGATTGGAAAGGAACAAGTGGTACCAAATGTTCATCACATCCTCCTTTCCCACCCTTAGTGCCAAAGCAACATTGTCTTATAGTTCAGCCCCGCCCTGTCCCCCAGCACTGGACATGATACATAATGGAAAGAATTCCAGTAACTAACCTTGGATCATGTGTTGGCAGCTGCTGCCCCCTTCATCTCTAGCAGCCAGTGTAAAGCTGTTTAGCTGCATCGCAAGTTGTTATTTGAGTCAGCAGGATGTGCCTCAAAGTGGTTCAAACCCAAGTATGGGGCTCTGTAACATTCTTAAGCCTCTTGCTTATGGAAAGAGAACACAGACTGTGTAAGCAGATGGTTGCTGTGAAGATGTTTGTCCTGTGAGAATGAGAGGCCTTGATTAGAACCTGGAATCCATGGAGTTATCTGAGCATAGGGCCTTGTGTTTGTAATGGCAACCTCACGGAGGCCGAGAAGAGCAGATCCATGGGTCTTGCTCGCTTGTCAGCCTACCCTACCTCAGAGTGCCGGGCCCAGCAAGGGACCCTGGCTCAAAAGAGAAATAACGGTAGATATCACCTGAGGAGTCACACCTGAGGTTGTCTTCTGGCTGCCTGCCCTTTTCTGGTCACTATCAATAACTGTTTGTCTCATGTCTCATAAACTAGATTAATAGCTCTAAGTTCTAACTCTTGTTAGTCCAACTGAGCTATTACGATAACTTGCTTCTGGTGGAAGCCTGCATCTCTTGCTTTCAGCACCTGCAGTCCATCGATAGGGGCCGCGTGCTTTCCTCTCCCGCTCTCCTAAATTAGAAAACTTTAATGAGTGCTTTGTACAGCTCCATCCAACAAATATTTACCTTGCTTGGCTTTCTAGCATCCTTTACATTTCCTCCCCTTCCCCAAGGCCTAAAGCAATTATGAAATCCATTAGCTGTAATTACAAAGCTCCATTGCAAGTTAATATATGCAGCAATTAATATTCACCATCTGTAACTTACCGAATGAATATTTGTTTATTTCAATACTTCAGCTGCTACATCTAAATAATTTGACAAGAGTTTCGAAAGCAATGAACATTTTCTCTCAAATGAGCAGTGTGTGAAATCTTAAAATATCCAAGCCTCTTTATAGATTATCGATTGTATATGAATGCTTCCACTTGTGTGTGTGTGTGTGTGTGTGTGTGTGTGTGTGTGTGTGTGTGAGAGAGAGAGAGAGAGAGAGAGAGAGAGAGAGAGAGAGAGAGAGAGAGAGAGAGAGAGAGAGAGAGAGAAACAGACAGACAGAGACAGAGACAGAGAGATAGAGAGAGATTTGGGTTACTACATTTCTGTCTATATATATATATATTTTTTTTTAACCACAATGCTTTTACTTCATCAATGCAACCCCAGTTAATAAGTTAGGGCATTTAAGTTGCCAGGACAAAGAGAATGCCGTCACACTCAGCATCGCCTAAGGAATTCAACATTGCCCTGAGTTCTTCTTCCCGTTGGTAGCTGAAACTACAAGCAGGAAACTGCCCAAAGTGACGTATGAGCTTGGAAGTCTATACTGGCTCCCAGCTCTAAACTGGAGAACAAGCTAATGGAAGAGCAGATAGAGCTGCTGGGTCTCTCGTGAACTTGAGGGTATAAATGTTCACAAATAGATGTCTGCAACTGCCAGCCCTTGTTTTTCATCCCCCGCAGTAGCTCCTTTCTGCCAGGTGCCACTGTCTCGAAACATTCCATGAATCCCCATATTGCAGTGGGAAATTGCAGACTCCACATTTTTGTCTCATTCTCCTCCCATGCCCTGCAATAGTTAAGCACAGATGTCTCCTTAAAGGAGCTAGCTAGTATTTCTGGAGTCTCGCTCTGAAGGGGATAGTAAGGGCACATCTGAAGTTCCTTTAGCTTTATAGGAGAAGCTGTTGCTCCATCCCTACCCACCATTGTGTGAGCATACGTCCTTGTCTGTTGGTATAGTCAGGTCTTAACATTGATGCTCATATGTATTAATTGACAGCACCGTCACTCTTCTGTAGTCTGTACAGGCTTGGGTAATAAGTGGTGTGTCTAAGCCTGCATTTTACAGGAGTCTTCTCTCATACTTAAATAACATTTAGAAGATAGGAAATAATATTTTATACTTTGTCTCTTATTGAAACACAAAGCACACCCCTACCATTTTCTTACCTCACAAAAGAAGTTGGGGAAACACACTTTTGTAAAAACACTATCTCTTGAAGTTACTTTGAACTTCATCCACTCGGAGCAAAGCAAATATCATTGTTAATGAGCCCGGTGATCAGCTCTCTTCATAGAGCAGTGAGGTATCCCATTTCCAGACACTTCATTGATGGACCACAAAAGATGAGAACAACTAAGTCCTCCCATACCAAACCTTAAGAAATCCCTGCATCACTTGTGTGTCTACTGTTAAGCAACATCATATACATGCCCAAATGAAGGTGCACGAAGATGAAGATGCTTGGTAGAGAAGAGTGGCTGCCGGAGTTTGTGGCTTATGCCACTGCGATACCAGTGGGATCAAAGAGTCAAAGAGGCTTTGTTTCCTCCGCCCACAGTTGGGATAGTGACCAAGATACCACAACCATAGAACCCTTTTCCCCTCACTCTCTCACCTCATCCTGTCTGGGTCATTCACTGAATTTTAACCTCCACTATGTTTATCCTTTTTCCCTATCTAAATTATATACTTCAATGGACTTAGCCTACAGAGTTGGGTCCCCTTTGAAGTAGGAAACTATATGACTGTCCAGCCAGACCAGAAATAGTAATTTTTATCCAGAGGCTCTCAAAAATGTGTAACATTGTGATTAAATTTTAATAGCAAACAATGTCATATACAGAGCAAAAATTCAAACTGCATTGGATGATGATTAGAAAAAAAATCTGCACAAAAAGAGACATATTAAGATTACATAAGCATGCGATAAAACTACATACAGATTCTCAGAATATTATAACTTCACAAAGAAATAGAGCAACTGCCTTGGGAGATCTATTTAGTCTGCTGTCAATAAAAGGCATTGAAGGGTGTGTGCAGATCTCCAGCCTTCCTTGCTGGAGGTTGCTGTTCTGAATTTATGTTACCGGTATTATGCCTTATGCATTTTGGTTGGCAAGGACAGAATAGGGTGGTCGATGTGACTTCTTTGGTTATTTTAGATCCATGACTTTGTTCTTCATGACGAAGAAGAAATAAACTGAAAATAGATGCCTCCCTGAGGTCACAATAAGTGAGACATATAAAGGGGAAATTGGTCTTGCTTGGAGAAATGTTCTCACCATTTACTTTTTTTTTTTTTTAATATCACACCTTATTTCAGAGAGGGAAGGAGACGTGTTCTTTAATTATTGTAATCAAGTGTGCGGACTGTAGGAAGTGAGTCAAAGGAAAAAGGTGTCGACTTCTATGGGCTGATAACATAGAGGCTGGTTACCACACCGGAAAGCCTTCGACATGGAGACACAATGTTAGTTTTGTGCCAGGGCTCTGAAACCAAAGCTAAGTTACCACCACGTCCCTTTCTATTCACCTGCCTCCACCAAACTGCTCTCCAAGCAGGCTTGCAGCACACACTGCGTGTATGGGATGGATCTATTTTTTTTTTTTTAAGAACATATGACTTCATGATCTTAAGATGAGGAACTGGCAACAATAGTGAGAACATTTATTTTATTTTGCTTATGGTTTTTTTTTCTCTGTGTTTAGATCTTTTCCCTGCATGGATGTCTATGTGCCATATGTGTGCAGTGTCTGTGGAGACCAGGAGAGGACATCAGATCCTCTGGAACTGTTAGAGTTGTGCGACGTAACTATGTAATAGATGTACAAATGACACCATGCGGCAGACCCACGTAGGAGGCTTTATTGGGAGGGGCATACAGTGGTGGTCTCTGGGGGGAGGCTCGAGGAAGAGAGAGTGAGGGTGGAGTGAGCTCCCATTCATAAATGACCTGGCGCATGCACAGAAAGTGCACAGGTAACTTAGGGGGACCTGGATCCTGGAGGTGATGTGCTTTTGATGACACTGATGTATTTGAGGGTGGTCCTGAGGTTTCTTGTTTCCCATGGTCCTCAGGGATTTTGGGATGGCTGTACCGCGGCCTAATTACTAACAGGAACTACACTTACAGGTGGTTGTGAGTTAGCATGTGGGTGCTGGGAATAGGACCCAAGCCCTCTGAAAGGGCAGCCGTTGCTCTAGACCCTGCTTTTTATGTGTATTTCTTGAGTCTGATTTCACCAGGTAGTAAAGGGCAACCTGGAAGTCAAAGTCATGCTGCCTCAACCTCTTGGGAAAGGGGATTACAGTCATGAGTCACCATGGAATCCAGGTGTGTGGTGTGTGTGTGTGTGTGTGTGTGTGTGTGTGTGTGTGTGTGTGTGTGTGTATGTATGTGTGTTGCATTTAAAATCAAGAGGCCAACCACAAATATTACTCCTTGGGAACAACACACCTTGATCTTTTCAGATAGGGACTCTCATAGACCTGGACCTTGACCAGCAGTCTAGGTTGGCCAGCCATTGAGCCTCAGAGATCCTCCTGCCCAAGCCTTCTTAGCACCAAGATGTACAGGGCACCACACCCAACTTTTTTTTATATGAGTCCTGGCCATGGAACTCATGCCTACATGCTTATGTGTCAAGCACTTGCCCAACAATTCTGTCCCAGCCTGCATTTTATTTTAAAGGAATGGACAGAGACGTGATTCTAAGGATGAGTAAATCAGAGTCAACTTTTTCTAGAGAGAGGTGTATCCATTCTAAGGAGTTCTTCTTTCTGGCTGGAGGCCCAGCTCAGGGCTGAAAGCACGTACTCACCTTGCAGAGCACAAGAGTGTGTGGCTCTTGGTACCCACTGTTCAGAGTCACATCAGCCTATAAGCTTCACCTCCAGGAGGTCCAAACCACCTTCTTCTCCCTCATGGAACATACATTCACACGCACATACTGCAAATGGATGAGTCCAAATGCAGAACAAAAAGAAAATTTCATATTTTTAAACCAGCTCATCTCTCAAGTTGCTCAGGCACAGAGGGCTTGGTAGATGAAGCAATGATGTCAGGAGACACCAGGCCATGTGTTTCAGCCTCTGCACTTCATTCCAAAAGGTTTATACTCAACCACATGTGCGGGTCCTAACTACACGACATGCTCTACTGACTTTGCCACGTTGCCATCTGTATAGTTCATTGCCCGGATGATGAAGTGAACATGCCATTGCAGTGCTTGGAAATCAAGTAGCTACAGGCTGGATGCTGTCTCTTGCTGCGCACCCATCCAAGCTATTTCCTGCCTTTGCTCTGGGATCCTTGCTTTCTTTGTTGACAGGAGCAACCTTACGTAATTAGTTAGAACAAGTCATTCTAAAAAAAAAAGAAAAAGAAAAAGAAAGAAAGAAAGAAAAAGAAAAGACAGCATCTGTTCAAGAAATGCAATTTGTGTGAGGTTACTGGGTTCATGTGGTCCAAACTCAGGGATGAAAGTGGTATAGCCAAGGGTGGATAGACTTGAAGAATCCTCCACCCATAAAATAGAAGTGAGCACAACTGGAATGCCAAGGCCTTTGATGCCACGCCTGATGTGCAAGGCTTGACTTTCCTGAGTACCTGCTTGCCAGTTATCCTTCATGTATTGCCATAGGGAAATATTTTGATATAAACAGAGAAACTAGGGTAAGGCATTTCAGTTTCGGGGCACAGGAATATTAAGTCTCACTTTTTCTTAGTCTATAGTTCCCATTTTTTCCTGTTGAAAAGGTGGGAATTAGAGTGAAGTGATGCACCCATAGGAATGATTTCTCCACTTTTACCTCATAAAAGTAGTATTGGTTTTGTAAATGCAAATCATAGTAACGAGTAATTGATGTTTATTATGCTGTTTGTTTGCTTGAGACAGGGTCTCTCTACGTTGGCTTGAGCCTCACTGTTTGTTCTGTCTGCTCTTGGATGTGCAAAGTCCATTCTGTCCAAGCTTTCTGGGTGCTAAGATTGCAGCTGTGCACCCCAGCAGACGGCTTCACATTGGCTAATGACTCTAAAGACATTTAACCACTCGGCTAACAGCAAACCAAAATACATACCTCAAGACTATAATACCATTTAAGATCGGATAAAAGTTTAAGCCTTAGCTTTCCACATGTAATTCTTCAGCTAGTTAATTCAGTGAGCCTCAATTTTCTAGTCTGGAGATGGATGCAATAACTCCCACCGTTATGCTGAAATGACAAGCAATGTTCCTGGGATGATTATACATAGGAAAGCCTGAAAGAGGACACTGTTATTAACAGTCACCAGCATTTATGCCATTTATGCATGCCGTGTGTGCACAGTGACTTCTCACGATGTGCCGTCATCTAAGCTGGCGATTAAAAGAGCAATTGTAAAACCTCAAGCCAGTTTGGATTAGCCTATTATATTTTTCTCCTTTTCTTTCTGACATCAATTATGGATTCCTTAACACTAGCCTAATTACATACTTAGAGTCCGGTGCCAGGCTTTAAGAGGAAGTTGTTAAACTGAATTTAAGACCAAATTAACATTAGAATTTGTTAGTCACATCCTCTACATGTTAATGTAACTAAATTCTGAATTTTTAATGGATATCGGATTTATCTTAATTGCTGGTTTGATTATTGTTGTTGCTGCTGCTGCTGTTTTGTTTTCAAAACAGGGTTTCTCTATGTAGCCTTGCCTGTCCTGGATTCACTTTGTAGACCAAGCTGGCTTGAAACTCACAGAGATCCATCTGCCTCTGTCTCCCTGAGTACTGAGCTTATAGGCATACACCACTGTGCCTGGCTGGTTTGATGATTTGAGCTACATACATACATACATACATACATACATACATACATACATACAAGAGAAATATATGTCAGTAACCTTTACCTACTATTTGACAATGGAAAGAATAATCTATACGCATTTATAACTCTCTATTAGTATGTGTAATGATGGTTGACATGGCAGGTAGATATGGAGGGTCAGCAAGAGTGAAAACTGCTACTTGCTTGTTATTTTCTTTCCAGCCTGCGTATTGCACAGCAAGTGTCACGAATCGCTGAATCACTGTTGTTCTACACTAGGTCGGTGGAAATGAGGTTGAGGGTGGGAAAGGAAGAGGTAAAGATGGGCAGAATTTTGTCAAATTTCTGTCTAATGAGGAACTGTCCCATAATGCGGGGGACTGTGAATGATGGAAGGAAACCACTCCATTCAGTGTATTTTCGGTGGAAAACAGTCCTTTTTCTGTTTGTAATTTCTTATTTTTTAAGATATCAGTGTTCAAAGAAAACCTATACTATTATTTTTTTTTTTAATTTCGAGAATAACTTATTTTTATTTAGCAACCGTTCCTATAATCAACAAATGCTGTCATTGAGTACAGCTAAGAGATGGGTTACTATTAGAGGGACAGTCATACACAAGCTTAACAGCTGCGCTGCCTACTTCCAATTTTGCTTACAGCTACACTAACTGCAGGTAATTACGGACATTAAACTTATCATAAAATTAATTATGTGAAGCCACTTTGAAATTCTCCACAAACCAAAAATTTTAAGATTATTATTTTTCTTTTTAGTTATTCTTCTCTCATACAGTAATATGTCCCAACTGTAGCCTCCCTCCCTCCACTCCTCCCAGTTCCCCCTTTTCCTCTCTCCCCCACTGCTCCTTCATTTCCTTTCAGAAGAGAGCAGGCCTCCCAGGGATATCAGCTGAACAGAGCATAACAAGGTGCAATAAAACTCAGCAGAAGCTCTCATACCTAGGCTGAATGAGGCAGCCCAGTAGGAGGAAAAGGGTCTCATGAGCAGGCAAAAGGGTCACAGACACCCCCACTCCCGTATATGTTTACATTTCCTTCACTCCATCAGAAAGAACCGATGGATCACCCATTGGTCAAGGAAGAGGAATTAATTTGAGTCAGTCTCACACAGTTATTCAAAAAACAGGGTTATGTTCAAAAATCTAATAAGGAAGCCAACCAACAGCCACGATGACACTAACAACAGTAAACTGCAACGCAGAGTCTTTGGCATGCTTCAGAGACACGCCTCATCTCTAGATGCTGTGGTTATCTGTGGAGGTTCTTCTAATAAATGAAGGGAACGGAGAAGGAATAAAAGGTGTCCTCTTAAGACGGACTACCCATAAAAACAAGAGTCGCAGATGAATGATTATTTCCTTGTTTAGTGACGGAAATAGTGATTTTTAAAAAATTAAGACTGTTCCTGGGTTAACTCACTCATTATGATCATTTCTAGCTCAATCCATTTGTCCATAAATTTCGAGAATTCCTTGTTTTTAATAGCTGAATAATATTCCATAGTGTATATGTACCACAGTTTCTTTATCCATTCTTCTACTGAGGGACACTTAGGCTGTTTCCATGTTCTGGCTATTATGAATAAGGGGGAGGGGAATAAGGGAAAAATGGGAAGGAAGGAAGAATGGGAGGATACAAGGGATGGGATAACCATTGAGATGTAACAAGAATAAATTAATAAAAATTTTTAAAAAGTAAAAAATAAAAAAAAAGATTTTAAAAAATTAAGAGGAAACAACACAGAAATCTCCCACTTATAAAATCCTAGACTGTTAATAAACTAACTGTGCCATCATATGTAGTCAGTTACTAGATGTGAATGTTTCACCCTCCCTTCATCCTCAACACTCTTGCGTGGCTGTATGACAAAAGTAAATAAAAACAAGGCTGGCCTCCATGTACGTTTTCTTAGTCATACTCTACAGAAGTTGTTCTTCTTCCCACCCTTTCTGTTTTTAATTTGTACCTAGCGCTTTATCTCACTTATCACCACTCATGAGAACCCTGTTTACTCACCTCACCTCAGGCAAGCCTGTTTGCCTTTCTCATTTGTGGAAACCTTGCCCATCTGTTCTCAACACTATAATAGCCTTCTGTGGTGTTCAGAGTACGAGGAAAAGGTTGGGGGGGGATGGCTTAGCAAAAATTTTTTTAAAAATGATAAGGTTAACCATACCAATAGAAATTTGAGTTAATTAATGGAAAACCTTCATGTTAGTAAAAGCGTTTACATGCACTCTATAAAATGAAACAGAAATCACCTAAAACATATTTACTGTTGCACGCACAATGGGCGTATTAAGTCCTTTTTCTGTTTACAGATTTGGTGTGCAACTTTTCCATTGCTGTCCCATGTACAAATGAGATTGGTCTGTAGAAAGACCCACTATGTACCTCAAAAAGAAAGTAGGTTGAAGCAGCTCACCAAAGAAGCTCTGCAAGTTGCAGTGAAAAGACCCTGCCCACCTCAGCTTACTAGAGAATGGAAGCCTAAGCTATCCTGAGATCCCAAATCACCAGGAAAGTGACAGAAATAAGAAAGGATCTCAGTGGCAGGGGATAGAGAAATTAGAGCTCCACAACTCTGCTGGTGAGAATTTCACACGGTACAGCCACGTTAGGAAGTGATTGGTGGCGTTCCAATGAGGTAAACTTAAGTGTATCATTGGACCTAGAATTCTCAATTAGAGTCTTTCATCCAAGGGGAGTAAAATATGTGATCACACAAAAGCATGAGCAAACACGTTTATAGCTGCATCACTTATTAAAAAGTGAAAAGTCTCATCAACTAAGTAACGGACAAAGCGTGATATTTTCCTGAAACCTAAACAGTAACAACATAAAATCCTATGCAGTGAGTTGTACCCATTGTAGCTGAAATGCTCTGCTAAGGCAAATGAGCCAGCTGCCAAAGGTCATGTGCAGTATCACTTGCCTTCTGTGTAATAACCCCAAACATAGAAAACTATGGAGATACAATACAGCCAAAGACTGTCTTATTACCATGTTCAAAATGCTGTAACTGTGTAATTATGGCAGACATATACCTGTGCATTAAAAAGCCACTGAATGACATACAAAGTCCATTGGAACAACATAGAGGGCGGGACACACAGATTCTCTGATACAATTTCATCACGGAAAACCTTTGTCTACGAAAGACAGATGAAAGGGGCTCATTGGTTTTCTGGGTCTCTATCGACGCCACCTGCTCTCATGTTGAAAACTTTATGACCTATAAAAGCAGGAAATGCCATTCCTGCAGCTCAGGTTTTATGTTTTTTTTATTTCCCAGGGGACAACACCAAATCCATGTTAACCTTGTGCTTTATACATTTCAGGTGTTCAAAAACAGTGCAGAGGGATGAAGGGAACTTGAAAAGCAGAGCATTTGACTCCAGCATCCTGTAGTCAGGTGTGAGCAGAGGGATACAAGAAGCCCTCTGGCCATAAACAATACCAAGGCCAGGTGAACCCAGTTGCTCTGTGTAGAGGCGGGGGTGCATCTTTAGTCCCCGCACAGGGGAGGCAGAGATAAAAGGTCTCTAGAACTCACTGCTTAGCCACTCAGCGAGCTCCAGGCCAGTGAGAGAGCCTGTCTCCAAAAAGAAGCAGGACAGCAAAGAGGGAAGATACCTGGTATTCTCTGAACTCCACATTTCCCCCAACACCTACATACTCACGTAAACCCACATGGACACTTCCATCTCTCTCTCTCTCTCTCTCTCTCTCTCTCTCTCTCTCTCTCTCTCTCTCTTTCACACACACACACACACACACACACACACACACACACACACACACACAAATACACACATATATATCAGGGTGGAGGGAGAAAGATGGGTGGATGGAGAGAGAGAGAGAGAGAGAGAGAGAGAGAGAGAGAGAGAGAGAGAGAGAGGGAGAGAGAGCAGATGGCATCAGGCAGTAGAATGGGTATTTCATAAGTGCATAGAGAGTTATTGTGTCTGGCCTGTTGTTTCAAAACCGTTTCTCAAATAAGTGACACCTCCCTGGCTGCACTACTCCAGCTTTCCTTAGTGAAATGCTGCAGTCTGTGTTAGAACCTGATCCATTCTAGAAGCTTTGAAGCAGAATCTGAATACCTGGTATTTTTCCCATGGGACTGCAATGCACATTAAAGTTGCATCTGGTCTGCAGACTTCGATGCCTCCGGTGTGATGCTCTATAGAGGTGCATTTTTCCTTAGTGGTAATGGTTAATGGCTCTTGGCGTTTTGTTTCCCCCCGCCCTTTTTTTTATTCATTTAATTTAATTGACAGATGAAACTTCATGCACTTTTTGTGTACAAGTTGTTCTGAAAATATATCCTTGAAGTACAAACTTGAGATAATTAGCATATGAATAACCAGGCATTAGAAAGATGGGTCTTTGTGGTCAAGAGCATTGGCTGGACTTGCAGAGGATCCAAATCTGATTCCCAGCGTCCACTTCTCTCTGAAACTCTAGTTCCCAGGGATCTGAGATCTTCTTAACTCTGCTTATACCAAGGACAGATGTAGTAGCATCAACCAAAACACCCATACATATAAAATTAAAAAGGTTTTAAATTATGAAAAACCATTTTCACAATCTCACATACCTGCCCCTTCAGAGATTAGGAACATTGAATGCCCTTCCTTAAGAGTTTTCAAGAAAGCAATGTCTTAACTATAGCTACTTTGGAGTTTTGCGTCCTTGCCAGTGTTCTCTGAATTTGCATTTCCCCAGACTCCTGTCAACAGGGTATAGTTTTCAACAAGGCTAAAAAGAATTCTGAGTTCAAAGTGTTCATAGGAGTGCCTGGAAAGATGGCTCAGTATTGAAATCCTTTACTACACAAGCATGAGGGCCAGAGTTCAATCCTTAGAGATCACAAGGTAGCCTCCTTGTAATGTAAGTTTCCACAGGCCGAAACAGAGGACCACTGGAGCATGAAAAAAATCACCATATAGGTAAGCTCTGGGTTTGGTTGGGAAACCCTGCCTCAGTGAATAAGATGGAAGAGCCATCAAGCATGATTTCCAAGTTCAAGTTCAGGCCTCCACATGCATTCATGATGATGGAAAAAATGCAGAGACATGCATGCACATACACATCACACACACACACACACACACACACACACACACACACACACACACACACTCATGAAAAACAAAACAGAAAGAAAAGAATTGTCTAGAGAAGGCAGAGACCGTAGGAAACAGGCGACCAGTGGGCTTGTGTAGGGACTGGAGGCTAGGGGAAGGGAGGCTAGGGGACTGGAGGCTAGGGGACTGGAGGCTAGGGGACTGGAGGCTAGGGGACTGGAGGCTAGGGGACTGGAGGCTGCTCTGAGAAGCTTTGCATAAGCAAACACTCACAGGGCCTGCACTCTCTGCCTTTAACAGGGAATAAAAAATGCAGCTGACCACCTGGCATCCAGTGTTTGCCAGAGAACATCAGTGTTTATACAGACTGGACACATGATCCGTGATAAAGTTGTCACGTCCTTGGTTCAGACCATGGAGTTTGATTGGCAGGGCTTTACAACAGAAAAAAAATCATTGACTAGAAGAAGAATGGCCGATGTCATCCGTGATATAAAATCTAATATAATGTTTCAGAGACAACATCCCAAAGGGAATGGCATGGACTAGACAAAAGTAAAATCTATTATGAATCTGGGCCTGATTCATTCATTTCTATCTATAAAGCACTGCTGTGTGGTCAAGGCCTCAATCCATGTTGAAGGCACTGTGTTATCTGCCTGCAGCTGCTTTTTCCTAATAATGATGTAAGATGCTGGGTGTAAATACTTCTTGTGTCTAGAACCGTTTCTGGATGGCTCTAAGATTCAGAGAGAGAGAGAGAGAGAGAGAGAGAGAGAGAGAGAGAGAGAGAGAAAGAGAAGCAGAAAAACTAAAGAATTAGTCAGTTTCTGTGTCTCATTATCCTATCTACAAAAGATGTACCGGAATACCCATCAGAAGGCAAGGTCTCTGGGAGAAAATGATGGGGTACAGGGCATAACTGCAGGCCACAGGAACGCGTGGGGGAAACCCCGAGAGCATCCCCTGCAGAGGAAGGCATTGCTCATTGTCATTAGGAAGGTCAAACCCAGATCGGAAGGATTTCCTTTGCTGCTGAGGGAAGAGAATAGTGTGAACAACGGGAAGCCAGTGCACTATGACAACTATTTTATAGACCACTCCAAGGTCTTGAATTCCTAGAAAGGATGGCTGCTGTCTTTGACTATCATGTGCTGTCCAGAGACAGTTGTGTACAAAAGAAGCCTAGTTACTTATGGGTCACTATGATGGCTCTAGAGAGAGTTGACCTCGGTGATTAAAAAGGAGAAACACAAAGGTGTTTAAGCTCTCGTGTTTCTTGGCACTTCTCTGCAAATGTTTCGTGTAGACATAATGTTATTTTGTAGTTTAACTTCTGATTTCCTGTCTAAATGTTGTATAAACTCTGCTCCCCAACTGTCTCCCTGTCATGCCAATAAAGCAGCTCACAGCCAATCAATGAGCAGGGCAGAGAATAGGGCTGGACTTCCTGCCCACCAGGAGAGGAGGGCTAGGAGGGGATTCAGGAGAAGTGAGCCTTGGAAAGAGGTCCAAGGAGGTTCAGGAGGAAGGAGCTGGAGCCGAGAAAAGCTACAAAATGCAAGTATCACTGGGATGCTTGCTAGAAATAAGACAAAATAGCATAAAAGGTTAAGAACAGACTTAAACTGCTCAGATTGTGTTGTGAAGCCTTGTATTATTAAAGAGTCTCAATTATTTGATTATTTGTGAGATAGCTGGGTTAAGAAATAGGCTAAGAGAAACACAGTTGTATAAAAATAACTTCTACAGTTTCATGTACATTGTTTGGCAGGTAAGTGAGTTTATGAGGCACTGAAGTAAATACAATGATCTCCTTCCTCCCTTCCTCCTTCCCTCCCTCCCTCCCTCCCTACCTCCCCCCCCCTCTCACACACACACACACACACACACGTGGAACCTAGAAACTTGTAGTTTGAATTTGTCTCTGCTTCTCCTCCCAGGTTCCCTGTCTCCTGTAGCTTCCGTGGTCTCATAGCAGCTATGGTGGTCCCTCTGTCTTCTGTATCCAAGAAGACGCAGATTCACATGTCTTTCCCATCTTCTCCAAGGCCTTGCTGCTACTCCTCCGTAAACACTTGCACCTGCACATACATCTTTCTCCCTAAAGAAAGTTGAAGCGATGTGTCTTTTGAAGTGCACAGCAATCTTGTTCCTAGAGCTTATCTTTTAACCTTTGCTCTCCTTCCTACCGCATCGCCAGGCTTTCCTTCTCGACCACTCCTGTCCTTTCAGCTACGAGTGTGAAGGCATTTCTGCCATTATACGCACCTCCTTCTTTCTCCTTGAGCCTCCTAGCTATGGGCTATTACACTCTAACTCTCCGTAGCCATGAAAAAAATATTGGAGGATACTCTTATCATGAGATCTATGTGTTCTTATTATATAGGAAATTAAAAACAGAGTAATTATACAAGAGAGATGAAAGAATAGAATGTGGGAAAGAAAAGGAAGCATCGTGAAGTCAACAACCAGAGCTGATCACTATTAAACTTTATGTGGTTATAACATATAGACATAGAGAACATATATAGACATGTAAGACATGTATTTATGTTCATATTATTGTATGCATTATGCATTGTATATGGCTTATGCCACGCTTTTGATGTCATAAGTCTTAAAGACTATTTAATGTCATTGAGTTTAAACTACAATGCCATCTTCAGTGGCTGCTACGGATGCACAATTCATTGTAGTATTGAACAGTATATTTCTCCTCTACACACTCACCTTGACACTATCTGACACTCTTACAGTTGCATTTAGAGCATCCTTCTCTCTCCTAGGGTTCTATGGATCCAAAACTTAATATTATCTTTTAAGCATTTATTATTTTTTACATATACATTTATATTATTACACATATATACAATAAACTCCTTATAGCAAGAAGAACCATGACCAATCAGGAATTATATAAATGTTGCATTTTTAGTGTTTTGGCTATTTATATTTGACAGCCTTGAAGAAAACATCTTTCCTATCTTGGTGTGTCTAAAATTCTGAATGTAAATCAATCTCCATCTCATCTTGTCATTATCAACTTAAAACATCTATCTAGACCTAAATCATCTTAACCCCTAAACAATTAGCTTCACTGTAAAACTAAGCTACCTGGTCTTCAACTCCATCAGAGACTTGAGAAGGAATAAACTTGATTACCTGAGTATGCCAGGAGTGCAGGTTAGTACAAAGCTTAATATTCTTTTTTATTTAATTAATTTATTCAGATTACATCTCAATTGTTATCCCATCCCTTGTATCCTCCCATTCCTCTCTCCTTCCCACTTTCACCCTATTCCTCTCCCCTATGCCTGTGACCCAGGGGGACCTCCTCCCACGCTATATAGTCATAGGCTATCAAGTCTCATCTTGGTAGCCTGCTTTTTCTTTCTCTGAGTGCCACCAGGCCTCCCCACCACGGAGAAGAGGTCAAATATGGGGCACCAGAGTTCACGTCCAAGTCACTCCCTGCTCTCCACTCAACTGTGGAGAATGTCTTGTCCATTGGCTAGATCCGAGAAGAGTTTCAATGTTTACTGCAAAAGCTTAATATTCTTAACATGCATTTGTTACTATGAATGTAAAGACACTTACAAACCCAAGGCACTGAGTGTTACAGGAAAGAACTTTTGAGTTCATGACTGTCTCAAGGATCTGCATTTGAACATTTTATGCCATAGCTGTAGACATGTCAATGGCCATTATATCTGGGATTACTATTTACATAAAGAGCTGGAAATGATCAAGCTTGTTGTATTTTGAAGCAAACTTAGGAACTGAAGAGTTAGAAAACCCCTAGATGAGTTGCCCTGAATAGCAAGGAACTGGCTTCTGTCCCCACTAAGTCCCACTGCCAGGCGCTCAGTTCATCAGTAAGAAGTTAATGGAAATAAAAGTGAGCCAGGAGTGTGGTGTATCTACACAAATCTCCTGTGCTCCCACTGGTCTATGAGAGGGCTTGGTCTTAGCTGTGCTCTTATAAATGATACAGGTTCTGAAAGCAAAAGAATAGGTCTACTAACTTGAATGGAACTTGAGCCAAGGGGACACTTCTTGAGGGCCTCTAGCCAGGACAAAGGAGAAGTATGGGAGTCTCAGATGATACAGAAGAAAAAGGTAAACAGAGGAGAGAGTAAGGCCAGATAAAGGATGTGCAGGCTACCCTGTCCACGTGACTGGCTGTCTTTCCTTCATCCCATTCTACTAAATAATTCTATGACTAAGAAATGACTGCAGGGTGAGGGAGGAGAATTTCTTGAGTGATTTATTTTCTGCTTGACAAGGGAGAACATGGGGTTCAGAAAATAAAGCGATCACTTCCAATAATGAGTAGCACCTTAGAGGAACTGTTCCTGCTTCTTTGATAACAAATAAACTCAGCTCCTGGAAGTTACCCTAAATATTCGCCACAACGATGGGAAGATGACTCACACGCTTCTCTTGTGTTTGGATGCATTTTTTCTTTTGTTTCCTTTACTTCTCTCTCACTTCCTTAGCCTGACAGTCTTCTGAATTACCACCCTAGTTAATTTTCTTTTCTTCTGAGTGTTCTTGTTTTTTTATGTATGTATCAGTGTCACATGTTTATCATATAACTGTGGCTACTCCTAAGTTTTATTTCCAGTCTAAAATTTTTATTGGATTGTTTAATTATGCGTGCTACAAGTATCTATCCACTTACCTGTCTACCCACCCACCCACACATCTACGGATTCATGCACCTTGCCACCCACTCATGCATTCAATTACTCACCTACTTATTTGCTCATTCATCCATTTACCACCCCATCCACCCATCTACCCACCTATTCATCCGTCCACCTAATCATTTACTCATTTAGCATTTTTAAAGTGCTCCATACATGATTTTATTATTTATCTAATTGACGACTGCGTTTTATAAGTCTTCACACTGGCAGATGTGTGGCAGTTGAGCACTGAAAATCTAGTTAGCTAAAATGTAAGTGTGTGGGGGGCGGGGAAAAACACGTAGGGTTATCAAAAAAGAACATAACAATTCTAATAATCTTTACCCAACTTTATATTGAAATATTTTCATATACTAGGCTAAGTAAGTATGTTGTTAAAATTAATTTCACATGTTTAGTGTTACTTTTGAATTCTGACAGCCCGGGGACACAGAACTACCTAGGTGAATATGATCATAATTTTTAAAAATGTTTTTGGGTTTCTTTTTTTTTTTTCTTTTTCTTTTTCTTTTTTTTTTTTTTTTTTTTTTTTTTTTTTTTTTTCTGTATATGGACATGGAAAACACGCCCATGTGCATGCCATGCCCTTTACCTCTTAACTGTATCTCCAACCTGAATCTGACCGTAATTTTATTCGATGGTAGCATTCTAAACATGTCTCTTAGTTACTCCTTTTATGGGCAAACATTGCCATTTCCCTTCCCTATTGTTGCCATGGTAACCTACTGCCCTCTGTCCCTGACTTCCTTCTGAAGTTTCAAACCCCTCTTGCCTGGTCCACACTTCTAAAATGTTAGGGAAAGCTTTTAATTAGCTCTCCACTGCCCTCAGGATAAATCCTGTCTCCTCCCTGCACTTAAAGCTCTTCGCTATCACAAGTTCATAGGGCCAGAGGCTGCCTTTGTACTCTGTTTCATCCCTCATAGGGCTTGGCTACTCAAAGCTGTTTTATGCTTCTAAGCTCCAGGGCATGGGTTTCCTCTGCCTGAAATGACCTCTTATCCTGTCTACCCGAAACATCCCTCTTCTATTCCCAACATCCTCTTTAGGTTGCCTCGGTGACATTTTCTCCACCTCTCCTTTTAGCTTTCACTTGCTTCTCTCACTGTACCTCCCTGTTACTTGTGTGTTCCCTCTCTCTCTCTCTCTCTCTCTCTCTCTCTCTCTCTCTCTCTCTCTCTTTCGTTCTCTTTTTCTCTTTACCACACTAATAATCATCTTGCCAAATGTGTGCAGTATGTTTCCAAATACTTATCACTACATTTTATGTCAGAAGTAGGATTTGAATTCACACTGAACTTTGAATTTTCTGTTTCTGAGTCACTTACTAGAACCAGCTGTAAAGGACACAAATGCTTCCTTTTCATATTGGTATATGTATGGTTTAGCTGGGGTTTCCCTACGTAGCCCAGCTGGTCTCAAACTCAAGCTCCTATGTCAGCTTCCCTAGTGATGGAAAGCAGGCAGGTACCCTCTTCTTCACTGTTCCCTATTGTTACCATATAGCGATAAGGGTCTGCCTCTATGCGTTTGCTAAAGCTGGAAACTCCTTAATGAGAGCTTTAGAATTTTAAAGAAGTATTCATTTGGGAAGTTGTGTTTCATGTAGTGCCCATGATGAAGTCTATATTGACAACTCTAGTTTGTAAAGTTCTGGGATACCCTGGGATACTTGGTAAGCCTCCGAGGTACAGTCAGCCATGGCTGCTCTCTTATCTCCCAGAAACCTGACTTGGGAACTGCCCTTCCTAGGGCCCGGGCACTGAAACCACTATCAGGTGCCAAGGATTTTTGAAGCAATAAAACAACAGAGAGAAGATAGCACAGAGTTCAGGGCTATCAAGCGCCTTCCTGGTGACTTGGGAGGCTCTGCTTGTTTTCAAAGCTGGCGGGACTTGAGTGATCACTACCCTTCTCTGTAATTTCTTTTAAAACCCTAAAAGCAGACATACTAGTACAGTGACCTAATTTTCCAGGCATCAGTTACCCAATAGGTCAGACAGCCAATTTCAGACTGTGAAACACTGTGAAAAGCATGGCCATTGGCTCAGGAAGTCAGCTAAAGAGGGGGTGGAGGCGCCCTTTAAGGTTAAGATGGATGACATCATCACTGACAGTGGCCTCTGGGATGTTTGGAGTCTCCGGCTTCATAAATTATCACAGATGAATGTTTGCGCAGAACTGTTTGTATAAAGGCAAAGAGATATGATGCACATTGTAGGAATTACTAGTACTAGGAAAGAATTCGGTAACAACAAAAAAAAGATAGTTTGGTTTGTATGAGACTAAAATAATATCACAGAATCTCTCTGTGTTAAACTGAGTTTTTATGTACTGAGATGTCACCATTTTTGCAGTATTGTTATTGTGAGTATCAATATTAGTAAGTTATTGTGTCTCTGATTGAAATTTTATACCTTTTAGTTGCCCTTAGAGTAGATTCCTAAAAGTGAAAGCTCTAGGTCAAAAGCTAGACATATTTTAAAGAACTTTGACTCCTTTGGCACAAGGGGATGCAAAGTGTGTCACTCTAGAGAGCAGTTTGGAAAGCCTACAAGGGCCTTCTTGCATCTAAATACCATAGTAGGAATAAATAGGTACTTTCTCATCACCGCTGCTAGACAGTTGAGTTTCTCTGTGCAGCCTTGGCTGTCCTGGACTTGCTCTGTCAAACCACAGTGCTGCAATCTGCCTGCCTCTGCCTCCCTGAGTGCTGGGATAAGACGATTAGCTTTACAAAACCCAACTTCCTGAAGATGGAGTTTTGTTTTGTTTTGTTTTTGTTTTACTTAAAGTGCACATTATGCTCCATCGCTTTGGGCAAGTCAAGGCAGCAGGAACTTGAAGCACTCATAGTCTTAGCTTGGGGCAGGGAATGAAGGTGTTCTTGACTTCTGTACATTTACAAGGTCTAGGGTTCCCTACCTAGGAAGTGATGCTGCCCTCAGTCAGCAGGTCTTCCTCTGTCAACTAGTGTAACATAGGCCATGCTCCACAGATGTGTCTATAGGCTAATCTCATGAAGATCATCACTCTTCGGAAAGCTTTCCCCAGGTGATTCCAGATTGTAACAAATTGACAAACAAAGCTAACCACTAAAAGCTCCTTACATAACAACGTATTCCTCTATAAAAGGGAATCAGCAAGTGTCTCCAAGCCGGGTCTGTGCTTTAAGAGCCCAACTTGGAGGCCAGATTATTTTACACACAAACAACTGGTTCAATAAATGCTACCCAAGAGAATGTTGGTGGAGAGATAATAGTCTTTGATTAAACAAATTGTATGTTTCTTATGATCAAATATAGCTTTTTTTCCAATTTATTTTTAACTTTATATAATTTTAATTAAAAAAAAAATCTCTGGGTATTATGTTTGGTATTTGGCATGATGAGGTCTCTAAACTGAGTTATCTTCTGAGCAAACGGGGTGATTATTCCATCATTTTTGTTGCTGTTTTTCTGAGACAGGGTTTCTCTGTATAGCCTTGCCAGTCCTGGATTCACTTTGTAGACCAGGCTGGCCTCGAACTCACAGAGATCCGCCTACCTCTGCCTCCCCAGTGCTGGGATTAAAGGCATGTGCCGCCACCACCACTGGTCATTATTCTATCATCTTTTAGGAAAGAGTGCATACCTTCCTTGTTAGTTCACAGTTCAGTTTTATCAACTATGTTTATTAGGATGTGTTTGTTGGAACCCTTGGCATCTTAAATGTACCTGTTGCCAAATACTGGCTTTTATCAGGATTGACTTAATTATCATGGCTTTGTGATATTCTCATAATAATATAGCTCGCTTGCATTGCTCTAATTTATGTGAGGCCGCTCTCCTTCTTAGGGTTTGTGTTGTTGTGATAAGCCACTATGGCCAGAAGCAACTTGGGGAAGAAAGTGTTTGTTTCCTCTTACATCTCCTAACCCATCATCCAGGAATGTCAGGCTGGGGACTCAAAAGAAGAATCTGGAAGCAGGACCGAAGACAGAGGCTGTGCAGGAATGCGATTCACTGCTTTGCTGACTTCTTATAGCACTTAGTGACATTGAGCCGAACCTGGAGTAGCACCACCCCCAGTGACCCTCTCGTGCCAATCATGTATCAAGAAAATGCATGGCACGCTTGGTGCCCCCAGGCCGATCTGGTAGGGAATTTTCTCAGGTGAGACTCCCTCTTTTAAAGTGACTCTGGCTGTGTCAAGATGACATAAGCTCAGGAAGCGCACTGCCGATTACACATCGGCCGGAGAAGTGGCAACTGGCACCTTCTCTGTTGCTTCTGCCGTTTCATTCATCTTACTTTCTTCTATTCGTGCCTCCAACCATCTTATATCAAGAGCTCTCTGTTGGCTCTCAGACCCCAGACAAGCAGCTGAGGGGCATACTTAACATGCCAAAGTGGACCTGGCTTCCAGCCTCTCCCAGCATCCCTCAGTCCCTACCGGTTACAGGGCCTGGCTGGTGGACTCCATCTCCTACCCTGAACTATCTAGACGTTTTGGCTCCTCCTTCCCTCTGCGTTTTCACCACTCCCTGCATGAGTGCGCATGCTCATTCTCTCTTTCTCCTCCTCCTCCATTCTGTCTCTCTCCCCCGGGCGACTTCCCTGGCCTTGTTCCTGGGGACTAATGAACCTGCCTGAGAGCTGCACCCAATACTCCCGCCTTTCGCGTTAATCTGACTTGAAGTGGCTCATTTTGTCAGCCGAGAAAAACCTATTACTTTCCATACAGAAAATATTCTCTCTTGCTTTTCTTATTTTTACATTCTTACCATCTACTCTATTATTCTTATTCTGCTTCTTTCTATGCAAAAAGGAAAATACAATCTGGCAAAAACAAACAAACAAACAAAAAAACAAGTCATGTTACCTACTTTTTTTTTAAATGTCTTTAGGATATAAAAGCTATAAAACTTGTAGCAAATGCTTCAGAGATGTGTCGGCTGGTTAGTAGCAAAGTTGAGAGTTAAGGTCAATTGATCTCTAAGGACGTTGGACCTCTTGTAATCACTTAGATGTGATCAACAATTCCAGGTGCAGCGCATGTCTGTGTTCCCAGCACCAAGCAGGCTGAGGCAGGAGGATCACTCCATGTTCAAGTACAACTTTATGTACACAGTGAGTTCTAGATTATCCAGGGATCCAGAGAAAGACCTTGTTTTCTAATACAATACACACACACACACACATACACACACACACGAGTTCATCTGGTCCACCTATGTGTCAGTTACCCATTTTGGTTCTATTCTATAAGGGAGGTAGAGAAAGGCTAACATGGGATTTATCATAGTTGTTCTTCTGGTCCACAAGAAGAGCCAAACCTTGACTATCTAGTAATTATATAACAGTATATCAGATTTTAAATATAAAAGCCGATGGTTTGCATATGATTGGCAGCTATGATGTGTGGATAAACCTTCCAGAAGAGAAGCATAGCAAGGTAAATAAGAGGTTTCTAGGAGTGTAGAATGATGTAAAAACGACAAGGAGTGGGGTTATGCGAAGGATGGTCTATGAATCTGAATACCAGGAAGTTCACACGTGTCAACTTATGAGTCGGTAGGAGGCTCACAGTGCCCTGACTTGGAGCCTGCGATGGCCAGGTAGTATGGGTGTCCAGGTTGGGCCACAGAGGAAGGCACAGGATTCATTAAACTGGTCTTCAAGTGCTTCAATCTCAGATATTTCTCCACAACTCTTTGGTGACGACATGATTTGATAAGAGGGAAGAACATTTCTTTAGAAATCGGCCATCATTATATTAACTCTGAGTTTGACAGTGTCCCAAGAGGGCCACTGAATGAAACATCAGATTGTCATTTTGATAAAAGGAAGTAAAGAAGAGAGGCTAGGGTGAGGGCAGTTTGTTCAACTTCAGAGACAGGAAACTCAAAAGAGGAGCTCAAGCAAGAAGATTCAAATACGTCAATAAGTAAAAAACTCTAGAAACAGGTTGTGGTGAAATTAAAGGAGGCTCCGTTCTGTAGCTGTTACTGCATATTTGATTACATACAAAACCTAATTGTTAGCAAAATATATAAGCCTAAATAGATAGTGTGTTTTTCAAATGCCGTTAAGTGTCTCCTGAAGAGATGTAGTTTGGATGTGCCTCTGAAAGCCTCCATAGATGACAAGGATAAAGAAAAGAAAGCCCTGGTCTATTCTAAGACAAGTTGCTTGGGAGAGGTCGTGTGGTCTTTGCTCTACCATCTGAAGCAGTCAGCTGGGGGGTCCCCAAGCTACATACCATAAAGAAATGGTTCATGCCCATATTGACTTACTTAGAGCCTTCTTGCCCCTATGATGGTGACATGGTTCAGCCTGCCAGGGATATAGGGGAGCAGCTAGAGACATCTTTTATAAACAGTTGGACCTTCTCTCTCTCTCTCTCTCTCTCTCTCTCTCTCTCTCTCTCTTTCTCTCTCTCTCTCTCTCTCTCTCTCTGCTTTAGAAGGAGCTCCAGGTAAGAAGTAGAGGTCCTCTGTTTGCCCTTGCAGGAACAAGAAAGAAGCAGCTGGCAAGACACAGGTAAAGCAGAATTCTGGGAAAGAGAGCTAAGGAGCCCTCTAGGCTTTGGAGGAGCTCAAGAGGAAGGTAGAATAGCTATATATAGTATGATAGAAAAAGATAGAAAGCTCTAAAGAACTAGTAGTTCAGTTGTAGAATCAGCATTTTAAAGAGCTATTTTGTATATTGTCCAGAAAATGAAATTATCTGGCTGAGCTAGGATGGTTTTTACCTCAGTTTATGCCTCCTGTGTCTTTATTGGTGTAAATATTAGATAATTTAAGCAGTTACATGTAGCCATTGTATTAAATTGGTGTATAGGCTTTCATCTAGCAATTTCTGCTGCAATTATGCTGTCTGTAATACTATCTTTAAGATGAATATTAATTAGGATTGTTTCTAGTTACTCATTTTGTGTAATAATTTATTTAAAACTAGGATAGATAATTCTAAAGATGACTTGGGATCTTAGTAAGTCATTCTGTACATGAGTGTATTTTAAAAGGCTTGGAAAGAGGGAGTGATTACAAAAAATTATGGGTTTGGATGAGGCCAAGCCTCAATTTAGTGCCTCCCTTCACTCCTTCCCCAACACCTTTGAATCAGGAATCAATGAGGTTCAAAGTTTAATTTCTTTCAGGGAAAAGAATATCCCCTCCCTCTGTCTCTCCCTCCCTCCCTCCCTCCCTCCCTCCCTCTCTCTCTCTCCTTTCCTCAGGGAAAAGAATATCCCCTCCTTCCCTCCTTCCTCCCTCCCTCTCTCCCTCTATCCTTCCCTCCCCCCCACACCCTGTTGATTGAATATTTGTGTGCCTATTATGTGTGTGCATGTAGAGGCCAGAGCAGGATGATGGGTACCATACTCGACCCTCACCACCTTATTGCTTTGAGAGAGACAATCTCTCACTGAACCTGAAGTTCCACTTTCAGCTAGGTTAGCTGGCCAACTAGCTCCTGGGACCAGTCTCTGCAACCTCAGTGCCAGTGCTGGTGTTACAGGCACGCAAAAGTATAGCTTGGATTTTTTTTTTACATAGGTACTGAAGATTTGCCCTCTGGTCCTTGTGATTGTAGAGTAGACACTGTTACCCACTGAGCCAAGTCACTGGCCTGCAATATGGGCTTTTAACTTCGATACATTGGATGTTAAGATTACCACATCTGTGGTTTACTGTCTAGTGTTAACTGGTGGAGAAGTCTCCCTCCATTATTTCAGATGTTTCCTATGTCCACTTCTTTTCTTTATGCTCACTTCTTTTCTTTCCCCCATTCCCATATTGCCTATGTTATACTTTCTATACTTGTTATATAGTCCTTGGATATTTATGGGGTTTTTCCACATTTCTAATTTTATTTTCAGATTTGGAATTTCTAATGATATATCATCACATTCAGAGATTAGTCCCTTGGCCATGTTGAATTCACCAGTCAGTACATCAAAGGCATTTTTATCTCCATTATACTCGCTTTGATTTGCAGTGTGTATTTTTGGTCTTTTCCTAGGATTTCCATATCTGAACAAATTGCAATCTGTTCTCACATGCTGTTCACTTTATCCTCTGGAGCCCACACAATATGACGGGTGGACGTTCTAAATTTGTGTTCTGATCATTCCTATCTCCCTGCAATGTGTGTGTGTGTGTGTGTGTGTGTGTGTGTGTGTGTGTGTGTGTGTGTTTTAAACAATGCGTTTGAATTTCCATGTGTTCTATAATTTTGACTTTATAGCTGGGAATTCTACACGGTGTGAAAGGAAATGTTTGAAATTAGTCTTTAGAAATGCGGTAGTCAGGTATTGGGGGAAACTGAGGCCTTCTATACTCCTAAGGTTTCAATATCTTAGTAAGTTTGTGCTTCTGAACTATAATTTACATGTTCTCTTCAGTCTCTTCTTCCCTCAGAGAAGGTATGGCTAGCAGGGACAGGAATCAAGCATTTCCCTCTCTGGGCGTTTGTTTGGATAAAACTGTGGCAGGTTAGGGTAGAAGGCTTAAGTGCACTAAATTCCCTTTTCACTTAATGACATTGTCAACTTAGAGTGGGTTTGCTGGGACTTTAGCCTTCTGTCATTTCTAGTTTTTCACATTAGTAGCTATTCACTGGGGGGGGGGATGATTTAATATGAGGACTGTGTTAATACACACTGGTTATCTCATGTAGCTTATGGGTTATTCTATGCAAGTACCCATCAGAATGAATATAGATGTGCATATCTGAATTAGCCAGAACTTGGGAATTTGTAAGTAGGGTGATCATAAGTCAGAATCCGAGGGATTCTCCCATCGGTAGCTGTTCGCTCTTGTTTCCAATTGTCACAGTGGACGCCAAGCTCAGCCTGTGCCCTGTCTACCTTACGGGCTGACTTCCTTGGTTGTTTTCACACTCAGCCTCTGCCAACTCATTAACTGCACTTCATATTTCCCCTCCCTCTAATTGGTTCCTTCTAGGATTCCCGCCCTGGTTGGCTGAGATTCTGCGTCTTCACCAGCAGGCTCTTCTAAGAGTTGGTGGGGGACAGCGGCTTTCTCCTGTAATGGATGGAAGTGTCACTCATGTCTTTTTCACTTTGCTCAGCGTTGGTGGCTACTTTTTACATGCTCAAACTACGCCGAGTTTTCAAAAAGTAAAAGTTGCTTTATCTCATAAAGCCAGGGGCATAACACTCTAAAAATAGAAGGTTATTTCTTATAATACATGTAATACTATTCTAACATTCCTAGACTTTGGATCTTAGTCCTTGATTTTGTATAGTTACCGTCCAACGCAGAATTTAACAATGTTACAAGGGAATGAAGTCCCTGTACGAAGCTATGAAAAATCAGATCACTTAAAATTTCCCCAGGGCCCTTGTGCCCTCCCTCACAATGTGTTGACACTCTCCTGTCTTGAGGTTGCACAGGTTTTGCGCATGCTCCCCCAACTGCTCTGGGTTTATCTCTGCAGCCATGCTGCATCTGGAAGATGCTGTTTGTTTTTAAAAAATCATTCACCACCTTAGACTCTTTCTGCTCTCCTGTCTGCAATGATCCCCAAGCCTTGGGAGAGGGGGATGTGGTCTAGATGTCCCATCAATGCCCACGTTCTCTCTCTTCATTCTCTTATTCTTTGCTCCCTGCTCAATTGTGGGTCTCTATGGTTATCACAGTCTACTGCGGGAAGGCGTGTCTCTGGTGAAGTCCGAGAGATGGACTGGTCCAGGGGTCTGAATAGAAGCCACTGGGGTTTGGTTTAATGCCATGTCCTTTCAGCTGTCAGGAGAAGGGAAGTTGGCATGCTTTTAAGAGTGTGGCCCCTGGCATGTATGTAAAAGTGAAGGAGACAGTTGACCCCCCCCCATACGTTGGCTAATGGTTTCTACCAGATATGGCACATGAACGTACACCCATACAAACTGTAATAAAAACAGAGTGAGTTATAGTTACAGAATGAAACCGAATTGTTGGAAATCACTAAGAGCTAGAGGGTACAGATCGCCTCTTTGAATGTCACCAGGACAAAGTATACAGGGATTTTGAAAACAAGGCCATTGAGGGAGTAAGAGCAGGTTCCAGAATGGAATCAAAGGCAAACAGGTTTTTCTTTAGCAAACAGACCTGCAGCTTTGTTTGGTTCAGAGTCCTGAAGAACATATAAATGGGGTCCACCTAAAGGAACAATTCAGACATCATTGTGGCTGCTTGTTTTCTAATGAAAGGCAGCTGTAAAATAATAAGCACCAGGTCTTTTGCTGTGAACATGGCGTTAAGTCATATGGAGGATAACCAAGAGTCATAGACTAATTCACTTTCGCCTTTACTGTGAGTATCCATGGTGAATGTCTTCTTAAATTCTATTTCCTTATGAAGAGAGAAGGGAGGGGGGCGGTTACACTGGAGCCAGAGATGTGAGAAATTCGCCCTGCTATGGAGTAAGCAAGGTATGCATATGGATACTCAAACTTTGCAATTGTGAATATCCCAAGAGGGCCTTGAATTACATTTTATGGGAATCCATAGTTGGCCCAGAAAGGGAATCTTACTGAAGACGTGTGGGCTTCTAGGCAGCTTCCTTGGGTAGCTGGCTGTTCTAGGCTTTATACTATCAACATAAGTCAATACCAACAAGTCCACATGTAAGAGACCTATTGTAATCACCTTTGGTCTGAATACCTCCATACCACAGATATAATCTACCCTTTACTCCCTTAACGATGTTTTAGTATAGTTAGGAGCAGCCAAATTTTGGCAGTGTCAAACCAAATAACTGCAGGATGAACTAGAGGCCCTTTGGGCTTCAAGGGCCTCATTGGTTTTGGACTCCAGTGGTACAGATGCACCCAGTGCTGGAGTGGTGCAGAAGGTAGAAAGGACTCTGGTTTCTCCTCTGCAAATGACTCAAATCACCGGTTTGCAAAGGAACTTTCCTTTGCAGCTGTAAGTTCCTATACTTTCATTTGTCGGCTGTGAGGGTGAAGCTATGGGCGTTTTCAGCTCACTGCTTCCTCCAGGCTCTTTCTTCCTCTTCAGGTTTTTATTGCTCCTAAAGGTGTGTGGAAATCATCTTCCTGGGACATCATTTGCCAAAACCCCACAAGGAAGTAGAGGAGAAAATTGAAAAGAATTTGGTGTGAAACCGGATTACACCTACTTAATAGTAGCTAGAACAAGTTCTACCTTTGGCTTTCTGACCTTCCAGGCTGATGACTCTGAGTGACAGATTCCAAAGGCAGAGTTTATAAGCAACGTAAAACTTGCTTTTATATGTGTTAGGGACTGACATTCATGAGAAGCGTTTGTATCTTTAAAGCAAACTTGAGGTATGAATTTCAAAAACCCTGTAACTAATAGTCACATCTTACTAAACTCAGATAATTATTTCAACTTGTACTGCAATTGTTCTCCTCTCCCTCCTCTCCTGCCCTCATTTCTCACTCATTTTCTTCCACCCTTTCTTTCTACCCTTTCTTTCTTTCTATTAGGATATAGAAGTTACCCAGACCTTAAGGTTTGTGAGAAAAGAATGATTTTTTTTTTTACTTAGAAAAGTCTCTCCATGATTATAAATTGCAGTGGTGCCTTGGCTACATGGCCCCACACATTTGTCAGTAATGTCAATTTATTTTTTTAAAAAATTAAATTTGGCTGACTCGTGTGCAGGTACATTAAATCTGAAATATTCTTTTGGATATATCTTTACCTGTTAACATAGAAGCATAAAGTAGCATATTCTTAGAACACTTTGACCTTTGGCATCCGTAATACTCGTTGACTGAATAGAAGCAAAACCTTAACAGCCTCACTATAAAGGATGGCTAAAAAAAAAAAGTTGGTACATCTGCTGTACAGGTTTGGACTGAAGAGGTTCTTCCTCCTCCTGGCCTTGTAATTCTTCCTTTTTCCTGAGATCGTCTCAATTTCTTGGATTTCAATTTGCTCACTATAGTGCCAATAAAAATCCTATTAGGCTAATCCAGTACAACTGCCCGGTCACTTTCATTCTCCATAATTGTACTGTGGTTTGGGCTTTCAGAGCATCTAGGACCTACTAGATGAATATCTGTTTCAAGTGCTCAGTGTAACTCCAGGAAATGTATGTGGTGCCCTCCTGACTTCGAGTCAGTGTGTCTGGCTCCCAAAAGCCTGGCGTTCTCTCCAATGAATGACTTTGCAAAGCACTTTCTCAGCAGCCCCAGCCTGGTCCCAACACTCAGATAGAAGAAAAGCTACTTAACTGAATATAAGAACTCTAGGGAGAAAGCTACTGACACATCCCATGTTGGCCCACTTCTAATAAAGAGGACAGCTAAGGGAAGTGCAAAGCATGTTGGTTCTTAGTTGCTTTAAGGTAATCATAGTATTTGAGACCATGGCATTTGTTCAACAGATAGACTCTAACGGGCGTTTTCTTCCCTGTAGAACTGAAGAGTTACCAACTTAAATTCAGGAGGAAATTTCTTCTATGAAGATGTTGACTGGGAAGGAAGCCAGTAGCAGAGAGAACATGAGCTCCCACTGGCTCTACAACCTTTAGGTCAATGCCAGTCTCCTGTTTTTCTTTGTAATAGGGGAGTGATAATTTTGTGTTGACTCACAAGGTTAGAAGGATTAAATAAAGCGAGACACTGAAAGCACACAGCATTCCGCCCAGCCCTTAGCAAATGCTACCCAGAATATAGTGGGGATTAATACCTCCAGATGGGTGTTTTCTTGTGGTGTTTCTTTTACCTTAATGACTGCGATATTTTGTATTTATTAGGAAAAAGGAAGACCACAGACAGTGACGCTAGTTTTTATTCTCTTATGAAATAAGCTTGTCACTGAAAATGTTTCATGACAAAAAAGTGTAAGGTCATCATCACAGGGAGGTTTGTTATGAACGGTCATCTAAATATAAAGGCCAAAAGACTCATGACAAGATATGCTAGTGACTTTCATGATTTAGTAGGTCTAACATGGGAATACTCACTGTTAGAGGTAGCGTGACTACTAAGACCATCACTGTAAAATAGCCAATTGCCCAAAGAGTCTTAGCAACCAGGAGATCTAGATCTCCAGTGTATGACTATATTTTATTCAGGCTGAGACCTCTGTATTAGTTTCATTTTTTTGTTTCTGGGTTAAACCACTGACAAAAACCACTTAAAAGAGGAAGTATTTACTTCAGGTTACACTTACTGCTGAGAGGGCATAGTGACAGAAGCATCAGGCCATCAGACCTCATAGGCTTTGGAAACAGGAGGAACAGGAAGTGATGCCAGGCTAAATCCTTCCAAGCCCTTCCTCCCTGTAGTGATGTGCTTCCTCCCGCAGGCCTCTGCCTCCTAAACATTCAACAGTCTTCCCAATCAGGATCTCCAGAGGAAGACCAAGTGTTCAAACAGATGAGCCTGTGGGGGACATTCCTCATTCAGCGCTGCTCCCTCCCCTCCCCCACTTACCTCAAGGATGCATGTCACCTGTCAAGCTTAGAATGACAAGATGGGAGTAGTGCTAAGAAATAGAAAAAGTCCCTGCCACTGGAGTCCCAATGGCACTTTTATATATAATTCTTCTTTGAACAAATCCTGACCTTAGACAGTATCTTGGGCAATCCATGATACTACACGAAAATAACTTGGCTATTTTGATGATTAGAGTACTAGCATTTGATGAGAATAATATAATAAGGGCAGAGTATTAGTAATATAAAAGAATATGATGTATTTTTATTAATTTATTCATTTTTACATCTCAATAGTTATCCTATCCCTTGTAGCCTCCCATTCCTCCCTCCTTCCTGCTTTACCCCTATTCCCCTCCCCTATGACTGTGACTGAGGGGGACCTCCTCCCCTTGTATATGCTCATAGGGTATCAAGTCTCTTCTTGGTAGTCTGCTAGCCTTCCTCTGAGTGCCACCAGGCCTCCCCATCACTTTAGGAAGGTCAGCCTATACCATGTTTTGTAGTTTAGGTAACAGGACTGATTTAGGAACTTTTGTTTATGATGTTTTCAGCTTCTGACAGATGTGTCAAGATATAAGCACTTCCTAAGTTGAGGCGTCTCCTCACATTAGTTTGTGAAGGAATGGAAGTCTGTCATTAATAGAGTCTAGATAAGGAAGTTTAATGCCTTCAAGGAAACCATGCTTCTCTGTGTGAAACATACACTGACTCATTTTAATTCTAGAGGCTAATTTTGTTCTTATCCTGATCCCCACATATTGCTATAAGACTCCTCAATAAGTACATAAAACTGGATGATTGACAGTTATTTACTCATGTCTAAAAAACTTGAGCAAATGTATTTTCTTTAATTATGTAAGAACTTAAAAAGTCTTTAAAACTTTTAGACTGTTTTTAAGACTGGCAAATCAATACTGTTTGGTAAATTTATGAACACTGAACACCTTTACTGTTGGCTTTTTTTTTTTTTTCTATTCTAGCCTTGACCACTTCCTTGCTCTTCATCTGTCATCCTGTGTAGATCAATCTATGACTTATCATGGGTATGACAGCATCCTGGTGTATATAGGCTTTGGAACAAAATATTTCAGGCCACCAAACCCTTTAATACAACCTTCACTTTCTATAACTTCATTTGGCTCCATAAAAATGTTGGGAATAACGCTATGTTTTGTCCTGGCTCTGTTTCTAATTTGACATAAAAGACTTCTCTTTCAGTGGCTATAAAACTAAGGCATATTACCAACACAAAACATTTTTAGGGGCACAGGAAGTTTTAAAAATGACCTTTGGTCCCGGTTGCCTTAGCCAAATCCTCAGGAATCAATTTAATCACAGAAGGGATGTTTACAAGAGGATCTGCAGTGTACATGCCTGTGCGCATGCCGTGCAGGTTGTTTTTCTAGGTTAGAGCTGAAAAAGAGGTCAAGCACGGTGAGGCTGTTCCTGTTGTTTTTTTGTATTTACCCTGGATCCTTGCAAAATCTTTTCCAAAGGATCAGCAAGATTCCTAGACAGAGAACGTTCTGAGTCCTCTATGTATGTTTTTTAAAAATGAGAATATTAAGAAACTTTTGCTTGAGGAATTTTATATACGTGAATTAAACCAAGCCCCGTGTAGCAGCCTGCTACAGCTTTAACTGATCAAGGTGAGGGCATTTCAAGGGTAGAGTTGCCAGGGCCGATTTTCAACATGGTACCAAGAATAATCTGATATGTTATGGAATATTGTGATTGAGATGCGAAACAAATAGAATGATTAAAATCCTGAGTAGATGATGGTACATGACTTGAAAAGACCACAGGGTCTATAAAACACTTCATCACATTATAAGAAATGTGGCTCTTGGGCAACTTTGAGTAATAAATATGCAGTTCTTACTTAGAGGAGATAAACAGTTTCGTTGGAGATGGATAACAAATATCACCATAAAGTTTCTTGTGTCTACACAGCACTAAAGAGCTATCAAACCCTCTATCAAACTTGGAAAAGGCTTTGTTTTTTTTTTTTTTTCCGGACTGAGACATGCAGTCAGCTTTTCCATAGCAAGCGCATGTTTGAAATTGGAAATTACTTTCAGTGCATGGAAAATACATGTGAGCATCGCTTGTACCTACGTGAACTTGCCAAAGAGTCTGAGAAAACTGTAGAGCCATGTGCAACTCTACATGTGAGAAACTCTAGGGGGAAAGGGACACCAGTGAGTTGTGTTACTACACAGAAAACACGCATAGGGAGTCAGTAACTCTCTCTATGTAGCCCACTGCTCTGTATATGCGATGAGCCTTGCTAGGCCTGATGCTTTTCAGTGTTTTGAGCCTGTGTATTTTAAGTCCCTTCCCTCCACACCCCACCCTCTGTGTGGTTAAAGGAGTGCACTCACCTGTGTATGTGTGTGCATCGACACTGGAAAAGTCCATCCAGTGTGCTCGGCCATGCCCGCCCCTACCCCGGCCCACCTTATTGCTTTCTGCCTTAGTCCCATTACTCAGATTCTCTTGCTTGAACCTAGACTTTGCCTTTTGGCTAGACCAGCTTGCCAGTGAGTGCCAGGGTCTGCATGTCTCAGTCCTTTCATTGTTGGGATTATAGCTGCATTGGGTTTGGGGCTTCTGGGTGTTCATGTTAGCAATCACTCTTAGTTTCTTAGCTCTTCAGCTTCTCTCTACATAGGTTTTGTTGTGAACCGTGCGTAGTTCCGTGAGCTTTAAGGGCAACCAAAATGTGTTATAGAGGAGATGGGCATGGGAGGGGGTGACTGACTGTAAGCAGAGCACTGAGTGCGCATGTCTGTTGTGCAGGCACCCGTACCGAGTACTAACCTGCAAGGGCTTAGAGCGGGAGAGATGAGGCGTCCAGTGTACTAAGATGTCTGTATTACAGTCGCTAGGTAGCAAGATCCTCTCGTGTTACTTTGTCCCCATTTATGACTTGTTGTCTGATTGCTTCCTTCCTGATCCTCCTAGCTTCGTTTACCTAGTATGAACCTAACCAGTTGGCAGTGTCTCACACTCAGTGATGGGTTTTCCAAAGACCAAAATGTACTCTTTTTTTTTTTTTTCTTGCCTTTTCAAAGAGAGCCACACAGGAAGGAAAACAAGAAATTCAACTTTTAAGCTGGGCTATTCACGGCCTTTGCTAAGTCCTGGCAGAATTACACGGTTTTTCATTACGATTCATCTCACTGATTTCCTGACAAAATGAACTGGCCTTTTCATTGAGGCCATCAGGAAGTGAAGTTGGGTCACCGAGTCATTGGGTTTTCGCTATCTGATGAGTGAAAAGCGGACTGCTCTTCAGTGTGCGTTTGGGAAGCCCTGTGTACTCTTTCACTAAGTTTCATTTTTGTGAAATTTGAGTCAAAGAGAAGGAGACGGTTGTTAGAACAGTGTATGTCTTTTTGTTCTGGGAGCCCGAAAAGGAGATGGATGGCCTCAAGAATTACAACTGCAGGGCTCACAGCGCCATTTGTTCACTTTCCGCAGGACACAGTCACTTCACCTGCTCAAGCAGTGCTGTGCTTCGCTTCTCAGAGGGCACACATGTTCAATTGACTGACGTAACACACTCCTCCCAACCCCAGTCCATGGAGAGGTCAACTCAGATTAGAGAAACATCAGGTCATTCAAACCTATTCCAAATTACCTGCTAGAGCAAAATAACGTCCACATCTGACTTCTAAAATTACTTCATGGATAAACCATATAATTACCCTTTTGTTTTTAATTTAGTTAAAATGTACTATTAAAAGAATCTGTGTTTATAGTTACTAAAACATACAGGATATTTATTTTTTTAGGGTAAAACTAAACAATCTTTGACTATAATAATTAAAATCTATACAATATAGTGAACTTTTTGAATGCCTATTCATTTTATTTTATTTTATTTTTTAATTTTATAGAAGAAGGAAAAATGGCAGTGTGTTGGGGTTAGTATTTGGCATTTGACATGATGCTCGAATTTTGTTAACAGGAGTAAACAATCCATCAGTTTGGCTTAGAGTTGGTTTAGAGTTCTAAATATTCAGATATTGGATTCCATATAAATAATAAAAAAATCATCATTAACTTACTAACCGTGCTTCTAAGTGCATTGAACACACTTGTTTTGCAGAGATTTTAATATTTTATTGTGACTGAAAACTACATACATCATTTCTCGTATCATTTCATCAGTCTACATTGTATACAATACAGGTACACCTGTGTGTGTTTGTGAAAGAGACAGGGGAGGGGGGGGAAGGAGGGAGGGAGGGAAGGAGGGAGGGAGGGAGGGAGGGAGAGAGAGAGAGAGGGAGGGAGGGAGAGAGGGAGGGAGGGAGAGAGAGAGAGAAAATGAGAACTTTTTTGTGGACGTAGCTGCTTGGGTTTGAAGTACACACACACACACACACACACACACACCAGGGTCCTGGAAACCATAAATACAATTCAAACTTCTAGAATGGTTGCATGTAGTACTTTAAAATTTGGTTTATTTATTTGTGCTTTATATAAATCAAAGCATGTAATTCAAGTGCACAATGTGTTGCTTCCTAAACTGGACTGTATATAAGAGAGCAAAACAACTGGCCACTAGAAATAGGGAAACAAAATCCATCATTTGTTGGGGGAAATAAAAGGAAGAAAAAAAAGGAAACTATCTTAAAATAGCACAGAACAAATCTACAACCAAATGCAAGAATTCTGAGTTTGTGAAATTTCAGAGAAAATTCCGTGTCTAGAGGTCTGTGGTGTTTACAGTGAGGTGGTGATGCCCTGCAGGGATTACAATGAGAATAGAAGATATTTCACACTGTCTATAATACTGTATATCTATTAGTCTGAAGACAGAACAACTGATCCATTCGTATGTGAACAGTTCCAAATACATTTTAAGATTGCAGGGCTCCCACTGAGGGCGTGGCTCAGTGGGTAAAATGTTTGCCGTGCAAACACGAAGACCTGAGTGCAGATCCCCTGCATTTATATAAAAGCCATCTTTACATGGTCATGTATATCTATAACTCCAACAATGGGTTTGTGTGGGGTGGGCAAAGACGTACTAATCCTTGGTATTGCCTGGATCCAAAAGGGTAAGCTCTAGGTTCAATGGGAGAGTGTGTCTTAAAATATAAGATGGAGAACAATTGAAACGACACACAGAGTGGCTTCCAAAAGTACATGGACTAGATAAGGTCATTCTGTCTCCCCTGCACACACACAAGCATAGAACGAACACACACACACACACACACACACACACACACACAATTATAGGCATACGAGGTGAGACTACAAAAACAAATCAGTGTTATATTGCTTATCTACCTTAATCAAGCCCTGTGACTTGCACTAAGTATTATACTCAAGGGTCTGCGTTAACTCAATACTAGATAGAACAATGAAAGTACTAATTTCTTTACTATCGTGTGTGTGTGTGTGTGTGTGTGTGTGTGTGTGTGTGTGTATACTTACATTTACTAAGCACACATTCTACATTAGGCACTATCCTAATTGGTGACTGTGTGGGGACACAGTCCTTGTTCTAACCTACGTAGTTTCATTTCATTATAACGTGGACAAAAGAAATAATAAGTTATTTGTAGCTAACAGAGGTTATCCAAGTCTTAGACTTTACATTTTGAAAAATATAGATGGGCAGACAGAAAGTGTCTTGTCAGAGGCACACTTCCACTGACTCATCTTCTAATGCCTGCTCTGACCATGCTCTCTCTTTATTTGTTTACTGCTGCTGAGTACCACTGTGGCATTTTCCTCTCTTGAAGAAACAAAAGATCTATAGAACAGTTTCCCCCCCACCCACATATTTGGATAATAAAAAACCATAATTATTTTTGACTCCTTATTCCTCTCACATAGCTAAATAATGTAAGAACTTTTATTCCATTTTCTTCTGTCAACAACTTCTTCTCCTTCTTCTTCTCCTTCTTCTTCTTCTTCTCCTTCTTCTTCTTCTTCTTCTTCTTCTTCTTCTTCTTCTTCTTCTTCTTCTTCTTCTTCTTCTTCTTCTTCTTCTTCTTCTAAACTCTCTAACTTCAGCATCCTCACTAACTTGTTCCTTCTAACTCCCCTCTCATACTGTCAGCTTAATCTGCTTCCTATTTCAGGAAAAATCTACTTTGGTTTCAGACTGCTGCCACATCTCTTAGTCCCTCGTGTAGTCTATAACATACTGCAAGAGACTTCATCCTAGACCAATCACTATGCCTGAAACCGCATCAATTTGCCTGAAAACTTTCCATTCATACTTTGTACGGGATGTCATCTCAAGAGAACAGCAACTGCCCGACTTTACAAATATTATTTGTTGAATTATTTTACATTGTCTCGCAAAAGCAAAGAACGGGATTGATCTTTGAACTACCAGATTCTGCTTGATTCTTTTGCTCTTACTCCTGAATCTTATTATTAGAGTCTCGGAGGACGGAACGCAAAGTGAAATGTCCAGAGCTGTTAGATAATGAGATGCAAAAAAGATGGAATAAAGGGGCCGGGGGGCCGGGGAGGGGGCTGAAAGAAAATGAGCAAGGCTTTCAAGGAGAGAAGTGATGTTTGAGCGGGTGACTTATTGTAGGAGTCCAGCTGATGGTTCTTGTTACCATGGGGGACATTTTGGTCTGTGATCCAGTGGCCTAGCTGGGTGAATTTTGTCTTCACAAAAGGGAAAAAAAATTCCATTTGCATAAGCCCAGGCATCTCATTGCAGCTGCACTCCCCTTGGAGATTCAGAAGCTCTCATGTTCTCCCTTGTCCAAATGCAAACAGAGGCTGGGTCAGGTTCTCATCAGCGCAGGAGAAGTGAAAGGGCACGTGACTCTGCTAGACAAAACAAGACGACTTACAGACTCACTGGAAATGTCTAGGTTTTGAAAAGTACCTGATGTGGAAAAAAATTGAGAGAGACAGGAATGGAAAATTCCTTTGCTGGCTTCCTGCTCTCCTTCCTGCTAAAGCAGGATTAGTTACCAGCTGTCAAAAGAAATATCATTTTTTGATTCTTATTTTGGGGAAAGGAAAGCATTAGAAAAAAATTCTTGGAAGGGAGTGAGGCAACAAGGTCTTGCCTTTTTTACAGTTCATTCTTGGAGTTTGAAACAGCAACAGAAGGTTCTAAACTAGGAAGAAAAGCATAGTACCCCTGTGTTGGAAAATGAAGAAAAATAGAGGAGATGGTACGGGTAATTTTCTTTCTCTTGAAGGTTTCCTAGTGAATAGGGCAATGTGTCCATGGGGTCATGGACACAGGACTTGGAATATTGAGGTAGCGATCGAAAGTCATCTACACAGAGATGAGGATAGGGCAAATACATGCATATTTATTGTGACTATGACTGCTGAGTGCCCAGGTCTAAATAGGGCATTCTATATCACCACCTTTGAGGCCCATAAAACGTCACAGAAGAGGACACAGGAAGATTCAAAGAGGTACAGATGGAGAGGGAGAGAAGAGTGCCATGAAACTGTCTTCTGGATGCGTCGTGGCAATTGCAGTCACAAATGACAGATGGAGCCACCTGTAATGAGAGAGAGAGAGAGAGAGAGAGAGAGAGAGGACACAAAGAAAGGGGTACTGTGGGGAACTATGGTCATAGTACCTTGTATGCATAAAAACGGAAAATAGAGTGTTGAACGCGGGCCTGGAGGGATGGCTGCACAACTGAAAGTGAGTATTGATCACTTAGAGGATCTGGAGTTCCCAATACCACAGGCAGGAAGCTCGCAGGCAACTCTAACTCAGCTAGGAGGATCTGGTAACCCCCACCGGAAGCTGCGCTTCCTTACCTATATACAAACCCACCCAGATATACATGTAATTTAAAATAGTAAAAGCTACTATGAAACTGAAGTCTGTTTCTATTTTGTGGAAGAGCTGGAAGAATATTGGTATTAGCTCTTCTGGGAAGGTCTGGAACAGGAGATGTCCTCTGAAAGACTCCACCCCGCAGGGAATCGAAGCAGATGCCGAGACTCACAGCCAAACCTTGGGCAGAGTGCTCGGAGTCATATGGAAGAATGGGGACATAGAAGGACCTGGAAAGGACAGGAGCTCTACAAGAAGAGCCAAAAGAGACATCAAATCTGGACCCTGGGGGGTCTGCGGAGACTGATGCACCAACCAAGGACCATGCATGGAGGGGACCTAGACCCTCTGCTCAGCTGTAGCCAATAGGCAGCTCTGTCTCCATGTGGGTCCTCTAGTAAGGGGAGTAGGGGCTGTTTGGGCCAGGGACTCTGTTGCCTCCTCTTCTATCACTCCGGGCAGCCTTCCCAGGCCACAGAGGAAGAGGATGCAGGCGGTCCTGATGAGACTGGATAGGCTAGGGTCAGTTGGTAGGGGAGGAGGGCTCCCCCTTTCAAAGGACTAGGTGAGAAAGATAATGAGAAAGAGGGAGGAAGGATGGGACTGGGAGGAGAGGAGGGCAAGGATGTATAATTGGATGCAAAGTGAATACATCTTAACAAATAAATTTAATAAGAAAGAAAGAGATCAGGTCATCTTAGTCAGATTGTGTCTGTGTGTCTATGTGTGTGTGTGCACTGCACCTGAGGAACAACATCCAAGCTTACGCTCTGACATTCACACGCTTGTCCACACAGATGTATTTATGCCACAAGCACATGCATATATAAGGGCGTATACATGCACACAAGCTCAAAGTTAAAGGCAGCATATAAAGGAAACCCAGCTCTCAGTCAGTGTAAGGGACAACAGCCACAGGACAGTGTAGACAGACGGATGTCATAGACACCACAACGAAAGCTGTTGCTTCAAGCAGTGCAGAAATGGAAGTCCACGGGAACTTCGTCTGGCTTTCAGATTTCTTTGCAGCGAAGGAAGGCAAGCTTTGGGCCCACTGTTGGCTGGACATTGGTGGGAAGCTTGGAAGAGTCTTTTGGAAGGTTGAGATTCTTCTGAGGTACTGCGCTTCTGTTTGTTCAGCACGTGTTTACATTAGAGAGTCAGGACCTCAAGTTAGCTAACAGTCGGGGCACAATGTTTATCTACCTGAGGGAGGCGTTGCTGCAGCTGTTGTTCACTGCCACAATCTAAACCGCCCCCCCCCCCCCGCCCTTTGTGCAAATGAGGAAACTGAGATTCTTAAATAAAAAAAAAAAAGTGAAGCTTCAGAAATCTCTCACAACTGCTGGGAACACCCGCGTTCAAGTCCAAACTTATTTCCCCAAGCGTCAGAGCCTTTGGAAATAGAATTCAAAGCCAAACAGGCTGAATACAGCAACCAGGGTCAGAAACTACAAAAAAATAAAAGTCCCCTAAACTTGGAGTGTGAACCATGCTATAGGGATCCTTCTCCCCCTCAGCCTATCTTTGTTCTTTGGAGTAAAATAACACAAATTCCTAACTAGAAAAATACCCCACGGACCTTTCCTGAAAACAGCTCTCTTGGGGGCAGGGATAGAAAGCCAGGGAGTGATTTCTTTAGTTCCCCATGGCTGGCTTTTGCATTCCTCTAGCATTTTAACCCACCTGTTCCCTTTTGAGGCAATGTTCTGTCTTCTAGTGAGCCGCACCGACAACATGAGTCCTTAAGTGCTTTACTTAACGCTCTAGGACACACTTGCAGGTACAGTAACTGACTATCAGGAAGTGTGCTCACGACCTGCACTAGAGCCTGGGCTTCATTTACCCATCTCATGGTTAGAGTGTGACTCTCCAGCTCTTGCGAAGGAGCAGTCCCCAGTCCCAATCCGTTGCCTTCCACCTTATGAGGGCTGGTCTACTGTGTTACCCACGATGACTTATCTTTAACTGCATGTAGACGAATGAATGTTTGGGTGTCTCTAGTGGCCTCCTCTCTCTTTCTCACTGCTCTTTGGCATGCAGTCCCAGCCCTCACCTGCTAAGCTATAGACAAATAGTTCTTCTGAAAAGGGCTTCATTGTATGGCACTTTTCAGAGTCATAAGAGAGTCAGGAATGTTTTCTGTAGGTTTCTCAATAGGCCTGTTTATAAACATCAGAGTCATTTACTGGCATGATCGAACATACTTCTGGCTCAAGAGCTCTTCCTCCTCCTCTGTATCCCTGACTGAAGAAAAGCTTGTCAGGGTATACTTGAACGACCTTCAGAGGCACAGAACCAGTGAGGTCATTGCTGTCTCAGCTGACCGGTTATCGCCTGCTTCATAAGATGCCAGGGGCTGCTGATGTAGATTCCAGGGTGGAACCAGGAGAGCAAACCAGTGTCAATGGTTAACCTGGGCTCTTGATATCTGAGGCTTTTCTTCCCTTTATTATTAACTCAGAAACATTCTTAACCATTGCAAGCTGAGAGCGACCAGCTCATACCTCTCTATGGAAGAGTGCGAATGAAGGTAAGCATTACTTCATATTTTGTTATTATATAATCTTTTGCTATATTGACGCCTTGCAGTTGATCTTTCTGTGCTGTGTGTATGTGGGGGTGGATCTTCAATACCATCAGTACAGATGCCCATGTTGAATTAGATACAATTAAATGATTTGATATTAGTGTGTCTTGTTCCTGAGTCTTTGGAGGCTCTGAGTAAAAGCAGTTTCACATCGGCGGCATTTGCCAGACAGAGATCATCCATCACTATACAGGTGGATATTTTAAAGTCACTTATCCTTATTGATTCCACCTGGGGCATTTTAGTATTTCTTTCAAAATCAGATTACTGGCACCTAAATGAGTATATGTATACATTTATCGGTGTGTATGCATCAAAGCTATGTATTTTATTTTCTCCCAAAAGCCTTTTTTAAAACTCAATTTTTTTCTTATAAACATATAATGATGCAAGAGGAAAGAAAACATCTATTTCTCTAGACTTGTCTTAACATGAATTTGATACCAGGAAATTGTTCCGCCGTTCCTCCAAAGCAGTGGTTCTCAAGCTGTGGGTTCTGATCCCTTTGGGTGGGGGTCATATATCAGGTATCCTTCAATCAGATATTAATAGTATGATTCATAGCAGTAGCAAAATTACATTTATGAAGTAACAACCAAATAATTGTATGGTTAGGGTCACCATAAAGTAAGAAACTGTATTAAAAGGATCACCGGATTAGGAATGTCATGTTGAGCCTATTTACTTATTTATTTTGTCTATGAGAATCTTAGACACTTTATTTTTTTTAATTCATTCAGAAAATTATGAACTACACTGTCTATCCTCTAGTTTCTAGGAGTTCAGACATATAAGATCGAATGTCTGTCTGTAGGCTCATGTGGTCAACAAGAGCTTTTCTCTAGACTAAGTGACATTTGCTGAGTGGCTTACATCCCTGTGGAGTTATGTGTCCGGGAGAGTGGGAAGAGAAGAGAGGGTCTATAGTATGACTTTTTAACATTACCCCTCACCACTCAGTGAGAGCCAAGGCTTTAAAAAGAAAATAATATATGCGTGTTCCCTTGCTGGTTTCTATGGAAAATGGAAACCAAGCACTCCCTGTGTACAATTTTAACCAAAGAAATAAAAATAAAGAATAACATGAGGTATTTGAATTACAGCTGATTTGTAGAACACATGTAAAGATGTTCTGAAATTAAGCCAAAAAGGAGGGCTAAAAATGAACCAGGCTCAGAGTTCAATTCAAATTAGGAGTGAGCAGTGGAGGAGTTAGGAGGCTGGGGAGAATCTGGAGAGACTGAGGGAGGGAAGGCGGGGGAGAGACAGTCAGAGAGAAAGACAAGACAGAGACAGAGATAGACAGTAACAGACTGAAAAGAGACAAAGAGTCACAGAGAGAGACACAGAGATACACAGAAAGAGAAAAGAGACAAAGAACAAACTTGGAAAGTATTGACGGATAGCATCTGATATAAATTTAATTTTAGAACAGAAGTGCTGTGATAAATCCAAGGCTCCAGTCTCATATGAAGTTCCGGGTGTGGTGGCGCACGCTTTTAATCTTAGCAGTCAGAAGGTAGAGGCAGGCAGAGCTCTGTGAGTTCAAAGCCAGCCTGGTCTATGTAGCCAGTTCCAGGCAATCCAGGACTACATAGAGAGACCCTGTTTCAAAAAGGCAAGCTAAATAAACAAGCAAACAAAGCCAAATCAGAACAAAACATTGACATTTGAAAGCATAAAATCAGAATGGAAAGGAAACTCCATGTGCTATTTTGATATGTTATTTTAAATTAAGTTCGTTTTGTGTGCATGGGAACTTTGCCTAAATAAATAAAATATATAGATATAAATATATTAAAATAAATGTCTGCACACCACGTGTATATTCGGTACCTGTTGGCTTTAGAGATGTCAGATTCCCCGGAACTAAAACTGTTAGCCACCTTGAGGGTTTTGGTAACCAAATCTGGTTCCTTTGCAGGAGCAAAAAAATTGCTCTTAACTGATGAACTATTGTCTTTCCAGCACCATTGACATACTCTTTTAATTAGCATTTGACTTATGGGGAGAAGATTTTAAGGACACTGAGGGGAAAAACATTTGTTGCACAATACATCTATGTGTTAGTTGTGAAGACTTTAGTGTAAGTTCAGAAATCATTAGGATTTGGCAAAATGATAGCTTTGAAAAAAATAAGGAAAGGTGCAAAAGGTCATCTAAAGCAAATATTTGATAGCCAAATAGTCTGTGTAATTTCTTGGTTTAGGTTGTAAAACCTACCACTTGAACACTGTTGAACTTTTGTCAAACATGAACTTTCCACTTGAGTACCCAATGGTGATTCCTAGTGGTATAAAAAGTGGCCACAAACCTAGCTTTAAAACTTCGGTGAAATTTTTGGTTACTTCATTCTCCATATAGACGACAAATATGCCCCATTCATATGGGGATGAAACACTTGGGTGATTACGGTATTCTGGGTGCTGAAGGGCTCTCCCCCATAGTATTTTATGCAAAGGACCTGTTCTGCTAGATCCATCCTATGCACGAAGCTCTGGTTTTTTTCTTCACAGGATGTGTCTTGGAACAGTCATATAACCTCTCTAAGAAGCAAACTCAGTCTTGTCTGAATTTTGACATGCATACAATATGCTTCCTCACCCCTCCCAGGACCCACCTTTTTCTGATTCAGAGACCCCAGGAGAGCATGGGTTGATCAAGGAGAACAAGGAAGTTTTCCACCAATATAGCTGACATTGGTTGCTGTGTTCTTCTGTGGCTGTAAATTCACTGGACCACAAATACCATCTCTTTCTCCCTTTCTCCAAGCTTATCAGTGACTCTTATTCCACAGGTATAGTTTCAAAAAATCGATGCAGTGGCTACCACTTAGGAAGCTTTCACTTCACTTCACGACTAAAGCCTAAAGTTTCAAGACAACTCCGTAATTCCTTTCTTTGCATTGCTATCACACATTTATTTTTAATTCCTAATGATATCCTATTATATCTTACTGATGAACATTTTTAAATAATATAGTAAATTATATTTTTGCCATTAGTACAATTTTATAAATAAAAATGAATTATTTTCATTTATTATTTGAGTATTTCATACAGGGATAGGATATAATTTGAGCTTATTTGCTCAATTTATTGCCACATCCTTTAAGGAGAGTAATACCTCTGTTAGGTTTTTGAAGAAAAAACCTCCAAAATTCTTGGATTTTTAAACATCTACCATAGTCTTGAGTTCTTTTCCAGTGTAAAGCTTAACACTGACACAATGTGTTTGTAGTCATTTGCCTGATTTGGTTGGTACTGCACTTAACAGTACAATTTTCCTTCCATCAATTTATTTGCTTCTTGGTTTTCTGAGAAAACTCAACAGGCTCAAAATCTGAGGATTCAATAGGATATCATCTATTAAAATTAAGCCATTGTCTTGAGCAATGCATGATTAGGACAAACGAAATATTTATCATAGAATAATAATTCCATAAATCCAAAAAATACTTATTATTTACCTATTCTCTGATAGACATAGATTAAATATAACAATATGTTAATAAATAGAAAATGACAGAAGATCTCTGCCTTGCTTAATCTCCCATTTTAGTAGAGCTTGTGAGAGTGTGTCTGTGAGTAAAGTGTATGTTAAATTATTAGTATATTGAATGGTGATAAGAAGCATGGGAGAAAACAGCCTAAGCGGGGGATCATATGGAAAGGACAGAGGACTGAGAATAATGTCTTCCTCCTCTAGTGATGCATAGCAAATGGTTTCAAAGTGCACCGATAAAGAAAGAGCAAATATTTTCCACCTTGTCATATTTGTGGGTCAGCGGGTTAGCTTCTGCAGGTCTTCTGGGGCATGTTCAATGTTCCTCATGTGCTGCACTCAAGATATCTACAGGAGCATGTCACTTGAGATAATCTTTATTTCACAATTCATCCTCTGGAAACTAGTAGGCTTCTTCATGTGCAAAGGGAGGGTAGACTGCCTCTCCTCTCTACTCTTATACTAGAATATGCCTTCAGTTTCTTACAAAGTAGGCTTCCTTGTAAACTGCCTCACAACACAGATACGGGGTTCAATTGTAGCAATCAAGTGAAAAGTTAGCATAAGAGCCGGAGCCCTTTTTCCAGGTAATCATGAAAGTGACAACCCCTAATTTTGACCATATTCTATTCATTAAAAATGTGTCACAGGGCACTGGAGAGATGTCTTGGTGGTTAATAGCACCTGTTGCTTCAGCAGAAGACCTGGGTTCAATTCGTAGACCCCATAATGTTGCTCACAAGCATCTGTTACTGTGCCAAGGGATCTGACATCCTCTTCTTACCTGTGAATGGGAACCAAGTACACACTTGCTGTATACATACAACCATGCAGGGGAAAAAAACCATTCAGACAAAAATAAACAAATTAAAATACATTAAAGCAAATCACTTAATACAGGTCACACTGAAGGGGAAGTTATTAAATAGACCCATGAATGATGGGAGGTGGGAATAACACTTTCAAGGCTTCTTAAATACACATCGGAATTTGTAAATTCCACTAAGAATGTACATTCAATAAGAACAGTGTTATCTGAGTGAAGACCCAAGGTGGTAAGAAGTCATCAATATAGATTCCTTCTAGAAGAACATTCCTGGTCTGTGGAAAAATTTCGGAGGCAGCAGGATCAACATTATGGTCAAGAAACAGGAAAGAAGTGAATAGGGCAAAAGCCAAGTTGGAAGAGGGTAAAGCTGAGGTTCCATGAACCAGATGTGCCAGCGTAAGTTTTCAAGATGGTGGGTGGAAAGGTAGTGAAGTGCTCGTGGGCAAATGATGTGGGTGAGCAAAGTGCGGAAGGAAGAACATGCAGAATTAGCATAGGCACTACAAGAGCTGAAGACACAACTCTTCTAGCTTACCCATAAGCCAATGACATCTTAGAGCCAAGACCGTGCTGAAGTTAGAAGGCACAGTCACCACAAAGAGACTAGTATGGACACCCAACTAATCAGCACAGGAGCCACGAGCTCTCTGGCTGGTCTCGGATGCTGGTCACACAAGGTAATGCCAAGTGAACATAGATTCCAGGGCCGCTAAAGAATTGGAGATGGTCTTCCATTGCCCTCCCGCTGGAAGGCACGCTGTGTTGTCATGGGGTGATGCCTGACCAACCAGCACATCTGTCAGCTTTGGCGCCTCCAAATCATCTCTGTTGGAAACCATACTAACGCTTTCTTTCAAGAGATCCTTTTGGGATTTCTTTCAAAGTTAAAAAATCAACTAGTAGGTGTTTGGGGCTGGAGTTCTTAATGCCAAGTCCAGCTTTTGGGAGAAGATGGTTTACGCTTTGAAATGCATTGCACAGAATCTCCCCCCACCGAGGAGAGTCCCACTGTGCCTTCAGAGCTGGCCATTTTCTGTAGACTCCTCTCGCCATCATCCTTCAGATCCTGTGTTCCTCATCCGTGCTCTGCATCCGTTTAGCTCTTCTCAATGAATGGGAAGATGGCTGCATTCCATGTAACTGCTTTTAAGTGAAGGGAAAAGATGAGATCACTTTTTTCCTTTACTTGTTCCAGGGTTCCACGATTCCAAAATCAAGAATTCTATATGAAACATACCTAGCACTCAGTCGAAGCGTTCATTAGTAAATGCAGCTTCTCCAAGTACCTTCGTTCCACATAAGGAGTCATAAAAATAAGTCTGAAACTATCCATAGGTACAGAGGCTAGTGTAAGAAAAGACAATCCTCGGCAGGGAGAAATGCCCTCAAATTAGATTTCCCAGAAGTTCACAGCGAGATAACTTTAACCTTAGCATCGGGTAGAAGTATGACCTTAATTCCAAATTTTCAATTTTCACTAAGTCCTATTTCAATTTATAACCATATTCCCATTAAATCAGTTCTCAGTGAGTCCCGTTTTTCTAACATTAGAATGGGGCAAGAAAAGGCTAATTTGTCAATAGTTCAGGGCAGACCGTGTTCAAGCACTGTGGTAACACATCTAACTGCACTTCCGGCAGGAAAACAAGGGTTCGTGGCTTACTATGTTGTCCAGAGTATGTCTTTGACACTCAGAGCACTTTGAAATACCAAGAGATTCTTCTCTGAACTCAGATTGTCCATCCTCAGAGGATCACTCTGACAATTCCCTTGCAGCTAGTCACTGCCCCTCTTATCTCAGTCATAACTTACTAAATGGGGTTCCCTAGAAAACATATGAGATAGTGTGTATAGAAAGATGAGGAGAAGGGGAAAAGGAGGAGGAGGAGAGAAGAAGAAGAGATGAAGAAAGGATTCACAATCGTAGTTTGAGACAGTACAAGAATATTACAGATTATTAGCCCAACATTTGTTTGGGTCAGAACTGATCCTGCTTTCAGGAGGGTGCAAGGAGAAAGTGGTGGGTAATTGGCACAAATGACCTAAGACTTATAAGTCACTCATTTTTAAATTTAGGCTTTCCGGGAATAGCAGATTATTTCATTTCCTCATGGCTGAAATTTTATTAGTAATGATATTGAGGGAAAGATAAGATTGCATGATTTGTTCTGTGGTTTTACATGATTAAGAACTATACAGTGCAACAAATGGGAGCATAGTAAATGGCACGGGCAGGACACAGACCCAACAAAAGTCAGACAGAATCAATGTGCCGTGTGCCTTATGCTTCTGAAAATGAACACCAGTGAGTCTTGGGACAATATCCCATGATTTGAGGTGCTGCAGACAAGAGTGTTTGCAGCTTTTCCTGCACAGATGTGTCAGCTTGTGCTTGTTGTTTGTAAGTGTAAACAGTGGGCGCTGCTTCTTGAAGTGCGCATACAATTTGGCTGACATCCACTAGGTCAGCTTGCGCAAAGGAGCAGGAACACAGAAGAAGCACAGCTAGCAGGCTGGGAGCAGCACAGCATTCTTCTATCACAGTGTCTCGCATGTCTGAGGATATATAAAACCAATGCCTGTTTAATGTATGGAGTGCTACCTTGATAACTGCTATACAGAGAGTGATATTTTTGTGGACCTGGTTATTTATACATCAAAGTAGCAGTGTTTGGGTAACCATTTCGCTACTCTGTAGGCAAATTGCTGTTTTCCTGAGTTGAGCAAATGCCACTACAGTGACTCACAGTTGGGTAATGGGGTGGGGGCGGTGGGGGTTAAGATTACACTTTCAGTTTCCTAGCCTTTGGTGAAGTCAGACGTTTGTGAATGGAGACATGTTCAGAAAGAAGGACAATGCCTGGGATGTTAGGAAGCCTTATAGAAGCTGTCATTTTTTTGTGCTGCAAGTCGAGAGAAGAGTCATCTGCCTGACTGTGCAGAGGCTGCCCGGTTTGGGAAATGTGAACCGTCCATGGTTGGAGTGCAGGTCCTTGGTGTGAGGACAGAGCAGAGTGGAAAGAGTGTGATGTACTAATAGTTACAGAATCATGTTGGCTTTCTACACGTGGGTAGACATGTAGACACTAGGACCTCAGCCTGCGTGAAAGCAAGTGGAAGGACCAATGGATGCGAAGGGGAAGAAGGCAAGGGATGAAGATCAGTGGTGATCTGCCAATGCCATCAAGGCACCATTAAGTCTCCATTGTTCCCTTGTGGCTTTAAAGACTCCAACTTGATAATGAAGATGCTCAGCAGGAGGGGCTGAAGCCACAGCAGTTGAGGAGGGCTGGCAGGATCCGATGACACGCTCCAAGAGTGTGCTTCCGGGAAGCTGTTGCAAGCTGCGTACTTGCCACAGCCATATGGTGTGGAGACTGCTTGATGCAGGAAGAATGAAGGTATTGGTTCTCTTCTGCCCTGCATTTGAGAGGAAGTACATTTCCTATAGCCTGGGCTAACTGGGAACCTAACTATGAAGTGTACAGGAAAAGGAGTTGTAAGCCTCTAGTACCAAAGTTTGCATACACCCAAATTCAGAATAAACAACAACACCAACAACAAACAATGCAGAGTTTCTGCCACCACGTAGTTGACTGGATGGTAACAGTTTCATCCTGCTCTTGACTATACGTGAGATCAATGCAAACTAACAAGGCTTGAAGCTGTTACATTTCTAGGAAGTTTTCGGAGAGCCACCTTGGCTATCTGCTCCTAAATTATTTCCATTTTCAAAGGTGAAATACTGGGGAGTGAATCCATCATAGATAATTTAATGAGCTTGGATTCAGTAAGATTGCCTTGTCTCTCTCTTGTCATATCAGGTGGTGGAATCATGGTATTGAATGGATAGCAAGCGAGCAACTTCATTAACCACGATAATTTGTTTTACATAAGTGTGCCCACTCTATAAAGCCACCATTTACTTTTCCACCATGTTTATATACTTTATATCTACTTTAAGCAATGAAAGCAATAAAGGTATATTGAAAACATTATCAAAAAAAGGAAAACATTATCAAAATTCTTTAATAATTGAAACACAAGGACAGGAGGTAGGAAATGTACTCACAAAATACAGTGTCAAATCCACATGATGCAAACGGGTTGCTGTTATGCAATCTACAGATGGTCTTTCATTTTTCTGTCTTACTTTATTCAATTGAGCCTGACCAACCTTTTTATTTAACCTTTACCCCAGTTTCTTCCATGACAATGTTATCTAGTAAAGAAGATTTTGTGTATTTCAACATTCTGTATTTCCTGATATTATAAAGATAGTGTCCAACTAAGTGAAGTAACTTACTCAAAATTTTATTTCTGTATCCCAATTGTTCTTCCACTGACTCATGAAAAGGCCATATTTCTGAACCTTTTATTAACAATAATAGACTGTGTGGAGATGGTACAAAACCATCACCTACAAACAACAAAGGAACACCCATCGGCTCATAGCGGAAGTCATAATTTGACATTAGCATTTATTATATATTTAACTCATGAAAGATTCTATGCACTACTATAAGTGCTTTGAAATACGGATTCTTCAGTCCAAAAGACAGACTTTATTGTATATGAGGAATACACAGGGAGGACAGCAGGTCTTCCAAATGTCACACATATAATACACTAAGTGATATAGCTGAGATTGAACCAGACACTCTTTCTCTGTAGTATGTATGTTTAGTCACTAGGCTACACACTCTCTAGAAGCTCATTTTCTATGAGTTTGTATCTGTATGATTTGTTGGGGGATGTTAAAAGCACTTGTACATAACTTTAAGTGTTATCTTGGGAGATGCTTGGGCTCTGAGTTGATGAAACACAGTAGGATGCTTTACTTCATTCCTGCTAGAGGTTTCAGAGTTCTAGTTTTCATTCACATTGGTTCCTCTGTGACCCTGTGACAAAACACATTGCAGAACAGAGGAGGAGGAGAAGAAGAAGGAGAAGAAGGAGGAGGAGGAGAAGGAGAAGAAGAAGAAGAAGAAGAAGAAGAAGAAGAAGAAGAAGAAGAAGAAGAAGAAGAAGAAGAAGAAGAAGAAGAAGAAGAAGAAATCGTTAGTTTGGCCCATGACTTCAGGGTGCCAATAAATTTCTGGAAGAGCCATTCATTGTGTGGCAGTGGGTCCTGTAGTGGAGGCTGATCACAGAAATGTGGATGGGAAAACAGCACATGTCAGGAACTGGTACCAGACTAAGCTGTCACAGTCAAAGACCCATACCCACTGGCCTGCTTCTACCAGCTGGGGCTCTACAACCTCCCAAATTAATGCCACCATCTGGGAAATGGTTGGTCAAACATTAGCCAGTCAGCAACAGTTCATTTCCAAAGCAGAGCACATACCAAGCTTAAAAAGCTCCTACCACATCGGGGCATTTAAATAAAAACAAAACAAGCAGATCAGAAATAGAGCAGACATTTGTATTTTATTGAATAGGTCCAGCATCTGATGTGCCAGAACAGGGCTTGTCCCTAAGATCAAAAGCTAATAACCCCAAACAAAGCTTCGGTAACACAAATCAATGAGAATTTTGACTCATTGAGCAAATATACTATCCAATCAAAAGGAAGTAATATTTCATTGATGAAGAACACTGTTCCTTGTGTTCTTAACGATGAGTGCCAATCTGATGCACTGAATATCAAATATTGAACTGTAACACCGTTTGAGGATAAAGAAGTGAGAATAAAAGCATAAAATATTTAAAAACACAAGAGCTGAAGAGCATAAAAGCATATAAAGATTCAGGAGTATTTGCTAAGTTGCTTAGTTTAGGATGAAAAATTCCTCCCTAAAATCCAACTCAGTGTGAACGGCACACGAATATTACTTTATAGCTACTGATTGCTGGGTCTTCGCCATAAGATTTTCATGAGAAAGGAAAGGCAAATGTTACCTTTTCTCTTTATGTGACAATTAGTTAATGGAGATTGACAGGGGTATGCAGTCACCTGCTAACATTTTGTATGCTGCTGAGTGCAAGGATCCTGTATTATCCATGAAGTCATGTTGATTTTTTTCGATGAAATTCAGACAAAAGCCTACAAAATAAAAGGCAGTTTTGGTGAAATATTTTCAGATTGGCAGGAAACTATAGCACCTAGGAAAGCAAGCGGCGCGGAGGAACCTGAACCGTTGGCTAAAGCAGTTACTCTCAGGGGACCAACTCAGGGGGAAAAACCGAGGATGTTTATACTTTTCAACTGAAAACAAGTATTATTGGAAGAGACACCGTGTTGTCCTCCCTGAAAACCATTAGTTCAGGCATTTTAAGATGACACAACCTCTGTCTGAGGTTCAAATAAACTTCTTTGTCATTTCCTTTAACGTCATCTCAGCTTTTAAACTAAAGATCAGTCTCTTTACTGGCGCAGTTTTATTCTTTTTTTTTTTTTTTTTTTTTTTTGGTCTATCTTTAGTTCTTTGCTGTTTTGATTCCTGCCGAAAATAACAAACAGCATTTGCGGTGGCATGTTGGGGCTTTGGCAATTCTTTCACACTGATTGGCACATTAAAAAAAAAATAACACTATGACATTTTCATACATGTATATAATCTGTTTATCATAGTCTCCTCTCACCTCTTCTGAGCCTCTACTTGTCTCCTTCCTGTGTTCATGTCTCTTCATGTGAGGAATCCAATTCAGTTATTTAATTTCACTATGGCCCCTTACAGGAACATGAGTGAGGGATTGCTTACAGGAGCATAAACAACTTAGCAGTAGCTATGCGACTTCTTCTTCAGTGTCTCTCATGCCCAGAAACCATTATCTGTGTCTAGATCCTAAGGTAGGCCTGTGCTCTAGTAAGCCTTGTCTCCGCTAGCAACTGGGAACTTGACACATTTCATAGCAAAACAACTCTTAATATTAGAATTCTCACTATAGTGCCGGAAATAACAATGATCAAATTCATTAAGTGATGTGATGGCATATCACAGACCCAGGAGCCCAAATTACAGTATCCACTAGTATTTTATTTGCCATCTGAGCACCATCGTGCCTTTTCCCTTGTTAACTAACTTACTTCCTTCCTTCCTTCCTTCCTTCCTTCCTTCCTTCCTTCTTTTCTTTTTTCAACACAGACATTTGAGTGTGGGGAGAGGCAGGAGCAAGAGGTGCCCCTCTTCTTCGTCACCTTCACCTCATGTACTATTTATGTGATTCTAACTTCTGTATCTAGTACTTTCTGTTCTGTAGGCTGATTTCAGTCTCATAGTTTGAATTTGAACTCACCTGCAGTTTAGAAAGTAAAATATGACTTACTAAACTAAAAGCCCTCATTTTACAAAAGACTACCAATGCAACTCAAAAATTCTTATCAGTCTTATCTTACAGGCAAACAGGTGCATTTTCGTGTGGTCTCAGAATGCTGTTTAGAGTCAGGCAGACAGGAGTGTGATCTATGCTCCTTGCTCATGAACAGCAAAGCCGAATTTAGCAGTTCTCAGTGTGAGGGAGTATTAGCCTCCTGTGGGAACTTATAAGAAATGCAGGTTCTTAAGCCCTGGCCTGGCCATTCACAACTTGGGGGACAGAGGTCAGTACATGTGTCTAACAACCCCCAACAGGCCTGTGGCACACACTGGTTTGGAAAACAGGTGTGGGACAACGTGCTCTGCAGAGCCTGGGCCGTCTTTGGTAATTGGATTGATGGCAACCGTGCCACAGAGCTCTCAGGAGGATGGGGATGTGGTTAGGATGCCAAATACAGAGCCAGCATGCTAGAAATGAAAACATTCCCAGGGCACTCAAGTTCCTTGCAAGGATTTATTCTAATGAATCACTTAAAATTGGCCTCTATAGGGGAGGAGAGCAAGATGGTTATCTGGTCACCTTTCTTGGATGCACCAGTATTTCTTAACTTGGAACTAATTAATTGGGCTACCTATGGGCACTCGGGCTGTATTCATAGTGGTCGGTGGCTGGTATGGAAAAGGAGGCAATAAAACTCATTGGTCTGTGCTTTCCCTTCCTTTCCCTTTTATTTTTTTCAACACAATTACTTTGGGGGGAGGAGCACATGATCGAGAGTTGCCTTTTTTTTCATCACCTTTATCTCATGTACTGTTTACGTGATCCTAGCACTTGTATCCAATACTTTTTTGCTCAATAGGCTGATTTTAGGTTCACAATTTGAATCACCTGCAATTTATAAACCAAAATATGACTTAATAAACTAAAAGTCCCCGTAATAATCTCAAAAATTACTCTCATAAAAGGTATTTTAATTTTGCTTCCCCCAAACATGTGGGCATTTTTATCTTTTTTCATTCTTCAAGCAGTTACTGTACTTGTCTCCAACCCTCACATGTCAAGCAGCAGTAGTATTAATTTTGTTGGGATTTTGAGGGGGCATAATAGAGCAATTCAGTAAAATAAGTAACATTGCTAGATGGGAATTCAGAAGCAGATGCGTGCGCGCACATGTGCACGCACGTGCTCGCGCGTACACACACACATACACACACACACAAATAAAGCAAGCCAATTCATGCTTCTGATTCATCATCCTTTGTTCTTTCCTTCCTTCCTTCCTTTTACTTTCCTTCCTTTTACTTTCCTTCTTTCTGACTCATCTTCCTGGATCTACAAAGGCATAAAATGGTTGTTAAATGCCAACTGAGCATCAGATTTTGTGCTATTCGTTAAAAACCATGTTATGTCATCTATATGTCCCTTTTAATGGGAGACATTCCATAACATGAGCTGGAGGGGGTAAGCTATATCAACTGGCTGCCTAAGATTTTGTTTTAGAATTGAGTTGTGTATAACTTAGCAGTTTTCGATGACCAGAAATTTGAGTAGTTGGGTTTTTTTTTTTTCATTCTGGTTCCTTGTGTTGGACGAGAAACAACTCTCTAAGTCCCTCCTCCTGGATCATTTTGTTATTTATTTCAGTAGAACACCAAAGTGATATTTCTGACTGGAGAAGACAGTGTCCAAATTACTGGAGCATAAAACGACAGGGCTTCAGTGACTTTGGCAGTCTACAACCTGAGGGCATAAACTGTTAAGTAAGTTTAACTTGCTTAGAATGAGGGGAAATATTTAGACATAAACTAGACTTCTAACTGCAAGTAACAATTCTTTCTAATCTCTGTTTATCAAATCTATGTGTAGGTAAAGAGACGAAAGAAAGCTTCCTTCTCCAATGTTTATAGAGAACACAGAGCTCGGAATGTTTTGACTCCACACTTAAACTACACTCAAGGCAAAGGAGACTATGACAGTTCTGACATGGTCACTCTAGAAACACTGGCCCCTGTTCTCCTGTGTCTATTGCTAAATCCAGCCCTGCTGCTTTAATGGAAAAGGCCCGAGAGGGAAACTGGTAGAATCTACTTCTGTCTGGCCTCGGCTGTCTGGTTCACTGTACCCAAAGAATGTGGCTCCATCATTTGCCCGAGCATTTAGCCTTTAGACTTCACTTAGAATTTAATCACCTATTATCTTCCTGTCAAAGTATCTGTGCTGGTGAAACGGGGCAGGCGATCTGGGCAGAACCTGTTTTCTCTGCTTCTGAGCAAAGGGTACCTGGAGAAAGCTGATGGCAGCGATTTCATGACTGAATGGGGAAATTGTTCTGAGGTGGTTTTTTTCCCCCTTTAAAGAAAATTCTACAGACCTGAAAGCTCTAAGATAAGGAGAAAGTCCATCTCTGTTTATTCTCTCACAGGCCTTTGGTGACTAGGAAAATAGAACATCCTTGTTGCTTGTTGGATGGATGAAGTTGCACACAAATACTTGAGTAATTCAGGTCAACAAACCACTTAGACTTTATTTTCCCAGGTATTTCTTTTTTGCTGGCTTGAGTTCTGTCTTACAGTGCTAGTAACCAACTATACTGTGCATTGGGTATGTTCACTTAACATTTAAAAAAATTTAATCTGTCTTCATTCTTAGGATTTCATACAAAGGCAAGGAAATCTTATAGCCACCCACTGTTTTGACCCCCTTTGACTCTCTGGAACATTCCACATCTACTGTCTTTTTAAACCCTTCTCTCTCTGTGTGTCTGTGTGTCTCTGTGTCTCTGTGTCTGTCTGTCTGTCTGTCTGCCCCTCTCTCTCTCTCTCTCTCTCTCTCTCTCTCTCTCTCTCTCAGGACCTATGACACTATGTAGCTCTGGTGGGCCTAGAATGTGCTATGTTTATCACACTGACCCAAAATGTACAGAAATCCACTAGTCTCTTCCTGTCTAGTATTGGGATGAAAAACTTACTCCATAAATGGCCTCACATGTTGTTGTTGTTTCTTTTTTTTTTGAAAACCCAAGTTCAATTATTGATACCCACATGTGTGTGGCTGTGGACAACCTACTGGAACATGTGGAACTGTAAACCAAATAAACCCTTCCTCCCCTATGCTTTATTTCATTTTATTTTAAGTCAGGTTAATTTATCACAGAATTGAAACTAGAACTGGTGCTTATCCATGAATTGGAGTCAGTGACTGGATTGTCTTCATGTTGAACATCAGTCATGAGAGGCCGGATCACATCAGTCATGAGAGGCCGCATCCCAGTCAAATGAACCCATCTTAGCCTGAGGCTTGAGAGCATGGACAGAGGCCATAGTGGGTTCAGTTACAACTCTTGAGAGGACCCAGGCTCAGATCCCAGCACCCACATGGTGGCACAGAGTCTGCAACTCTAGTTCCTGGGCATCCTACCCCCTCTTTTGGCCCCTCTGAGGGCACATTATGCATGCAGTGCACATACATACATGTGTGCAAGGGAATCTTTTAGCCATCTCCTATTTTGCTCCTCTGCAACTTTTCCGATATGCCTTATTTTATTTTTATCATTTTGAGACAGTACTGTACTACATAGCTCTGGCTGGCCTGGAACGTGCAGTGCATAGCGTGCTGACCTAAAATTCACAGAGCTCCACCTTATGGATGGACAAAACACCCATAAGCACAAGATAAATGAAAAGGAAACAAATGTCAAATAAGGTCATAGTCACAAGTAAAGCCTAACTTCATAGTCAGGTAAGATGGAAACACCTTTTTTTTTTTTCAGTAGGTCTTCTGTAATCCTCATAAGTACCTGAAAGTGATTACATGTCAATAAGCCTTCTTTATTCTAGTGATAATCAAAATGGAAAGACATGGACAGAGGAAAAGTCCTAATAAAAAATGGAAATGAAGCCGGGCATGGTGGTGCACACCTTTAATCCCAGCACTCAGGAAGCAAAGGTGGGCAGATCACTGTGAGTTTGAGGCCAGCCTGGTCTACAAAGCAAGCCTAGGATAGCCAAGGCTACACAGAGAAACCTTATCTCGAGAAAACAAACAAAAAATATGGAAAAGAATAGGAACAAAGGACCAATCATATGGGGAACATGGAGATTTATCATAAATAGCTATACTATAAACAAAGAGAAAATAGTGATTTGGATGTTAATCCCGTGAGTCGGGTTTTCTTCCATCACTTCCCACACAGCTGGTAATATGAAGCTTTCCTCTATACTTCCCATCTTCAGCATGAAGAGAATCAACAACAGTAACAGTAAATTTCCCTTTGCTTAAGGCTTTGGAGAGCATCAGCGTGAGCTTCCGGGAGTGCCACACGGAGTACCTGACTCAGGCAAGTCCGTCGGCAAGGATGCACCTGGGTCCTGACTTTCCTGGAAGCAAAAGTCTAGAGTAAGGGAGTTAGCAGAGGGTAGAATACCAACAATGATTTCTGTAGGGAATAGCATCCATGTAGATTTGTCTGTAAATCAGAAGAGATTACAGAAAATGGAAGAACTTGAGCTGGTCAGTCAGTAAAACTATAGATGGTTTGTGGATAGGCCATAGACTTTGTCCTCAGAATTCCAGAGGCATTGAGCACTGTTATCCTAGATTTCTTAAGATCAGAAAGTTGGACAGGAGAGATGGCTCAGTGGGTACTGTGCTCGCTGTGAAAGAACTGAGAACCGTAGATCAGACTCCTTGAACCTGTGGAAATAACCGAATCTGTGAGCACAAATCTGCAGCCCCTGAACTGCATGGACACAGATAGGCATTCAACTCAGGGAGATGCTGACTATCCTTCCTTTCTATCCAAAAGGCGATATTAGGGCTCCGTGGAAGATCCTGTCTGAAGGAAAATAAGGAGGTAAACACAAAACACATTGCATAACCTCTGACATTCACTCATGCATATACATGCATAACACACACACACACACACACACACACACACACACACACACACACACACACACACCCTACAACCCACAGAATGGGGGAAGGATGGAAAGGGAGAAAAATTCCAAAAGGTGTAATTACAATTAAATCAATCAAGCTTCAGTATTTTGACAAATATACATATATATGTATACATATTGTGTGTTTATATTTCTTTTTTAGTTTATTTATTTATTCAGAGATGGCTCAACCATTAAGGCTAGGCTCACACTCCAAAATATTTATATTTCTAAGAAAATAAATTACCTAGAAAACAAATGAGTAATTAATTATATGTCTGACTCAAATCATCATGGAAATTTCTGAATAATTAATTATCTCCTGTTACTCATGGATGGCACATTAATACTGGTGTGGAGAGAAGCATTTTCAGGAGTGTATTTCTGTACACTCAGTGCTCCATTCATTTCGTACTGTGTTGTGCCATTCATTACCTTGAGAGGTTGAGTATACAAATGGACAATGGCCAGGCCACACTTGGCAATGCAACTCTGACCATCCATAACAAAGAGCCAAGATCCCTTTATGCTTGTCTTCTCTTTTTCACCCAGAAGACACCAGAGACAGAAAGATGATGCTCCTAAACCAAGCCCAGAGAGAGGCTCTTACTTCTGGCTAGCCCAGATCCAGCTTCCCCTGTCAGCAGCTATTGATCAGAGCACACTTGAAGAATCCTGACCCCACCCCCAACCCCACCCCCACCCCACTATAAAGCTTCTCCAAGCCTCTGCACAACTGTGCGACTGTGCATCTTTACCTGATTCTTGGGGACAGCGAGCTGTGAACAAACAACCCATGCAAGTTTTGATTTGCAGTATCTTTGTCTATTTTCCGTGTCTATTACGCTTTCTGCACAGAAATATGTAAGTGCAAGATTAGCTCTGACCAAGTAAGAAGGAATTTAGTGCCAACTGGATGTCAAAGGTGGCATAGCTAGTTTTGATAGACAGATGAATGGTTGGGATTGGTTCGCCTATGGAAGAAGACTCCCGTGGGCTGGCTGAGACCTGCGATTATTTGGTGTTCCTAGACTCAGTTGACTTTCTAGATATCTCAGCAAAAAAAAAAAAAAAAAAAAAAAAAAAAAAAAAATATATATATATATATATATATATATATATATATATATATATATATATACATACATACATACATACATACATACTTCTTTGGGGAACTACTCAGGAATAACAAGAGAGTCACCTGCAAACAATGACTTGGCTCTATTTCTATTTTAATGAACCATTTCTACTCTTTGAGAATTTCATCCAGCCTATCTTGATCATTTTCACCCTCTAGTCCTTTCCCCAACTCTACTCAGACCCACCAGTTCCTCTACTTTATGTCTTTGGTTTGGTTTTCTTTCTTTCTTTCTTTTTTTTTATTTTTATTTATTTAATTTTTTTGAGACAGGGTTTCTCTGTGTAGCCTTGCCTGTCCTAGACTCACTTTGTAGACCAGGCTGGCCTCGAACTCACAGAGGTTGGTTTGCTTCTCTGAGTGCTGGGATTACAGGTGTGTGCCAACACGCCCAGCTATATCTTTTTTATTTTTTTTCTTAGTAGGAGACTATCTAGAAGCAAATGTCCTTGCCCTCTGGCTCTTAGAATCATTGGGCCCTTTTTCTTTCATGTTCTCAGAGTTTTAGGTATGAGGTTGTGTTGTAAAAGTACATTTTTTTCTATGTAAATGTTCTATTTCAATGGAGGTGGTGCTTCCTCCTGGCCTCCTTCACAGGTTCTCAATGGGCTGGTGGGGCCAGTATGGGTAGTTCTTAATTGTTTAGCTTGGTTACTGGGAAGGCTACACTCAAGTCATTAACGGCCATCTGGTCAAAGGGAATTATGTTCTTCATTTTCTCCAGCTGCTTCTCATATTCCTGGATCCTGACCTAGGATCCAGACTGGAACTCAGCACAGTTCTTAATATCCTCCTTTGCCTTCTTGTTCACCAGGGCTGTGTATTTATTCTCAGGCACAGGGATCTTCAGGGCATTTTTCTTCTTTTCAAAATCATCCACCAAACTCTCCTTGGCCGCATTGGCCTTGTTGTAAGCCCAGTCAATCGCTGGTGGTTTCTCAGACAGATTAGCCAACCTGCTGTGGAGAGCCTTATTGCAGGACTTGAAGGAGTTTGCAATTGTCTTTCGGTTTCAGGGTATGAGCTCCCCAAGAGCTACCCAATCAATGGTTTTTTATGACATATAAGTACCTCGTGCTAACCAATTGCGCCACTGGAGCTCCTGGTTTTTAGAGCAAGTTTACGCCCAGCCAACTTGGGATCAGTTGTGATTTTCTGTAATGATCTCCATTGCTGAAAAGAGAAGTTTCTCTGCTGGTGGGTGTGGTGGGTGAAGAGGACTACATTTATATGTGAGCACAATAAAATATATTTAGCATGCAATTAGAGATTACCCTGGTTTGGGAATAATACAGTATTATCTAGGTTTCATGCCCTTGCAAGTTTATGGATGAAGTTTATGGTTCCAGGCTATGAACTCCTTCCTATTGAGTGAGTCTAAAGTCTAATTAGATGGCATTTGGCTACCTCCAGGATGCACATGCCGCTATTGCACTTTTTAGAATCTCACCATAATGGTCCATGTTGTGACTCGTAGATGATACAGCTAGGTATGTTTATTGATTTATTCTCCCAAGTCCTGTGTTTGAAGTGTGTGGTGTCTTTAGCGGTATGCCTTACCTCCTATATGAAAGGCACAAGGACAATCATCTATTTTATTTTGGGGGTGGTGGTTCCCTTAGATACCCCTTACCTAAACTCTAAAAGAGTCTTGTTCTATTTCTTTAAGAAAGTCTGTTGTTTTTATTATTATTATTATTATTATTATTATTATTATTATTATTTATTATTATTATTATTATTATTATTATTATTATTATTATTATTATCCGAGAATTATGTATATGGAATCTACTGGATGACTCCAATTCAATTTCAGCCAATAAGATTTGTTCATTGTATGACATTGAAATGGTGTATTAACATGTTGGAACCTTATGTTGCTCATGTAAAAATTGCTATAATGGCCTTGGTACTTAGTATATGAGGTGTCTTAAGAAATAACACATAATTTCTGTAAGTCAGTGTCCTAACTTCTAACATACATCACTTATCAAATAAATAATAGCTCTTTTGGTTCATATTATTGTCATTACATCAGAACCTACACTTCCACTTCCAAATGCCATATTTTTGAAATGGCTCACTCAGCATTCATACCTGCTAAAACCTGAAAATTTCCATTAACTGGTTAATGTGTCAGGTTTTATAATTATCAGCCAAGGCTGCTACGAGAAAGCCTAAGCATTGAGTAATATGTACAGTAAATATGCTGTGCTCACAACGTAGGCCAGGAAGACCCTCAACTCTCCTGGGAATTAGTCTTGGAACCAGCACAGTGTGATGTTGTCCTGTTGGGGGTTCGCTTGACTTGCGCCTTCCCTGTGGCTTCTATTGCTGGAGCAGATCACAGGTGATAATCCTGGTCACGATGTTTAGGAATGAGCTTCATGTTTGGGAACGGAGACAAACCTACATTTGGAATCCTCGATTCCAGAAGAATAGACAAGCAGAGACAACCAAAGTCAAGCATGTCCTGAAATTAAAACAAACAAACAAACAAACAAACAAACAAACTACATATTCTCTTTTGAACCCTACAGAAACTTAACACATCATCCTACACCACAAAATACCCATTTTGCAGACATGGTGCATGCACATTTGAGTTCTGAAGTAAACAGAGGGAACATTCCTGCACATTCCTGCATTTTCTACCACTGTGATTCCCCAGATACAATTAGGTATCCAATCCCTAAAGAGACATGAGCTCACCTGGGTATAGGAGGAATTGTTACTGCATTTTTTTACTCAATGACAGGTTCCCCACAAGGGGCAGCATCAGTCACCGTGCCTTTGAGTGTACGCCTCTTTTTGCTATCGGAGGCTTTTGTGCCTCGAGGTCTCTTGCAAGCACTTTAGGAACAGATGGCTTGTGGTAATATCATTGTTCTGGTCACAAAGGCTGTTTTATGGTCAGTCCGTAAACTGAAAAAGAAATGAATGACCTATTAAAATTCACAAGTCTAACAGTGTTTATTTAGTCTGGTGGGCTTCCACAGAAGTGGAAGGAGAGATGGTGGTGGCGAAGCGAGCACCTGGAATCTGACTAAATGCAGACCACCTAAGGAGGGCCGTAGAACAAACTTTTCAGCGCTCCAACCTCGTCTTCTTCAAATATTTTCCATTCTATTTAAATGCATGCTTTTCTGGCCCCTATTCAGTAGCCTTCATATAAGAAAATAGTATCATGTATACATTTCATGCTGCTCAGCTTGTGAGTCAGATGGCGTTCTCTTCCTTTCAGACCTTAGACAAACCTACATTTGAAATATGAGAGTTCAGAAGCACCAAGAGTTATAGCCTACTGAAGACATGAAAAGTCTAATTCATTAAATGTTGTTGATTGTTCTCTTTTAAACCCCACTGCACTTCAAGATACCAGCTTATGCCTTGAAATGCCTGTTTTGTAGACATTTCCCAACCGAGTTCCTTGGAGTCATCTGGACCCTCATCACATCCTCTACTCTCTCTGCTCTTCCACTGCCTTTTTCTTCTGCCTCCTTTCCCTATTCTGATTGATGTGGACGCCATAGCTGACTCCCAAGCATCTCCAGAATTTATCCCCCCTTCTTTATTTTCCAGAGTTACATACTATTCTCCTTACTCATGTCTCCATCTCTTCTGTAAACAGCTTAATCACTCCCCTAGGCCCAGAATCTTCTATGTAGCTTCCATATTTTACCCATCAGGGCTGGAAAGATGAAGCAATCAGGAATTTGCCTGATGTGAAAGTATACGCACCTGAGAAGGGATCCCTGGGATCCACATAAGAAGCCAAGTGATTGGTTCTGTAATCTCAGTCCTGCTTGGAGCAAATGAAGAGATAGTTGAATTCCTGAAGCTCCCTGGACAACCAACCAGATCAACTATCTCAGAAAATGAGGTGGAAAGCAATTAAGGAAGGTACCTGATGTTGACCTCTGGCTTCAGTATACAAAAATGCACACAATCGCAGGAGTATGTGCATGCCTCACCCCCTACACACACACACACACACACACACACACACACACACACACACACACATTTTTACCATCGTGCTATTCAGATTGTCCTAGTTTCTGGATCAAAGCTTTGCATTCTCTGTGAGAAACTCCTAGCAGTTTGAAGAGATTTAACCAGTGGCTGCTCATCACATCAGCTCTCTGTGATATCTCTCCCACTAACTGAGCTAGAGATGAAACCCAACAGGCATCCTGCTGATTCATATTCAGGGCTCACACCGTTTGTCTCCCTCCCTGTCAGTATGAATAGAGGAAGGGTGTGAATTGCACCCTTGGGAAAGTGTGACTCAACAAGTAGCTACTGGAGAGTGGATACACTGGAAAGCAAAAACAAAGGCATCCACAACTTTTATTTATTTATTTTTTAGTTAATATGTTTTTTTTCATTCATTCATTTTACATCCCAATAGTTATCCCATGCCTTGTATCCTCCCATTCCACCCTCCCTCCTGCTTTGCCCCTACTCTCATCCCCTATGACTGTGACTGAGGGGGGCTTCCTCCCCCTGTATATCCTCATAGGGTATCAAGTCTCTTCTTGGTAGCTTGCTATCCTTCCCCTGAGTGCCACCAGGCCTCCCCATCCAGGGGACGTGGTCAAATATGGGGGACCAGAGTATGTGTGAAAGTCAATCCCCACTCTCCACTCATCTGTGGAGAATGTCCTGTCCATTGGCTAGATCTGGGTCGGGCTTCGATGTTTATTGCATGTATATTCCTTGGCTGGTGTCATAGTTTGAGCAGGACCCCTAGGCTCAGATCTGCCCATCATAATGTTCTTCTTGTAGGTTTCTAGGACCCTCTGGATCCTTCTATTTCCCCATTCTCCCATGCTTCTCTCACCTAAAGTCCCACAGGATGTCCTCCCCTCCATCCCACTTTCCTGATAAGTGAAGACTTTCATGGGACATGCCCTTTGTGCTAGTGTCCAGATATAAGTGAGTATATACCACTTGACTTTTTCTGCTTCTGGGTTAACTCACTCATTATGATCATTTCTAGTTGAACCCATTTGTCCACAAATTTTGGAAATTCCTTGTTTTTAATAGCTGAATAGTATTCCATAGTGTAAATGTACCACAATTTCTTTATCCATTTTTCTACTGAGGGACACCTAGGCTGTTTCCATGTTCTGGCTATTATGAATAAGGCCACTATGAACATGGTGGAGCATATGTCCTTGTTGTGTGCTGGAGCTTCTTCTGGGAATATTCCAAGGAGTGGAATAGCTGGGTCTTGAGGAAGCCCTATTCCCAGTTTTCTGAGATAGCACCAGATAGATTTCCGAAGTGTTTGCATTCCCACCAGCAATGAAGGACAGAACAGCCCAGGCCTTAAGGTCAACAATTAATAAATGGAGCCTCATGAGGCTGAGAAGCTTCTGTAAGGCAGGAGGCACTGTTAACAGAACAAAGCAACAGCCTACAGACTGGGAAAAGATCTTCACCAACTCTGCATCTGACAAAGGTCTAATATCCAAACTATATAAAGAACTCAAGAAATTAAACACCACCAAACCAAGTAACTCAATTGAGAAATGGGGCTCAGAACTCAACAAAGACTTTGCAACAGAGGAATATCAAATGGCTGAGAAACACTTAAATATTCAACGTCGTTAGTCATCAGAGAAATGCAAATAAAAAATGACTCTGAGATTCCATCTTACATCCATCAGAATGGATCCATCAAAAACCTCAAGTGACACCACATGCTGAAGAGAATGTGGAGAAAAAAGCATCCACAACTTTTAGAGTCAAGGAGCCTAATACTCCAGAGTGGCAAAGACTGGGCATAAAAACATAAGGAGATGTTTAAGTTCAATGTGTATGGATTTTCCATAAGTCATGAAAAGAGCTTGAGCATTAATTGACCTTTATGAAAATACGTTAAGACATTAAAAGCCATCATGATGTGTGTGTGTGTGTTATCACTCATTATAATACAAGTTTCTTACAAGTACATCCAATTCTTGTTAAAAGTTATTTCTTTTCCCTTCCCCTATCTCTCCCCCTCCCCCATGAAATCCCTTTTCATTACATCTGAATGCCACATGACACTCTGCAGCCCCATAACATGTCTTTGTGGATACCCCTCTTACCTCTCATTAGGACTCCAGTGGCTGGGGATTCCAGGAGTGTGCTCCTGTGTCCAGCTTTCATTTTCCTTTAACAGGCACCCCCAAGAGCTCATCAACGCAAACTAAAGCCTCAGCTCACAAGACCCAATGGTTCAGATCTCATACCAGCTCTTGCCCGATCCTGAGCTCTCGCATTTTAAACTTAAAAATCAGCCGTGATTGGAATATATACAACACAGAAATTGAAAAATGATTTGTGACTGGCCATGACTCAAACCTTTACACCGCAGTAATTGGAAACTTTATAAATCAGGCCTTTTGGTTTTCCGTAAGAGAGTCAGTTGTTAAAACATATGAGAATAAGCCTCGAGTCGTAGCTCAGTGGTAGAACATTTGCTTGGCGTGGCCAAAGCCTTGAATTCTGTTGTCAGTACTACGTGGCCCTAGCCAAAGCCTGTGAATAAATAAACCATCTAACCATCAGGTCTCCTTGGTACCCATTTCTTTAATGAGTTGGGACTATAACATTTATTCCATATGATAACAATAAAGGATTAAATGATTACTATGGATACTGGAAATAATGAAAGACTTTGTGTATTCTTTTTCTGGAAGAAGTGAAGACTGTGTTAGAAGGTAAGCTATGATTACAAGAGTCCCATCTTTCTCAGCTGAAAAGCTGGCTATTGGATGTTTTGCAGCAATCTGGGGAACCCTGAATACAGGAGAGTCTGTGAAGGCTATCAGAAGGCCCATTTTTATCTGCGTCTAAGGAAGGGCTTCCTCTTTAATTGTGTAGAATCATCAGAAAGCAAGAACAGAACATGTGGGTACCACTGAGATCCTGGCCTATGAAAACCATCAAATCAGACACTGAGAGGCATTTGGAAAAGGCATTATAGAGGGGACTCAGCTGATAAATTCTTATCCTACTATTCTCGTGATTCATATGAAATTTTGTGTGTGGTTGGCAGTGAGGAATACCAATCAGCTGTTTAAAAAAAAAAAAAGGATTCAGTTTCATAAATAAAGATCCACCCAGAAGTGCGTGGGGGCACCTCGGTGTTTGGTTCTAAAATTAAATGTTGTCTCTCATCAGAGAGGAAGTAAACATCTTACCAGTGTCCTACGCAGATTTCACAGGCCAACATCTATCAGAAGAACTTCACTTCAGGCGAGCCTGGCCGAGGGAAAGGAAACACATCGGGGAAGTGCAAAGCACAGAAGGCTCTCAAGCAGTGGGAAAGACATTGTGGGGTGTGTGTGTGTGTGTGCCCTGTTTACTGATGAGAACGTTAAACACTTCCTCCTCCACATCCTAGGGTAGTCCAGCAGCCAGAATAACAGGAAGTTCTCAGGCCAGCAAAACATGGCACCTGTGCAGTTTGCTTTAGTCAGTCTGAAGGGGCCACTTCAGCAGCGGCTAAGACTGCAGGGAACAGGAACAGCTTACGCATTTTCACTGGATATTGAAAATCAGGCTAAAGTTAAAAGTTCTGCTATTGTCCGTATGTACATGGTACTGTGCAGAGCTGGACAGGGTTGTGTTTTTGTCATACTCAGATTTCTTTAATGGGCTGGATATTGGGAGTATGGCTATGTTCCAGTGAGTATATGGACAACACAAATTGGACTTTGTGGGGTTTTTTTTTTTTACCTTTCTTTCTTTTTCTTCTTCTTTCCTTGGAGGATGGGTGTCAGAAGTGTAAGGGAGCAGACATGGGAGCACAGGGAAATGAGTGTGATCAGGCAGCATGATATGACATTCCCAAATAATCAATGAAAATAGTATGTCGGGGGGAAAAAAGTGCCAAAACATAGGACTGAGGTATAAGTCAGTTGGTGGAATTCATGCTCTGACTAAAGCCACGGGTTCTATCTCCAGGATGGCATAAACGCAGAGTGGTGATGGTGGTGGTGGTGCCGTGTTTCTGTCTTTCCAGCACCAGGGATGTGGAGGCAGCAAGATTAGAAGTTTAAGATAATTTAAGGCTCCATTGCAAGTTTGAGTCCAGTCTGCTATGCATGAGACGCTATCTCAAAGGAAATGAAAATTACTTTAAAAAATAGAATTACTGTATACAAATTATGTAGTTTTTACAGCTTCACCCGAAGTATAATTGGCAGTATTTCCAAGATCAATGTGTTTCCTTTGCATAACTTTAATTATACCTGATGCTTTTCTGTCCATTCCTTCTGTGGTGTAAGCTTTTTTTTTTTTTTAGCTTTCCCCATTTCCTGTCAATCTTTACACTATAGAAAAAAAATAATCCCACTCACTCACCACCCTCCTGTTGGTATCCTTTCTTTATAATCTTCCAATTAGAAACATTTCACGATGATTCTGACAGCTTTTACTTTGTCTGATATTGTTTTAACTCTTTTGAAAATATTAATTCATTTACTTCTTCTAAGAACTATATGAAGCAGGTCTTGGGGATTACACACATACACACACACACACATATGCACACACAGGCACATATATATCTTGATGTTTTGATGTTCAAATTATATATGTATATATAATTAGTTTAGCATGATAAGCAAATTAAGTCTACATATTTTAAGTCCCTTTAAAAAATCTTTCAATTATAAAGAAATCAGACCACTCTCGCAGTAAATAATTTCAATTATAGACCTTTTTAATGCTCTATTTATGCAGATAGTTATTCTGGCCTTTGAGAAATAAGCATTAAGCACTGACTCTATGCTCATCCATATTTTAAATGAGCATATGATTTAGTACAAGATTATAATTAATTTGCACACCAATAACCATATTATCTTAATGATAATGAAAATTTTGGGATTTATATTTCATATTTTATTTTATTTTTACATATTTAACAAGAATCATTACTTAAGAAATAAGAACAATATTTTTATAGGAGATAGAAGATAAAGAAAATATAGTAAATGAGATTATTTACTTTTTGGTTAGGAACATCAGACTCACTAGGAGAATGCAATGGCGGCTCTAATATAAGCATTGTATTCATTCCCTGTAATTTTGCAATGAAACCATGGAAGTAAAACAACACCTTCATATTAACCAAAAGACTTGGTTTTTAAAATAAATGATACATGAGTCGGGACAGCTACTTAATTAAGAAAATTAACCAATGGAGAGTTTTTTCGGTGACTAGTCATCCCCATTTTCATAGCCTGGGAGGCTCCACCCCTCCCCAAGAAGCCATTGGCCATTAATGTGTAGCTGGGAGAGAGTGGAATTCTTCAGAGGTGGCATCACTGGGTGCTCACCCATGCCACAGTATACAACTCTACACCATACTCAGGCCAACAATGTCAGTTAAAGCCAGTGGGACGGACACACACACACACACACACACACACACACACACACACACACACACACACGAGGTAAGTAAGTAGGAGGGTTGACGGGAAGAAGGAGGGTTTCAGCAGCTGTGAGGGTTTCATAGAGGATGTACATATTCAAACTAACTGACGTGAAAGCACTAAGGAATTCATTTGTTGCTGTTAACTTAGTGGTATGGCCTAAGAAATGCTTATTGTTAGGCCTATAATCATTTACCCACTTTTACAATCAATAACGACACAAACACCTGATGTATTTTAGAACAGCCTTGTTCACCTGGGGCTCGGGCAGATATTACCTCCTAAGCTACCTTTCCATTACCTCCCGGCCTCCAGCCCACGCCATCTGCTTCTAAGCATTTCTACCGGGGCTACCTCCCATCCATAATCCCCAACTACTTGCTAAGTTTGTTCATTTGGGCCGTTTCTTTTTATGTGGAACTTCAGAGTTCCTCCTCTGGGCCCACGTGGCTCTTTTCTATCCCATGGTGATTTTCCTCCCTTTTTCCTCCTCTGGCCCCTGGCTGCTTCTTCCTCCCAAGACCCTTCTCTCCTCAAGCCTGAGAACCTTAGCCATGCCTACCTTCCTCTGATCCTTCCCGGGTATTGGCTTTCTTCATTAGTCAAACAGGGAGGCAAGGTTAAACACCAATACTTGGGGCATATGAGAGTCTGTGGTAAGAATCTCTGGGGGCAAGCAATTAACAAATACAAAGCACCCGACCATACTCCAACATCAATTGAAGAAAGACAAACAAATCTCTCTTTCCCAGGATATCAAGTTGCTCTTCCTCACCCACGTGCCATTCCGCGCATCCCTCTGTCCCATTCCATCCAATCCCAGAGCCCTGGGAGAACCTGATGCCTCCTCTCTCTAATACCCTCTCACTGTTCTAAGTGCTTCGCCTTCAAAATTGTGACTTGTTTTCATCAAGGTCACCAGTGCCACTCCCCTGTCAAATGCCACTTCTCAATACTGAGGCGTCTCGAGCTACCTTCCGTGTCTGACGAGGGTGGCATTCCCTAGCCCCGGGGCCAAACTTTCATGGTGTCCTGTAGCTTACGTGTTTACTCTACATGGAACGATTCTCTTCAGTTTCCTTTTGTGAATCCCCTTCCTTTCCAGCCTCAGATTGGCTTTCATCCTTGGCCTTGGTCATGGAATTCTCTCTTCTAACTGTTCTGGCTTCTCGTGTGGTCTCTTCCATGACCCATGACTTCAAATGCCGAACACGTAACAGTAACTTCTAGTCTTACTCCTCTGAACTCTAGACCACTGTGTTATCTCCAGGGCATGTCCATTTGGTTGGACAGCATATTCAGTCTACCCCTGCTAGAATTCCACCGCTGAGTCTCACGTGTCGAAATTCCTCTTCCCAGTTCTCCGTGAATTGACCAGCATTCACTTGTTTTTTTTTTTTTAAGTCAGCATTTTCATGATTAGTTGTTCAAAATAAAGATAAGGCCTCATGGTGAATGAAAACGAGATGAGTAAGTGACTCATTCTTTCTCTCACTCCCAAAGTAAAGAAAACAAAAGAAAACAACCACGGATGAGAGCACCTTCTTGGACAACACGCAGTGCCCTTGGAATTAATACCAAGGTTGCTGATAATTTTTTCTAGGGTCACCTACTACCTTTGAGCCCACGTGAAATGATGTTGGGCAAGACACTTGTTTGCCTTTGGTATAGGGTTACAATCATCAGGCAGGGTGTATGTTTCCACAGAAAACTCCAGAGAGCCCGCACATTAAAAAAAACAAAACAAAACACCAGACTGGGATGAAGTTGTGCTAGCTCTGGGATGTCAGGCGGGAGAAGCCAGCCTTCAGAGTCAATGTGATGTTCAGGGGGCAGCATGTGGCCACTCAGTAATTTGAGAGATTCTTGTGACTTACCAGGCTCCTAGAGCTGCGATCAAAAGACTGAGTTGTAAGTGAGTCCAGAGAAAGGATATTTCTCCCGGCTTCTTGTTTTCTGTCAGCCCCTGTTGGCAAGCATCTCTCCCATGAGTAGGCATGGGAACCAGCTAAAGAAAGTGTTGATTCACTCGAGTAACGCTGAGAACTCTGGCTTTTGTCTATGCTGAATGTGTCCGGAAAGGCAAAAAAGGGCGAGATTCTGCTGTGGGGTTTTCTCATCTCCATGGTGGTGGGTGCTGCCGGCTTCGGAGGGTGAGCTAGAAGAAAAACAGAGAAGAGAGCGCACGAGATGTGTCTGCTGTAGTCAGGTTGAAGGTGAAAAGGCCACAGGGTTTGGATCTGCAGCTAAGGTAAGAGCTTGCTGCCATGCACAAACGGACCGAAGCCTGGGTTGCTTGCTTGCTTGCTCATCTGTTTCTGTAAGCTCATTCTTTCCGTGTGCGGGCCTTTGTTGGGTGGGCACCTGCATCTGCCATGGCTACGAAGTCATGCTTTACCACCACAAGGTCTATGGCTGGAGATTCCGTGTCCCTTTCCCACCAGCTCTAGGGAGTGCTGAACCAAACAGACTGAGAATGCAGGTGCCATTTATAGATTTCTTACGGGACGTGACATTCAGAGGAAGAGACTAAAAGGGGAGTGAATATTATTATTGTTTACTGACATGGCTGGTGTTGGAAGAAGTGAATCTTTAATTTCCTGTGCAAACAGGCATTCATAAAACAAAGCTATGCTGTATCCCTGTATCACCCGTTTATCGCCTCCAAGTGACAACAAAGGGACAGGAAGGACTTGAAATTGTGAGGAGATGCATCCTGCCTCTGCACTAATTTTGCCATAATTATATCTCCAAAACTAAAAAATAAGGGCACAAATTATTACTAAAGTGCATTGTAAAAAGTAGCTACTAAAAGGTCTATGGTAAGCAATAACACTCCAACTCCCAAGCACTGGAATATGTTTTAGGGATACGAACATCACCAGGCGTTCTAAAATGTAATGTTTTTCTTCCATTAATTATTTTATTTCAATTGTTATATCTGAGTGTTGTTATGGAATGAATAGCACTTGGTTTGACTGAAAATCCTAAGGCTATGTGTAGGTGCAGGATCATAGACTGGGCCAGAGGTGTCTTTGAGAGAACACTAATCTTAGCCTGTCAAAAGTTTCCTTTCCTTCTTTGTTTCCTGTGAGTCATCGAGTCACCCTGAGGACCCAGAGGAAACAGAGGCTGTGTCTGCAGAGGTTATGGAAGCTCAGCATCCAGTCAGCACTGGCTGCTTATCAGCAATGTGACCTTCCCAAGTTTTTCAGCTACTCACCAACTCCTTCAGAAAAGCCTTTAAGAGTATCTGTTCTTAGACGGTACATAATCTCTGTTGATATGGTACCTGGCACGTAGGGACCATGAGCTGCACAGAGGTAATTATTATTAGATACAGTTTTGAGGGAAGAGAAATTCTAGTATAGAAAGTCACTTGATTGTAATAGCTAAAGCCAGAGTAATACTCCAACAAATGGCTCAGATCCAAAGAACACACACCTCATTTTGTATTTGAAGAAAATATCAGCTAATAGTAGTTTTGTAATGACGAAGGTAGAATAGAAAAAAGGTGGTTCTAATATATTGCTAATATGTTGCTGCCATGTATTTTGTTCTTGTATAGCTGTATTCCACCCCTGGGCCTCACTCTGCCGATGAGCCCAGTCTCTGTGGCTAGTGATGCAGCTGAGGTCAGAGATGGTATGTTGAGATGGTCTGGCATGAGGAAGAAACAGGGTCAGGTGGACTTACGGCCAGGCACACTCTCTTCTGTGGAGTGACATTATAAAGGTTAACCATTGTATATGTGAATCTTTTAAGTTGGGATACATCAAAGCATCCACTATTGAATGAATCTGTCACAGTGGCTTCATCTATGCTTGTCATAGGGTTGTTCCAGGTCAGCTCATGTTTGACCCAAGCGCTTGTTTGGCTTAGTATACAATTTATAAAGACTGACAGGACCCCTGTCATTCCACAAGGCTATTGGATTTAGTTTCTGTAATTACCTATTTCAAGGGGTAAAATAAATAGCCTGGGTTACACAAAGTCAGTGATTGTGATGAGATTCTAATGAGAATACATCTGTCCATTCCAATCAGCTCTGAATAACTGAAGTAAAGGCAACATTGGATTTGAGAAGTGATGTGGCTGGTGTGTCCGATGACAAGAGCAAGAAATATCCCTCATAAGGCACAGATATATAAAAACAAAATTTTGCTTATTTGATCCCCTAGCCTCGTAAGGGACCGGGGATATCTGGAGTTCACAAGCCACTGGCCCAGAATCATATGTGGCTCTTGAGCATTTCCTATGGCATTATGCTTGTTTTGTCCTGTTTTGGGACAGAGGCTCTTTATACAGTCACAGCTGAACCAGAACCCATGAGGTAGACCATATTGACCGTGAATTGCCAGCAATCCTTCTGCCTCCATTTCCCAAGTCCGGCTATATAGTATGTGCTACCATGTATAGCTTCCTAAGTTTTCCTTAGTGGTTGCTCAGAAAAATCTGTAGTTGCATGTAAACTGTTTCTCTTCCTATTGTTGATTTGTTTTTAAGGTTTGAGCTACAGGCAGATCACAAAATAAAAATGAAAACAAGGAAAGTAAACCATAAAAGTCAACACGGATCAAAAGCAAACATAGCAGACATGAAAGGGAACTTCCTGCTGCTAGGACAGCAAAGCTCATAATTCTCCCTTTAAGTCAGAAGATTCAAGTACCTGGATCCTAACGAGATGATGGAATCTTTGTGTCAAAGATTTTTTAATCCTTTCGGACACCTAATCACCGTTGTTCATCTCCTAATACTGGAATAGATAGTGTGTGCTTGTTAACGAAGACTTTTAGCATCTTACTGTTAAAAGAGAACTTCAGAGTTATCTACCCCAAGCCCTTAACAAATGCAGGAAATTCCCTCACAAATCCTTTGATTACACAAATTTCAAACAAATAGTCCCAGCATGGTGTCTATTGTTAAAAACACTAGTAGCAAAACATTCTTGTTGATATGGGTATTAAATCTGGAACCCTATAAATAGAGTAGGCAGTTCTTAGTCAGACAAGTATTAGAAAACAGGGCCCCTGTGTCTATTGCATAAACATATGGATTTTCCATTTCTACATGCAAGGTGCCAGCTACTTGGAGCAGAGTTGTGTTTTAATTATCTTAGAAAATCTAGATCACCAAATACAGAGCAAAACTTGTCTCATGATTTTTTTTCCCAAGAAAGCATAAGGAAAGGACTAATGTGCCTCCATAGATCACCCACAGACCAAAGAGAGATTTCCCTTCAAGTCTAGAACAGTGTGTGAGTTTTCATTAACTACTTAGAGGGACAAGGGCAGCTGTCTAGAGTGCTGCAAGGTACCTTGAGCAAGTTCTGGGCACCTAAGCCACCAGGAGATCCCACCAAAGCCACCAGGAGATCCCACCAATTGCCTATGCTATCAATCGTGATCATTGGGATCTGGAGGAGGAGAGAGGCCTGAAGATCTCAGGACACTTCCTGCTGCTTCTGTAGGAGGTGTTAGCACCCGTGACATTATGAAGTTCCTGTGTGGATGATTGTAGCCGCTCAGCTCCAAGACATGTCCAGCCTAGAAAGAACTGTTTCACTGTGATGCTCGGTAAAGATTTTGAATACAGGAATATGTGTCTTTAATAGTTTCTCTTTCACTGACTCTTGTATTATTTCCAACTGTTTGTCTTTACCATTACATAGACCTGCCTTAAAAAACACAATACCACCACTCCCAGCAGACCTCCGTATATAAAATATTTTCACACAAACAACTGTTTGTTGCTTCCACTGGAAATTCTTTGTGGAACAAAATCTGGTTTTTCTTTTTTCCTTTTCCTTTTTGTTGAATAGTTGTTTGAACTTTCTGGGAAAGATGTTTGCTTTTTGTCCGTTTGCTTTTGTTCATGTCTCCCAGTTTGTTTGCTTCAATGTCTGGGCTGAACTCGGATGAGGTTTTAGGGACCAGCTTCTTTAATTTCCTTGTCTGTGACCTTCTCCAGCCCCTACATCTGAGGTCATTTGATGTCACATAGGGTCTTCTCACCTCCAGGCTCTGAGCTAGGGTATTCCCTAGGGTACTTACCTGCAAGGCTCTATAGTATATTTCTTAGGACACAACCAACATTCCTTGCATCCAATTCTGTCCCGAGTCCATGCTAAATTATAAGAATGACGTATTAATGAGTTTTGCCTCCAGCCACTTCTTAGCTCAATCCATCTTAGAGCTGTAGTGACATCACAGAAGGATGTCTGTGTCTCAGTGGTAAAGTGCTTCATAGCACAAAGCTTAGGCAGTGGAACGAGAAGAGCGCTCCGTACTCCTTTACTCCTGGTAGTTCCCGTTGGTCCTGGAAAGGCTACCAAGCTAGTTAAGCATCATTTCTGTATCTGGGGAGGAAATGATATTGGTGCCTGGTTCTCAGGGTGATGGGGAGAATGAAAAGCCTGACACTTAAGAAGTTCTTCTCTGGCTGAGGATTGTGCCATCCCCATGTGGTCTTTGGTTAGAGATTCCCTACATCCGGCTTCGTACCTGGGACCAGTGCTGTACAATGCTCACTAGCCTGAGTCATCGCACTGTGCACACTAACTTGCCTAAATTCCTTAGCTCTATGTTCTCCTCCCCTTCTCTTTTCTCTCTTTCTTGTCCATTAAGCTGATTAAAGCCCTGCCAGTCTTTGCTCCCCGTGCTTTCACCAAGAATATGCATGAAACGCCTGTCCTTCTCCAATCAGAGCTAAAATTTCTGTATTCCCAGTGAATACCCTTCAGTATATAACCTCAAATTCTAGGCTTTGCCCCCACAGTATGCTGGTCATTATATCATCTGTGAAACCAAATGCTTCAAATCTGTAACTAAATAAACCGTTGCTTACTTCTTTCCTGACGAAAGCACTCCTCCCCGACCCTGGTGTGCTCAATTCTCCGAGTCCTCATACCTGATGCAATGAAAACTTCTTGTCACAACCAGTGAAACAGCAACAGCGGGGAATTCTCAAAGACAGACTGAGATGGCTGGCTACTTTCTCTGTTCTTTAGAGATGGTGTCCTCGGAGATGGTAGAAAAGTTTCCCTTGGGGTTATAGCCACCTCTACTTTTATTTGCTTATTTTGATTTGACAGATAATAATTATAAATGCACACATATAAGCCGTGAAATGACAAATTTTCCCATAAGTTGTGTGATTAAAAACAAAAGCATTGAAAATCAACAATTAAAACATATTGCTTAGCATAGTCATCAAGTTGTACAGTAAGTTCACAGACTGCATTGCTTTGACCTAACCAAATTATTGCCTGTGCATTCTGTGTGTGCATTGAGATACATCTGTTTCTGGTGGTGTTGCATATGTGTGTGGAAGTCAACATCTGGTGTCTTCCTCCATTGCTCTCCAGGTTTTACTCTGAGACAGGGGCTCTCACTGAAGCCCAAGCTCATCAAATTAGCTAGGCTGGCTAGCCTAGGAGCTGTGGGAATCCACTTGTCTCTGGCTCCCTGGGGCTAGGGCTATGGGCATGTGTTGCTACTCTTGGCTTTTCTATGGGCGCTGGAGATCTGAGTTCAATCCTTATGTGTACACAGCAAGGGCTCTACTGATTGAGACATCCAGCCAACCCCCACTACTTAATCCTTTGTGCCATTTGATCTACATTATCTGAGGTATTCTTCAGTCTCTAATTTTGCCTGACAGTGTCTCCCCAGCTGTCTGTTATGGAGTAATTTCTTTTCATTTAATTGATGCTGGGCTGACACTGACAAAAGCTCTTTGATTTTTTGGGTCAGACTTCTACAATCCCATCTTTCCTGTATCTAATGATTCCAGTTACAATATTATTAACATACCACCAGACCTTCATGGGCTTGGTTTTTATGCTCGGGCTGGCATCAGACACATGATTCTTCTACCTCCCGAGTACTGGATTACAGGTTTGAACCGTGACAACCTGACTGGGGCTTGAGTCTTTGTAACTAGGACTAGCTCATCCACGAGAGCAGAATGTCTGCCTACAGAAGCAATCAGTGCCAAGATGAGGCTGGATACTGTGAATGCATGCAGCAGGAAGCTTCATCTTTGCCACTTCCCTCAGGGTACTCAGTGACATCATCCACACCAAATCCCGTTGTGTTCAAACATTTTGGCTTAATTCCAAAGGATGCCTGGAGATGAGAAGGCTTGTCTTTCACCCCATCACTGAGTGGGTAATCTCACACGTGAAATGCTGTCCATAGAAAGGCATCCCTGGATTACCTTTCAGTGACAGTGGTCCTCTTGGGTCTGGACTTCCTTTAGTCTCTTGCCACTTGAGACTCAAGATTCTTAATGTTTTGTTTGTGGGATGATAGTTTCTTAATCTATATGTGTAAATTGATGTAGTAGATGCAGCTCAGGTAAGCTGAGGTGTCTTGCAGCAACCTGGCATTCAGAGATAGAAGAGCAGAAAATATGTTTAATTCTAGAAATGAGGCTCAGTCTTTACACACAAAAGATTGACAACCCCAGACTGTGGTACCAATCTATTTGCACTGTTTTCATCTGGTTATAGAGAACTGGATTGTAATCCTAGCTATTGTTGTTGTTGTTTTCTTGGCACAGTCTGGTAAACTCCTAGATAGTTTTCTTTTGCAGATAGTTAATTAGCAACATACGAAAGATATAAACATAATATAGAACCTAATTAGTAGGGCCTGGTGGTGCATACCTTTAATCCTAGCACTTGGGAGGCAGAGGTAGGTGGATCTTTCTGAATTCAAGACAAACCTGGTCTACATAATGAGCATAAGGACAGCCAGGGCTACGTAGTAAGGTCTCAAAAAACCAAACCAAGAACAAGAACAACCAAGGTTCTGGTCAATAGGTGCTCGTCCCATAAGTGAGAGTTGCTAGTTCTGGCTACCTCTCTGGGTAGTACGACAGAGATGAAATTATACACTCTGTGCCCACTTCTGGGCAGTTCTTTGTAAAGGTGGTCCACAGGTGCTAGCACTGGCTTTGCTTGTTGTCTTCTGTCCACCAACAGTGGAAACAGAGGAACAGATAAAATGCTGCCTGTGTGCGCTGTGGAGCTGTGGTGGCCATAAAAAAGAATGAAGGTATGTCTTCATTGTAGAAGACATACACAATGCATACAACTAGGGATAAACATGTTAAGTTAGTCTCAGACTAATATCATGTATTTTTTTTCCATATGTGTTTTCTAGCCTTTATATAGATACATGGAATCGTATATATGCATATATAAATCATTTAGATCACATATATATATATATATATATATATATGATATATATTAGAAATAAAACTGCCTAGAAACAAAAGGACAAAAGGGGGATGAAAGAAGAGAGAAGAGGGAATAAAGGGGATGATGGGATGGTGTGCCAGGGGATTTGCTCAGTATGTGCTGTGCATGTGTACGAAATCCCCACTATGAAATGCAGCACATGTACAGCAAACATATACAATGAAAATTTCGTAACGTCAAGAGAAAGGATTTATTGAAACTTGCAGCACACAATTATCATTAGGAACCAATGAGTAAGTGGCCAGGCACGGAAACAATGAGAGAAGAGATGAGGCTGTCCTGAGGACAGTGTCCCTAAGAGCAGAAACAGGGACCCCATAGGTGAATTTTGATTGGCATCAATACTGATCTGCAAGGTTGTACCACACTGCTGCATTGTACCTGACATCCTAGCCATCATTGCTTATATGATTGACATTTGATTAGCGTTGTCATACGGAACTCAGGGAAAGGGTAGGGCAGCGAGTCCACAGAAAGGCAAGACCAAAGGCCCCAATGTGTGGTTCCCGTACAAGATATTCTTTGCTTGAAAACACATGAGGATCTTCTCAGGAAAGGAGGCCGAGACCTGCTGTGCTCAACGGAGTAGGTTGACCCATGCTGTTGCCATGTTTTTGCAGCTCTAGGAGAGAGAGAGAGAGAGCGAGAGCTGGTTTCCAAGTGGAAATCCCAGAGGCTTAGAAGGGGGTGATAGAGTCAGCTTTATAGTTCTTGGCTTTCAAAAGATTTTAGTGCCATTTAAGCCAAATGTGAATGAATAAAAGCACAAATATTTTCTTAGCCTGTTATGTGTCCTTTAAAAAATGTTTGTGGATGTGGGAGCTGGCATGGGAACACTCACAACTGGCTGGAAATCAGCCTTGCAGGACTGGGTTCTAAGTCTCTTTCCTCTCTCTCTCTCTCTCTCTCTCTCTCTCTCTCTCTCTCTCTCTCTCTCTCTGTCTCCCTCTCTGTCTCTGTCTCTCTCTCCCTCTCTGTCTCTCTCTCTGTCTCTGTCTCTGTCTCTGTCTCTCTCTCTGTCTCTCTCTCTCTCTCTCTCTCTCTCTCTCTCTCTCTCTCTTTCTCTCTCTCTCTCTGTCTCTCTCTCTTTCTGTGTGTGCGTATGGTCTCACATGTGATAAACAAGTACCCAGCCCTTAAACTTTGCCTCGGCCCTTCCATTTTTTTTTGAATTAAGATCCCCAGCTTACTACAACTACAGGAAAGTTACAAGAGCTGAAAAAAACCAAAATGCCAATGAAGTTTTACATCTTACAACCACCACCACCACCAAAACAGTGTTTCTTCCTCTGTCCCTAAATTATATGAATGAAAAGTAAGCAAACAAACAAAAGAAGTGTGCTTAACATATCCTTCAACTGCATTTATAAACTTCAAAAGAATTCCAGGACGTATCAGTAAATGAATTTCATGCAAATAATATTTATCATATCTGTATGTAAAATGTCATTTTGGCTCTGTGATATAGCAAAATTAAAATTTATTTTTAAAGAAAATATTTGGTTCGTCTCTGTGTCTTCTCCAGGTGACCGCAAGCCAAAGGCATGGGGTCATGTGGACTACAGTTAAAATGGTCGTAGCTAATCATTAATAACATCAGTAACTAAATATTACTGAAGTTTGAAAATACAGTAGGATTTGCTCACTATATTTCTATGTTGTGTAAATGCTTGGTGAATAAAAAGTCTTGATTGGCATGTTAGAAATGCCTTTACTGAGCCAAGGGTCACACACATTTTCACAGGCACACTGCCTGCTGAATGATTTAGACTTAGGAATTAAACTCTGAACACCTCAACTGCTTTTTGTTTACCAATCTACATCCAGTGTTGTTATCTGATTTCAGGGAACACAAAGCCAGTGTGTATAGCCTCCCAGGTATAGGAATGGGTGTTCGTTACAAATGCAGTTTGGTTCCTCATTAATTTACTTTTATAGTTTATCTATGTATGGCCATACCCTCTGTCATTAGTTGGGGAAGCAGCATTAACTGTGTCAGCGTATTGTTAGGATGCACGTTGGAGTCTTAGATGCTGGGAGGGTCTCAGGCTCAGCCAACCTTTCTTTTGCATGGAGCCCTATCCTCAGTCACTCTGATACTGTTCTCCCCAAAAGGCTTGCCTTTTGAGATGGCTGTTTGAACAAAGCACTTTCGTCTGACCAGAGATGAGTTTCTTAAAGGCAAAAAGAATTGTCCCAATCCTTATTCCAAATCATCACAGATGCAGTTGAGTATTGATTAAATCGAATGAATGAAACCATTTCTGTGTTTTTTCACACCACTATAGGCATCTGTATATTTGGCTGTGATACTCTTTATAAGGAGATATAACTCAAAAGTGCCTTAGGCTGACTCCCCAGGTACCACCCAAATGAATATGCTAACCTGAGAAACACCGGGACCTTTCTAAGGAAAGCATCACTGAATTGGGTTGTCACTTTGTGCAGACATTCATGAATAATGAATTCAGACCTCCTAAATCAGGTCAGGCTGCCTTAATCTACAGCACCCTCATGGGAACCAAAGTATGATGAGAAGAGAAGGCACAGGGAATCATATTCCTGAAAATCTGAGCATCTATCAAGTGCATTTTAGTCTTACCATCTACCCAGATCATCTGTACAATACTCATTTGCTGTGCTTCCCACCCAAGGAGCCCTGAGAATGTGCACGCTGATAGAAAGCTAATGCCACTTGCTAGCAGCATGCAGTGTGCAGGAGCCTAGAGACTGTGTATCTGGATCGTCCTACGAGGCTCTCTTGTCTCATTCAAAGGCCTCTTCAATTCTCTGTATTCACGGGGGAAATGGGAATTGAGCCAGCAAATGATAACAGTCGCTTCATTTTCCTCCCCAATAAAGATGTCCCGAGTCTTCATTTTGACAGCTTAAAACAGAAACGGAATCATTTAAAGGTCAGGGAAGTTGTAGACACTATCCAGGGAGTTCCTAGTCTACAAGCACAACACATCTGCAAGTTCACTGACTCCCAGCAGATGCAACAGACTAATAAATAGCCTTCACGTTGCCAAAGAGGACAGTTCACAGGCCCTCATCACAAACAAGGAAATCGCAACAGAGACACAGGAGTTGGGTTTCCACTGGAATGCCATTAACACTGAACTGAGGAGGTCAAAAGTCGCGGCACATATGCTTTCCATAAGTTACGTTTGTTTGGGAATGCACAGTTAGGTCTAATCAAAGCAGCTTTCAAATAAAACTGTCTGGAATCTATTATAGGTCAGTCATAGGCAACCTGGCATTGGAACCACAAACGAAGAGCATTTTATTATCCTTTGGAGCAGGGGGAGTGAGTGCCTGGCACCACATGATTTCTATTTTTAGTGATGCAAGGAGTTCTGGGCAGATCTGTCACATCTTCCTGAAGTAACCTGAAGGTCAAGACAATTAGATGTGAGAGCGAACTTTCAAACAAGTCTCGGAAGTTTCCCGTCCTATGATTCACAGCAGGTATGCTCACACAAATTCCAGCTAATGCTCTTCTCATAAAAGACTACACTGGAAGATGCTGGTGCTCTGCAAAGGATGATCCCAAGTCATGGTCTTTGATTCACTTGAAGCAACTGTAGCTATGAGCCCAGCGGTTAACCCTTCACTAAATTCCATGTCTTTCAAGAATGAGTTCCAGAGCAGTTTCATTTCATGTTCAGAGCAGCACTTTTCTCAAAGATGCAGATGAACGAGCATCAGCTTATTTTTAGGCAAAATCCAACCAACCAACCAAACAAACAAACAAAAAAAACCAAACCAAACAAACCAGTTCTGCACATCCTAACCTAGTCTGAAAATGTCATCTTTCCAGTGAGCCATCAAATATTTGAATTCGAATTCTTGCCTTTCGATAGCTAGTCTCAATAAACATTTGAAAAAAGCAGACGGACTGCAGTCTTGAGGGTGTCTAAGAGTCACTTGGTAGCATCATAGCACAGTGATGGAACAAAAACAATCTCAGAATCTGCAAGACTCCTGGACCCTTCTGGGATTTTAAAAGCAGGTTGTTAGAGGACCACACATTCTAACACTGCAATGCCATCCTGCGTTTGGGTTTGTACACGAGTAGAGTGCATTGAGATACATTCACTAAGAATTCACTGAGAATCTTGACTATTTAGACAAGAGCACATCCTAGTAACAGTATGTAGCATCCACCCCCTTCCTATTTCTTTGCGGTTTCCGAGTCTGTTCTTATGGACCATGATGTTGTGCAGTTACACAATGGTATAGTTTTTTTTTAAATATTTTCTTTCCAAAGATAAAAGAAAGATTCTGAAAACAGACTTGGCTCTATTGAGCCAAGACTTGGAGATATTAGCTGTTTAATGTGGTCTGGAATGGGGTAGGCAGGAAAGTCGGCACTAACAGGGACATGTGCATGTCCGTGACGCCTTAGAACCAATGCTGCTTGATGTAGCCCTGATAGATTACCTACAGCTTTCACAGGTTCCCCAGTTGTTCTCAGTGGCCAGATCTGATCAACCCCCGCTTCTCCCAACCTCTGTGTTTCAAAGGAGATCTGGTTTTACTTAGAGGAATTAAATGTCACTATATTTGTTTCTGTGAATTGTTCCAGCAAAAATTACCGCATCAATGTCTGACTTGAGATGTCTGTAAGACTGTCTGCTTCTCTGGGCTATTTATAGCTGCCTTTTTAAAAGATCTAATAAATGCTTGTATATTGCTATTGGTTTGTTTTCTCTTTATGGAGCCTCGGAATTGGCAGGTTTCAAATCTTGAACTGAAAATACCTGGATTTCTTTTTTCAAAAGATGTGTGTACTGAAAAAAAATTAGTGTCTCTGTCTCTCTCTGTGTGTGTCTATCCATCTCTTTCTGTCTCTGTCCCTGTCTGTCTGTCCCTCTGTCCCTGTTTGTCTGTCTGTCTCTATGTCTGACTCTGTCTCTGTTTCTCTCTCTGTCTCTCTCTCTCCGTGTGTGTGTGTGTGTGTGTGTGTGTGTGTGTGTGTGTGTGTATGTGTATTTATATATAGTGTGTTGTATATGCACATGTGTGTTAGGGCATCAGGTATCTTGATGTAAATTATCCTGAGACAGGGTGTCTCACTGAATCTGGGTCTAGGACAGTGGCCAGCAAGTGTCAGCAATCCTCTAGTCTCTGCTCCTCCACCACAGTGCTGGGGTCAAAGGTGCACTGAAATGATCCAGGCTATTTTCATGGGTTCTGGAATCTGATCTTAGCTCCTCAGGCTTGCACAGCAAATGCCCCTATAAACTTGGGCATCTCTGTACCCCCTTATCGTAAAATTCAAGATACATAAATATACAAATAATAAATAGATAGAAAAGGAAAATTAAAAAAATCACACTAACCTGATAGAGTAACAATTTATATGTTGGTGTATATCACACCTGCCCTATGTTTAAATATATTTAAACTTTAAAATTACCTTGCTCAAACTGTTTCATAATCATTTTTATTTGTGCCAAATCATATATTACATGCTTTTCTGTATAACATTTAACTTTACAAGAATAAACCTGATTATGCTACTTACCTATAAAGACCCATGCTAATTAGATGGTCTCAGAGCAAACAAAAGTCACCACAAACAGCTTTTGCTGTGTTTTTTTTTTTGTGTCCATCCATGATAAAGTTTTAGAATGAAAATTTTCAGTAGAATTGCTAGATTAGTGCAAGTTTCTGTAATTTAGGTTTGTACCTTTGGTTTTTTTATTTTAAAAACTATGATAATTATATAATTTTCCTCTTCCCCTTTTCTCTTTCCAATCCCTCCTATGTACCCCTTTCCCTTGCTTCTTAAAATCATAAGCTATATTTTTAAAACTGTTCTTGTTACACATGTATATATGCATATATATTTATCATATACATGCATGTGTATATGTATAGATACACACATGTAAATGGCTAAATATAAACATACAATTTACTGATTTCATTTGATGTTGCTTGTTTGCATGTTTTCTGGTCTGCACTCTTATTTTTGGATCATCAACTAGTAGGTTCATCCCTGGAGAAGATCATTTTTCCTCCTTGAATTGTGAGGAGTTGTAGGCTCAATTTTCTTAACCAGTATATTTTATTAACAACTTAGTGACTGAGCATACATCCCTTATAACCTGACTAACCAAAACAATAGGAAATAAGGATTAATGGACACAATAACAAAACCATAAGGTTATCAGTTCCGAAGAACGATTCTCCTGGCACAATCTGCAGGATTTCTTCTGCTGGAACCTGGAATAACCAGAACCCAGAACCTCAGCAGGAGCCGGAGCCCCAAAGCCTTCCCTTGAGCGGTTCTCTCTAGGACTGTCTCGAAGTGCAGCGATGAACAGCCAAAACTATCCCAAGTCTCCAAAAAGCCCCACCTCCAGTTCTGGGCTCATTTATATATCTCCTCCCAGATTCTGTTCATGGGATCTTTTCAGCTAGCAACAATCAAGTTCCTGCATGGGGTGGTTATTCTTCTAGTGGATTAACCTCACCTGTTCTCTCACGAGATCGTTCCCATCCCACACTTGGGGTCCTAAAAAAACAGGTTTATCTGTCCTTCAAGGAGTATTTTCACAAGCAGATAGCTGACCTTTAGAAATAGTTCCAGTTAATATAAACATATACATATAAATGTGTACATTCTGACATATCCCTGAAGTAAATATTTAATAATTTGATTGGTACTGAGAAATGGCGCTCCATTTCTTAAAAAAAAATTCAGTTATAGATCGATTTAAGCACCTTTTACTTTTCAAGTGTATTTGTTTATTTACTTAGAGACAGACTAGCTGGAACACAGGCTGTCTTTCCATTTCCTATGCGGCCATGGATGGCCTTGAACTTCTGACTTCCCTGCTGCTCCTTCTACAACACTAGGAAGATACTAGGAGTACAGATGTGCACTACTACACCCATTCTGTGTGATGTTGAGGGCTGTCCTGCATGCCGGACAAGAACGCCACCAACAGAGCTACACTGCTAGTCTTAGGTAAATAACTTCTAGTACCAAGTATACTGTTTAAAATTCCATATTTCTAGAGAATTCTGTAACACCGTTGTACTCAAGTATTACACTGAGGCCTATAGTGGCTCCAAAGAAATTTGATTTTAATTTGTGGATTGGGAGTTAAAAGAGGGCAGAAGCATGATAATTCTGGACTGGAATTTGGAAATGTCCATATTGCCATGCTCTGCAGGGTTTTGGTTCACGTGTTCTTTGATAAGGAATAATGTCTTTGTCCCCCAAATTACTACACTTCGAATCAATCAGCATATTCATGTGGTGCTTGGAGTTAGCTCCTCTTGAACTTCTTTTGAGTATGTGTGGCCACAGACAGTATCTACTGTGTTCCAATCCAAGGGAAAAGAGTGCTGTGGGCTGAGAAGGTGGTTCAGTGAGTTAAGCTGTCTGCTGCAAAAGAGTTCAGATCCCCAGCACTCAGAAAAGCTGGAAGTGGCAGTGGGTACTTGGAATTCTAGAGCTAGCAAAAGGGTAATGCAGAGACAGTTTTCAGAAAGGGCACTAGCCAGTTTATCTTAAAGTCCCAAGTTCCATGACAGAACTTGTCTCAAAACGTGAGTGGAGAAATGGTTTAGGAAGTTATCCCATTGTCAATGTCTAGCCTTCACTCCCACCTGCACAGTTGAGTGTTTGACTGTTCTCTCTCTCTCTCTCTCTCTCTCTCTCTCTCTCTCTCTCTCTCTCTCTCTCTCTCTCTCTCTCACACACACACACACACACACACACACACACACACGCACACACACACACACACACACACACACACACACACACCACTACACACACATAAAAACAAAAACAAAAAAAACCTAAAGATGCAGGAAAGGGCTCGTTCTAGATCTATTGAAGAACATCTATTGAGAGATGGAGTGCGGTCAGACACAAGTACTCTGTCTGCAGTAGAGATTACACAAACACCCCAATGTCAAATGGGAAGATTACTTGTTAAGCCAACACTGATGGGTTTTGATTTCCCTTTCTAAAAGGGAATAAAGTGGGGGAAAGACAAAACAAGGAGACACATCAGGAGGTTTTTTACTGTGGCCCACTGACAAGAGGAGCAAGCAGTGAGAAAAATAATTCCAGCAAGTAGGACCTGCTGACAGCTTGAATGTAGCTAAGAAAACTGGTTAGACTACGTTATTGCAAATAGGAGGTATTTTCTGTGTGTATTAAATTGACTTTTGTAATGCTCTGTTGTTCAAGCAAGAAATAATGTTACTGTTTGATATGAAGATGAGAAATAATGAAAGAAGCAAAAGACAGAGCAAGACAGAATGTCTGAGACAGGTCCCCTAAGAAGAGACAGCTATGTCCCTTCTTGAACACTTCAGTATATGCCACCTCACCACTGGCATCCTGACCCCCCTGGAGTGGCCTTAAATAATAGTGCTCAAAGCCTTTATGTCATTTCTTCAATTCAATCTTGACTGTGACACTCTGATTGGTCACCCTTATATCAAGATGACTCTGCACTAGAAATGTTATAGTGAGTGGAGAGTTCTGCTACATCTCTCAATTATTTTCCCTCAAATCTCCCAATATCTCCCTCCCTCTCTCTCTCTCTCTCTCTCTCTCTCTCTCTCTCTCTCTCTCTCTGAGTTGTTTCTTACATCATTGGGTCATACAGCTTTTAGTAATGGGTTTGCCTCTTCCTGAGGGGAAAAATGTCTTTTCTTTCTTACTTAGTTCACTCCAACTCATCTTTCATAGCTCAAACGTCCACCTCTATGAGACTACATAAGTACTCAGTATGATGAGCTATTAGGGTACAGCTATTTATTCAGGTTAGGAAATTACAATAAAACTACAGAACTGCCCACCCCACCCCACCCCAATTGGTGTAGCGCGTTCCATTTGCTATTCATGAAAACATTTTGAGATACATCAAGTGCTATTCTCAAAATTGATAATATAAATTCAAGAGGCTTAAAAATATTTGTAAGGTGAATGATACCATTTTGCTAACATGTGGTAAAAAAAAAACACACATAGACACAGGTCCTTGATTTTCCTGTTCCTGCCCTTTACACATTCTTCTGCAGGCTCAGATTGCTATTTCAGACTGTGCCCACAACAGCAGGAGGTTTTATTTCAGGCTTAAAATGTTCCCTGGAAGAGAGAAGCAAGAGACATGTTAGAAGGCAGGTGTTATATAACCCAGGTGAGGCCAGGTGAGAGCCAGCAAGAGCCTGAATTCAGTGGTAAAATGCAGATGAGTTCCTGTAATGTTGCGGTCCGGTGAGAACCAGCTCTTCACACTAGTGTAGAACAGTCAGCCAGAACACCCCTATAAATAATGGAAGCCTTAACGACCAGATAGTGACTATGTCTTAGACAACAAAATAGAGCGCAGAGCCAAGTCTGTTTGGAAGCATTTTACCTCAGGCAGAGACTGAAAGAGCACAGAGCACGAATGGCAGGTTCTGAGTCAAACCCTTTCAGGTGGCCCCTGTCACACACTAACTTCCTGTTTTGTTTCTGTCCCTTCTGCATGTGGCATACATTGTTCATTTTCCTGAGAAGCCGTTAGTAGCATAGATTGTCTCCTTAATCGCTTTTTGTGGTTGTTTGAAGTGAAGTTCACAAACAAACTCCACCACCGATAGGAGGCTCTTCTATAAAACTCGGGAAGAGACTGGACCTAATATATAGTAGAAGTCGCTTGAACGCGATTTAGAAGTCATAGGAGAAGCGTTTTCATTATACAGCAAAGACAGACATGTGTCTTTTAAAGGGACATTTGATCTTATCACAACTGGCTTCTGAGCCAACCCCAATCCAGATCAAACTGAGGTCTGAGCAACCTAGGCTAGCATCCAACCAAGACAGGGATGGGCCCTCATCCAACCAAGACAGGGGTGGGCCCTCATCCAACCAAGGCAAGGGTGGGCCCTCATCCAACCTAGGCAGGGGTGGGCCCTCATCCAACCTAGGCAGGGGTGGGCCAGAGTCCAAGCAAAGACAGGCATGGGCCAGCATCCAACCAAGACAGGGATGGGCAAACTGGTTATGAAGATGAGACTAAGAGAAATCATCAAAACTTGTCTTACCCAAACAGGTACTCTAAGAGGACAAAGAAGGGCAGAATCGCCTTGTGTATTTCCTAGGCTGTTGAGTTTGCCAAGCTTAAAAGCTCTTGCTTCTTTCTGGTTGAATCCTCAGAAAAAGTAACATTAAAATTCTCAGATTGAGTTGGATGAGCATGTGTATGTATGTGTGTGTGCACATGTAGGTGTATGTGTATGTATATATGTACATAGAAAAAGATATGGGCAACCTCTCATGTGAGATAATTGTTATGAAAAAAAAAGGCACCTGCTTTCTGGGCTTAGGGGAACTAGTAGGACAAAGAAGCAACTCTCGTGGCTCAGTGGTAAGGACGGTGGTGCTGTCCCTGAATTCACCTAACATTAGTGACTGAAAACCATATAGGGTTTACCACTGTCATGCCAGCGAGGGATTGTTTTTTCGAAAGAGGGAAAACAAATGTGCTGACGTTTGCCAGTAAGAAAACAGCCTTCACCCAATTCAGACTCAGGCCGTGGTTACTGATCGGTGATGACTCTGTCTGCAACATGGACTCTGCTTTCGTTATTTCAGTCAAACCTCACAGTAACCCAGCGTCACAGGGCACATCCTCTCATGTCACAAGTGAACACGTGAGATTTCAGGGAGGTAGCTTACTCGAGATGTCCTTGGAGTAGAGACTAGACTTGAACTGATGTCTGCCTGACAACTTAAGAGTTTCTCTGTGATAACCCCCCGTCCGCACTCGCCCAACACACTTCTGCGTCCGTCCAGAAACCATACACAGATACTGCCATTGTCAGGCACTCTTCTCTCTTTTTCTCTACTTTATTCTCTCCTTGAGACAGAATCTCTTAGGCGACCTGTAGCTGCCATGATTCTCCCATCTCTGTCCCATATAGTGATGTGGTTTAGAGGAACGTGTATGGACATGCTCAACTATTTATGTGACTTCTAGACACCCCCCCCCCCCGAGATCAGGTCTTTATGCTTGTATAATAGTCAGGACTCGTACTCAGATATCTCTTCAGTTTCAAAAACACGTTTTAGACATTCTTACTGCTGTCATTTGATGTTTAAGTTAGATCGTTTGTAATTATACATCATTTTACTTTAATTTTATTTTAAAGGCACGTTGTCATTGCATATGACAAAATTGTGATTTTTCAACACGTGTGTGGGATCTGTAAAAAGCAATTTATTTTTATTTTTTTGCTATGATGTTGACATCAAGAAAACTGGGAAACACATCCTAGTCTCAAACGCTGTGCTTGTTGATGAAGCAGCAAGGCAGTTGGGCTGATGGGACAGCTCAGAGAGCAAGCACATTTCACTGGGCAAGCCTGGCAACCTGAGTCCCGAGTGTGGAAGCAGCAAATGCAGTCCCCGGCACTCTTATAGCAAAATGAGACATGAGGACAAAAGAATCATGGGAAATTCTAGACGGGGAGTCAGAAGGTGTAGCCAAAAGCCCTGCCCTGCCCCCCCCCCCGAAAAAACCCTGCCTCAAAATGAGGTAGGTAGAGAGAACTGTGCCTGGAAAATTATCTTCTGACCTCAACACATCATGGCGTGTGTGCCCTTACACTCAGTACACATATACACAGAATAAAGAGATATGTTTTTTTTTAAGTTCATAAAACACACAGTAGCATTTGGAGTGAGGAAGAATTTAAATTAAGTCATGGATGTCACAGGAGGACATACTGAGATAGAAACAGGACCTCAAGTGACCAGCCACACAGGTTCTGCTAACGCCAAGTTCTCCTCTGCCCCACATTCCGGGCCACTTGCCTTCTCTTAACACATCCTAGCCCTCTTCCTCTGTCTTTATTGTTTACTGTACATGGTACTAGGTAACATAAGACTATTTTCGCGCAAAGGAAAGCTGCAGGCACTCTCCTTGCACACTCCCACCCCAGCTTCCAGTCCCCCGTAACTACTCTGAGCTGAAAGTCTTAGATGAGAGTCTGTAGAGAAGAAAACAGGAGAATGGCGCAAATGCATCCTCAGAGAGATGCTCCTGGAGACCAGAGCTGAGGGGACTTGGGGAAAGAAGTAGAGTGTCTTTTAGGTTCTAGGCAAAGCACAGTTAATTTGCTGAGTAGGAAACTCTGTCAGAGGGTGACTGCACGCCTTGTAAGAATCAGGAAAGATAAAGTTGAGGAGGCACCATTCCAAGGGAACGAATGATGGGACAGGTTTGGGATAAAACAGCAAAGGCCCTCCTTTATTTTGAGATAGAATTCAACACCCCTCTCTCCATCTTCCTTCAGCCAGAGCCCATCCTGCCCTCATCACAACCTCTCAGGCTGAGTTTGTTATTCCCTCTCCTGCCTTCCCCACTTTTCTTCACAAAAGAGGCTGACGAGTTTGCAGGGGGAATGAAGCCATTCTTTTCTCCTCTTTGCCCTACCAACTCTCACATTTCCATCAGAACTTATCTTCTTTAATGGTTGCCAGGAGAGTAACTTGATTACTGATGACTTAAGTGTCAACTGCCTCAGGTCTTTTATGTGCAGAAGAAAGTGCTTGTTAACCTCAGAAGCCACTGGCTTCAATAATTGGATTTCACCAAAAATATTTTAGGACATTTTTTGTGGCGCGTACTGAATTATGCAAGAGAGATAATGAATGTGTTTATGCTAAGTAGGTGGTAGAGGCAAGATTACATTTTAGCATCGATGTGACACAAGGTTGTAAAGTCTTAAGTCATTGTGCAGTACACTCAACCTGCCGGAGGGAAATACCTTATTTTTGAAGACCTAACTGCAGAAGTGTTTTACCTGGTAAACAGTTAAAATATGGGAGGATGTGGATGAACGGAAGAGAAAGTGTTTTAATTTTATGAATGAGGAGACAAGAGGGAGTCAGGAGATTGCAAGTGTTTTCTTTCAACATGTCCCCTACGGTGTCTACTGCCCATTCAAAATGCACTGGATTAGCAAAAGGTGGCCCCTGACCTGAATCTATGCAAACGAAATATTAAAACAGAAGTCTGAAACAATGAGCGCAGTAGTCAAAAGTGGATTAAAACTATTTTCAGTTTCGACTCTTACTATAATTGGCAAGATGTCAGGGAAGTGGCTACCAGGAAGAGGACTGCTGTACTGATGTAACTGGCGCTAGCTACTTTGTGGGCTCTGGTTTCTTCAACCTCGCTCTACTCTTTTTCTTCTTTCCTTTCAGCCCCCTAAAACTAGATCGGAGAGTAAAAAGCATAGAGAGGAAAAGAAAGAGTTCCCTGAATAAAGCCAGGGATCATAAAGGGGGCAGCATTAGCATTAAACTACTTCCTGCTGATTAAGAGCATAGAGTTCCATGGGGCAAGTTTGATCTTTGCCCTCAGAATATCTTTTTTTTTTTTTTTTTTTTTTTGGTGTTTCTTATATGCATACAACTATTTAACAAACAGCAACCAACCAACAACCCACCATGCCTCTTGGGACTGAAGTCTAGAAATGCTCTGAAAACTCCCCAGAAGCCCAACCACAACCTCAAAAAGCCTACTGTACCTGGCAAAACCGTGCTTGTGAGGATGAAGCAGATCGTAAGTTCGCCAGTGCAAAGCAGCCCCGTAACCGCACACCTGAGATTAAAACGAACCCCTACCATATTCTTGTAATATGTCCGTGCTTTTTAAAAAGCCAATGCTCCAATTTTTTCACTAAAGCGTGCTTTTTCCAGTTCTCTGTATTCTTCCCACCTACCCACCCTCAGCTATCTCCACAAAACAAAATACCTCTTGGGAGTTGTCTAAACACCTTCGGATGGACTTGTTTTAGTCCATGTGTGGGAGTGCATTTTCTGCCTGAATATCTGTGCACCCACCGTGTGCCTCTCTGGTGCTCGTGGAAGCCAGAAGAGGACAGAATCCCATAGAAACTGGAGTTCCAGAGGTTGGTAGGGTACCATTAGGTGATGGGAATTGAAACTGGGTCCGCTGGAAGAGCAGCCAATGATCTTAGGCTCTCATCGATTTCTTCAGTCATGATCTTAGGATGTTTTTAATAAAGTCTGATAATATTTTAAGGATTCATCATCCTGACTGTGGATGGCTCCTTTTGTTTTAACTCCAGGGACAGACAGTGCTACCCCTTGGCTGAAAATCAGAGTGCCTCTGCTGCCTTTATCATTATCACCTGGAAAATGGGTTTCTCTTGGTTCAGCGTTTGCCCTTGACCTTTCTATTTCATAATTTCATAATTATGCTTCTTTCTTTCTAGAGGGTGACACGCAAGGTAAATGCTGAAGTTGGGAGCCTGCAGCTGCTCTCTCTTGATGAAAGGGGTGGTGGAAAGATGGCTATGGAAACATCAAAGCAATTCAACATAATTTGTGACAATTACGTGGGTGCTTGTGTGTGCAGTGTGGAGTGTGGAGGTTAGAGGACAACTCGCAGAAATCAGTTCTTCCCTTCCACTGTGCGTATCCCAGGGATCCAATTAAGTAGTCAGTCTTGGTGACAATCACCTCCCTGAGCCATCCTCACTGGCCAAGAGTACGGCAGTTTTAAAGGTTCAGATTTGATCCTAAGAAACACATATTGAAAACAGAACGCCAATGAACCCACAAGCACACTCCTCTCATGGTTAATAGCAAGTGGTTGAAAAAGTTCTCTGGTTAACACAACACTCAACAGGCATGAATACATGTTTAGTTTGTTTAAACAAAAGGGCCTCCGTCAACCCCATTATTTCTGTGTGGGCTGAGATGACAATTGCACAAGGCAGAAGGAAGCTCTTCTGCTTTGGCTATAATGTATCACTTAGATTGCAGATATTTGCTTCAGAGCATGCCTGCCTGATGTGTTTAAAGAATCAGGACCAGATAAAGAAAGCATTGAAAGGCTTTCGCAGAATGTTTGCCTCTGCATAGGACGGACTGTGTGGTTGCAATGATCAACCCTGTCAGAGACCTGGAGAGCTTACAGCAGAATTCTCAGTCATCCGTTGACTCTGTGACATTCTTTTAAAAATTCTTTTTATTGTTTTATATTTTATGCAGATTTCATCTCATTTGTGTCTTCCCACCCCACCTCGCTTCCTCTTTCGCCCTTTCTCCTCCCCTAGACCTCTGACAGGAAGGGAACCTCCTCCCCCAACATGTAACCACAGCCTATCAGGTCTCATCAGGATAGCCTGCTTCCCCTTCCTCTGAGTGTCAGCTGGCCTCCCTATCAAGGGGGAAGTAGTCAGATTAGGGGCACCAGAGTTCATGTCAGAGGCTCAGTCCCTGCTCTCCCCACAACCATGGAGAATGACCTGCCCATTGGCTAGATCTGAACCAAGGGTCTAGGTTTACTGTATGCATTGTCCTTCTTAACAGTACTCAGCAACAAATTTTCCACATACTGGAATTTACTCACTTATATCTTGTATTAATTGCAAATCAATCCACCAATTATCCTGTTTTGAAGGTGTTTCAAAAGTGGCTCGCTCATTCATAATAGTCCCTAGCACCACTGGAATGCAAATTGCATGTCAATGGAACACCATTTCAAATAGAACCATTTCCCCCTTTTGGCAGCTAAACAGAACAGAGACACCCAGTAGCTCTTGATCTGCAATCTGTTCTCTTGTTTCTGTTTTACTCTCAGCCTCCCTTGGTTTTGAGAAGTTCTCCTTAAGGAACTTTCTTGGTTGAAAGCATTTAACAAGCAAATGATTCTACCTCTGCATCTATTCTCTAGTTTAAAACCATCTTTTTCTCCTCCCTTCCTTCCTTCCTTCCTTCCTTCCTTCCTTCCTTCCTTCCTTCCTTCCTTCCTTTCTCCCTCCCTGTCCCCTGTCTCATTGTTTTTTTAAAGTATACTTTCTCCTAGACTTGTGTCTTCTATGGTCAGTATAGAGTAAAAAATAAGCAACACCACAGGGAATCTGTTTTGAAGTCATTTAATTAGATAAACACACCTGATGACGGAGGAAGAGATACTACAGATAACCTTTGAAGAAATATTTTATGCTCTACATTTCTATTACCATTTGGGGAGATCTAGGTCATAACTTGAAATTATTCAAATATCTTTCCTTTAAAAAGGGCCAAGAATTTCCCAGACAGAAAATGAAATCAGTCAAAATAGACCTGGAGGATAAGCACAGGCATTAATGGAGAGAGAGAGAGAGAGAGAGAGAGAGAGAGAGAGAGAGAGAGAGAGAGAGAGTGTGTGTGACTTTACAGGCTTTTGGCCATCAGCACAGTCCATCCTTGTGAGTGGTCCTCTAGACAAAGAGTTCTTTGTAAAGTGGGCCTGATCCCTGGAGAGAGGGAAAATGACTCTTTCTGGCTGGAGAGACGTTAACTCTTTCTTCTCTTCTGCGCTTCTGCAGCGGAGAAGGTGGTGAATGCAGAGTGATCAATTCCCTAATGAGTTTTAGAGCACAGTATTTAATAGTATTGCTTTCATATGTGACCAAGTAGATTGATAAGATCTTCTCGTTGCCTGTTTCTCCTTATACCTCCCTGGCTTCAGTCTGGCACAGGTGGACCATGTCAAAGACATAGCCCAATAACGATTGAACCATTTTATTCCACAGAAAAGGATCATATTTTAAAGGTTTACTTTCAGACTTGACATGCCCCCCAAGAGAGAAGTGTATGTTCAGCTTAGTAATTAGTCTTGCCTAGGGAAGGCTGCACATGCATCAGAGAAAACACTCAGAACTAAGGAGGGGGGGTATATTGACCGGTAGAATGCTCCTTTCAGGAGTGAAACAGCTTAGCAACTCTAGCAGAATATCTCTTTCTATTCAGTGGTAAAGAGAAGGACTGTTAGTGTCAAAAACCAAAAAGGCTGGAAGGATGGATGAAGGCTGTGAGACAGTAGCAGAGGCAACTTTACACCTACCGGACAGCTGACCTGGGAGTGGTTTGAACTCCTCTGGGGTTAAGAAAGCTTTGTTTTTCCAATCAGAGCTAAGGGTGGAGTCAGGAGAAAAGGAATTTAATGTGAAGTAGATGTCATATTAGCTCTGCTCTGTTTTGGGAAGGAGACAAGAAGAAAAAGCCCCAGTGGGACAGAGAAGAAGCCACAGTAAGGGGCTGCCTACTCCGGGACCCAGGGAAACTATGCCATTATGTGCCAAAGGTAGAAACTATTTATTGTTCTGAATTTAGCAGTTGGAAATCCTATAACTGAATCCTACTTCATCTCTGTATATTATAGATTGCTTTGTTTTCTCATGAAAGAAAATGTGTCATTACAAAATTCCTGCTCTCCCTATCAGGTGAGAAAGGGCCATGAGGCACCGTTTGAGGCAATCATAGTGTTTACTCAAACACTGTGTATAAAAAAAAATCTTATTTTCTCTAATTGCATATTTTGTTCCTATAATAACTGAGCTGCTTTCTATACCAAAATGTTGAATCAATACTGAATGTCTCCGTGGTTCAAGTGAAGTCTTTGCTACTACTTCAGAGAGCACAAAATTGTTCCCAATTTGTCAAACTGCTGTCAAGATGGAAATTGGAATCTAAAGCTAAGATGTTGCTTAATTTTCTCTTTCTTTGGTCTGTATTTTCTTTTAGGCTTTAACTGAAAACTGAAGGAAAAAAAAAGACAGAGTACAAAAATTAGAACATACCTGGAGCCATTAACTGATATTAACTCCCCCTGGATGCCCTAAAGGACCAAGGAAGCATGAGCTATTACGGAAGTAGCTACCGGATTGTCAACGTGGACTCCAAGTATCCGGGCTATCCCCCAGAGCACTCCATAGCTGAGAAGAGAAGAGCAAGGAGGCGCCTGCTCCACAAAGATGGCAGCTGTAACGTCTACTTCAAGCACATATTTGGAGAATGGGGGAGCTACATGGTGGACATTTTCACCACCCTTGTGGATACCAAGTGGCGCCATATGTTTGTAATATTTTCTTTGTCTTACATTCTCTCCTGGTTGATATTTGGCTCCATATTTTGGCTCATAGCCTTTCATCACGGAGACCTATTAAATGACCCAGACATCACACCTTGCGTTGACAATGTGCATTCATTCACGGCAGCATTTTTATTCTCCCTTGAGACCCAAACCACCATAGGGTACGGCTACCGCTGCGTCACCGAAGAATGCTCTGTGGCCGTGCTGACAGTGATCCTTCAGTCCATCTTAAGTTGCATCATAAACACCTTCATCATTGGAGCAGCCTTGGCAAAGATGGCGACTGCCCGGAAGAGAGCCCAGACCATCCGCTTCAGCTATTTCGCACTCATCGGTATGAGAGACGGAAAGCTTTGCCTCATGTGGCGCATAGGTGACTTCCGACCAAACCACGTGGTGGAGGGCACAGTGAGAGCCCAACTTCTCCGCTATACAGAAGACAGTGAAGGGCGGATGACTATGGCATTTAAAGATCTCAAACTCGTCAACGAGCAGATAATCCTAGTAACCCCAGTGACTATTGTCCATGAAATTGACCACGAGAGTCCTCTGTATGCCCTTGACCGCAAGGCAGTGGCCAAAGATAATTTTGAGATTTTGGTGACATTTATTTATACTGGTGATTCTACCGGGACCTCCCACCAGTCAAGAAGTTCCTATGTCCCCAGAGAAATTCTGTGGGGCCACAGGTTTAACGATGTATTGGAAGTAAAGAGGAAGTACTACAAAGTGAACTGCTTGCAGTTTGAAGGCAGCGTGGAAGTCTACGCCCCCTTTTGCAGCGCCAAACAACTGGACTGGAAAGACCAACAGCTCAACAACTTGGAGAAGCCATCCCCGGCCCGAGGATCCTGCACGTCTGACACCAATGCCAGGAGAAGGTCCTTCAGCGCAGTTGCCATTGTGAGCAGCTGTGAGAACCCAGAGGAGACCACCACTTCCCCACCAGATGAGTGTAAGGAAGTCCCCTATCAGAAAGCTCTCCTGACATTAAACAGGATCTCCATGGAGTCACAGATGTAGCCATCCTCTCTGCCTCTTTACCTAAAGGCATGAAGCTGTAAAGCATAATTTTCAACAAAATGTTAGATCGGTGCTTTGCGGCAGGAATAGAAAGTAGAGCAGGTTAAACTTGGTAAGTGATCGTCTAAAAATTCAATAGGTTTCTAATATTAAGTTTTGGCTTTGGTAGCAAAGTTTGTATTGAGAAAAAAAACTATTAAGAAGCTTAATTGATTACAAGTAGCCTCATTATTGCATACACTGGTGTCTTCGCTTGAAGGTGAAATAGGAGTGGGAGAAAAGAGGCTGATAGAGTAGAGAAAAATAAACAGGTAAGCTGAGTATTTACATTTATAAATCAATTATGCAATAAGAACATATAACAATATCTCACCACCTAAGCACAAGGGATGAGATATGCCTCAGCTCAGAAACATTGAGATAAGTAGGTAAAAATCAAGTGTGGTTTTAGCTGCCATATTCACCTCTGTTGGTATCAGCACACAGAAGTGTGACTTTAATTACAATGCCCTCAAAGCCCTAGATTTCTGTTGGTGACACTTGCCTCAAGTGTTACTAGTGAGTGCTAAAAGCCAGAACTATGTGACAGAACGAAAGTGGACATCATTATTTAAAGGATTATTTCTCTCTTAAATACCATGGTTCAACCAAACAGTTGTGGAACAGGAGTGAGACGGAAGCCTTTCTGTGTGCTCCTTGGGGAAGTCACCTGTTCACATACTTCCACTGTTATCAAGCATTTATGGACAGGTGAGATCACAGAGGCAGGACGCAGGAGAGAGTGACAGCTGTATGCATCCTCACACATAGAGCCAGTAGATGCTACTGGCTCTTGGTCCAATAGTGTGGTCTACAGCGTGGGCTGGGAGGAATTAAAGATAAAGAGCCTTTCCTGAAGGCAGGGGGCAGTGTGTATGGTAACTTGAGCTGCAGGTATGAACAGTTTTGTGAAACAAGGCAGTGAAGTTGATTTGATAAACAATATTATAGGAATGCTTAAATTTTAGAACAAGAGATAACTGTGTATTCTCTGTTTCCATGTTGAAGGATTAAGTTAATTCCTGTCTGGGTTTAGCATGAACCCAGTGTCAGACACTATAAGCTTTATAAACTGAAGAATTATTAACTATGGCTTGGCATCATTTGTGTATTTTTTTCCACTGTGGTTGAGCTAGGAATGGGTATATGACACAGCTGTTGTTTAATTTAAGCGTGCGCGTGCGCGTGCATGCACTCACACACACACATTTTGCTTCTTTTGATGATCTTTCTCTTCTCTCTCTCTCTCTCTCTCCTCCCTCTCTCTCAAACACACACCCTTACTTACCAGACTAAACTGAATCACACAGTTCAAGATTACCAAGCTAAGGAAAATAAATAAGTATTCGAAGGACTCTCTTCTTCTTTTTATATAATTTTCTCTTTCCCCCTCCTTTGCCACTCCCTGTTACTCAGGATCAATACCGTGTAACTTTTCAAATGCACATGTGTAAATAAATCTTTCATTTGTGCTACTTAATGAATAAGAGATCTGTTCAAGGGGCAAGTTAAAAACTGTCCTGAAACTTAATATCTGAGACTTAAGTCATGTTTAACCTGCACTGCTCAGGAATGGAGAAACCACTGTCTAACCCATACACCCATGTATTTATACACCCACATACTCTTGCAGGCATGTGCGCACACACACACACACACATATACACACCGAGGGAGAGAGAGGGGCAGAGAGATGGACAGAGACAGAGAGACACAAAGACACAGACATGTACTTTCTCTCTCTTTGTCTCTCTCTCTCTCACACACACACACACACACATGCACACACACACACACATGCACATGCACACACAGAGAGACAGAGACACAGATATTTGAACACATGCACACATACAGAGAGACAGACAGACAGACAGACAGACAGACACACACACACACACACACACACACACACACACACACAGAATTTAGATTTTGTAATAGTATTTACTTGTCTAAATTAGAATATTACCATTCCCAAGTCTGAAAATCATCACCATAGCAATATTTTCGTTTCCTAGAAGGCAGGTACATTTCACTGCTCTGTCCTCCCTTTGCTCTGTCCTCCCATGATGCCTACCTTGACAAGAACCGAATAGGGATATCATTAATGTCTGATTAAACACGTTTGGTTCACTACGTGCTCATACTCAGAGTGGAATGTATGGTCAGCATCCATGTGCCCCATGCATCTCTAATCTGTGCAGATGTATAACGTGCCTTGAAAACACCAATGACTTACTTAATAAAGATCTTAGAGTGATGTGAAACACTGTATATCTCTCTCTCTGCACCACGCAGTGTCGACTCTACTTCTTAAAAATGAGGATATTGCCTCTCATAACTCACAGGACACTCTTATGGCTTTTTAAGGGCACAGGGAGATGCTGCGTCTCTGCAGCACAGTATACAGCACAGGATCAGTTCTGTGCGAAATGCACGTCTCATCTTAAGTGCACTGTTGCTGATGTTAGATAGGCCGAGCTGAATATTTTTCTTATGCCATCTAAACATGAAATTACTCATCGGGGTTAAATAGATAGAAAACAAATGGTAGCATCAAGTCTCTGCTCCGTTGGGTACTGTGATCTGTAAGCAGGAAGGGCAAATGAACAGAGAGGGGGGGGGAAGGAGGGAGAGTGTGTTGGAGGTAGAGGAAGAGGAAGCAGGAGAAGGAAGGGCTGAGAGAGGAGAGACTGGCCCTACGTCATCACTTCATCAAGCCCTGTCAAGAGCAGCAGGTCCACGGATGCGTTTGGTCTCCATGACGAAGTGGTAAGGTGGATATTTAACAAATGTCCAATCCTCTGTTTCTTCCTCAGAAACAAATTTCTAACTGGGACAGCAGTGTGCTCAGGTGAAAACACGAAGCAATGCTTCTCGGTTTCCCTTTCCTCTGGGGGTGGAGTGTGGGGTGGGGATGGTATTAAATAGCACCATTCTAGGCCATGTGTTATCAGCACTGGTCTCTCGGCGTCATTTCCATAAAAGCGCTTTTATAGAGGCGGATTTAGCAGGCATATACCTTTTCACTCTCCCTTGTCACCCGCTTTCTCACGTGGGCTTCAGGCTTGCTAGCTGTTGGCTTCGCAGGCATGCGGTATGGAGACAATGAAGTACGTCTTGTGCGAGGCAGAATACAGGGACAGGAGGGGCTGCACCCTCCAAATGCAAATCTCTATGTAGCCTTAAAGGAATTCATACATGCATACAATGTATGTGCACTTTGGTCATATTCACTCTCCGTTTTCCCCCCTCTCTTTCCAGATCCCTCCAGAGTACCCCTCTAAACTTCGTGCCCTCTTGTCTTTTTAAACCCACTGAGTCAAGCTACTGCTGCCTACATATGATTGTGTGTGAGGCCACCCACTGGCACAGGGGCAAGGTATCAGAGGCCCCATCCCTGATGAAAATGGACTCTTCCCTGGCTAGGACTCTCAGTGCTAGCTAGCTACTCAGCCAGGGATCCAGCTTTCTTTATGCAAGAGCAAAAATGAGCACTTCTGTAGCGATTACAGGGAGTGCCATGTCTCCAGGGAATTAACTTCAAAAACAAGGCTGGTAAGGGGAAGAAAGAAAGGATGTGCAGTTTAAGTCCAGTCTGTACTTGGGCATGACATTTGTTGGAGCTGGTCATTGTGGAAATGATGTATTTTCTTGGGAGTTGAGGAAATGCCATTATTACTGGAAAACCAATCTGAGAGAGTTGCCTCTGACCTGGAGATCCCTTTGAGACCCTGGTGGCTGACTGATCTTGATAACAGGAGTGACCAGGCCTCCTATGGGGGCTGCCTTGAAGTTCTCCCTCCCCCACAACCCAATCACATAAGTTCTGGGCCTTTGTGGGACTTTTGAGTGAGGTAATAATATGAAATAAACATAGGCCCGTCGAGCCCCGTAGTGACTGACGACCGCAGCAAGACAAAACAAAACGAAATGGCGTCTCTCAACCATGCTTAAATTCTCAGTAAAGCTCAGAGAGACCAAATGTCTTACTTTTAGAACAGTCAAAGAAATCTTAGGAATATTCCCAGGAGCCTGGATTCTGGGCATGTTTACTTTTGGGGGCTAGTATATAGCTCGGTTGAGAGAGTGCTTGCTCACCTCACATGCATGAAGACATATCTTCTATCTCCAGCCAAGAAACAACACAGGGCATGGTGCTACATGTCTGTGGTCCCTGCATTTGGGAGGTGGAGGGCATGAGGATCAGCAAGTCAAAATCAAACTCAGCTGTAGGTAGTCTGTTTCATGCCATCTTGAGCTATATGAAAACCTTTCCTAGAGAAGAAAAAAATATGAGAAGGACAGATGTTTCAGTGGTTAAGAGCAGCGCTTGCTCTTCCAGAGGACCCGGGTTCGAGTCTTTGTACCAACATAGCAGCTTATAATTGTCTGTATTTCAATCCTAGGGATTCAATGCCCCCTTCTCTCCTCCACAAGTTAATCAGGTAAGTACATGGTACCCAGGCAGACTTGCAGGAAAAATATTCACACGCATAAAATGTTTACTGTACTGTAAATGAATTTCTTCTATCGGAGTTGGCCACAGAATACAGCAGGTTCCAAAGTCTACCACTCTTTAAATCACTAAATCAGCAAATTCTCCTGCTCAGCTGGAGGTGCTCTCTGCCCTCTCTCCAACAGGCCTGCTGAAGCTGCTCCAAAGGCCAACACACTTCTCTGTGACTTTTCATGTCAGCTTAGCCTGAGGACTTCTGAAAGCCAAGCCTCCACACCCACGGTCCTCTGTCACCCATCAACCCTACCTCCATTCTCAAAGCAGCACAACCTCTTTTTTTTCTCTCACGCCTGCTTTTGAAGGTGCTACATAACCCCACATCCAGCCACAGCCAGAGGGAAAACATCCATCCACAGGCACAAAATACAAGTGGGGTTCACACAGAGCACACAGGGATAGAGCGACCAGCAGGGAGGCATTTGAACACATCCCCTGCCAAGCTTCTCCTGGATGCTGAGGAATGGAAACTAGTGCTTGAGACTTGGGTTTGGACAAATCTGTGGGCAGAGAGCAAGCGAGGTCCCCAGCAGGGCCTTTTCCTGAAAAGACACAATTCTACTAGTGTTGATCGCCCGTCTGCACTGCCATGGCAATTTTCTTTCTAAGTGTTTCTTTCACTGCCCTTGCCTCACTAAAATATCTTAATAAGGATCTTTCAGAACTCTGCGGTTGGGTTTTGAGGTGTCACCGGAGTTGCGCTGTATCTTGCTCTTTTACGCCGTTGTGCTTGGGAAGGTTCAGGACTGCAGTTTGGGGTCCTTCATGTACCGTGCAGAGATTGAGTGTAAAACCTCTAACGATAATTAGCTGTGATACCTGTTAAAGTTCAGCCTGCTTTCTGGTGGAGGAGTACCCAACATGGAAAACTAAGAAGATGAAACAAAAATAAAGCATATTAACCAAATATCCTTTGGCTTTTTATTTTCAGCCTTACTGATTTATTCTTTTATATAAATACTGTAAAGTTGGGGCTAGAGAGATGGTCCAGCAGTTTTAGAGCAGTTGGCTGCTGTTACGGAGGACTCTGGTTCAATTCCCAGCATCCACAAAGTGACTCACAACAATCTAGTTGTAATTCAATGGATATAAAACACTCTCTTCTGCCCTGTACCTGTACATGGATACTAGGCATGCACATGGTGCACACACACACACACACACTCACACACACACACACACACACACACACACACACACAAGCAAAATACAGACATAAAATAAAAACAAATCTTCAAAAATACTGTAAAGAAATGTCATACCTGGAGTGTGCCTATTGTCTCAAGAAAAAGCAGGTGGCTGTTGGGAGGTTGCAAAGTTGGTGAACTGCTTTCCTTGCAAGCATGGGGACCTGAGTTAGCTTCTCAGCTCCCAATTATAAAATTGCAGGCATGATAAGGAGCCTCTGTCATCCCAGGGCTCAGCATGCTGAGATGGGCTGGATCTCTCAGACTCATTGGCCACAGCCCTAGGAGAGTGAGAGATCCTGTCTCCAGAAACCAAGAGGGAAACACCCCATGAACATTTAGAACTCAAAGTGGTCCTCTGACCTCCATGTGCACCTACACGCATGTGCAATAGGAATATGCACTATATTTTTGCATATGGGAATATGAAACTGTGGGAATATGCCTACATGCCCACACCCAAAAGAGGGGGAGGTGAAGACAAAAGGGGCCAACGGAGGTTTCCAGACTTTTTAATAAGTCTGTAGGTTGATTACCCCTCTTGCCTGATCTCATATGGAGACTCTGAAAACTCCGCGGGTTGTACAGAAAATGGTTACTTTGAGCTTTTCAGTAATCCCAATGCCTGAAAACCTAAACAGATTCTCTTGCTAAATTACATAATCATGAAGCGCTTTTCCTTCTATTACTATGTTGACTCCAGGGGCCTATAAAATATCCTTAAACACTATCGAAGAAACTTGAACATGATGCAGCAAGAGCCCCAACTCAAAAAGGCTAGGCAGTGTGAGGTTTTCTTTAGGGAAAATTATCAGAAGTCCTCACATTTTCACATGAAAGACTCCATCCGGTATAATCTTCACTGTGGCTTAACATGCTTCGTTTTCATTCAAAGCACATGTTGGAGATCAATTATTTATTATACTTCTGGTTGAATTTTTTTCCTGACATTAGTTTGCCTGGAAAAGAAAAGCCTGCCCACGGGCTGAGTTTATGGCAGAGCTCAACCCTGTCAACTGCTAATTTGACACCTAGAAGATGGTTATGAAATTGGCTCATTCTATCAGATGCCTGTTGTATTACAGACAAGGAGCTCTTCTTCTTGGAGACAGATGAAGAAGAGCAGAAGAGGAAGAGTGCCCAATGACCAATGATCTGCCTGAGATCACCCCTGTTGACAGGCCCTGATGTGGCTTAGGACTGATAGGCCAGCATCTCCATAGGAGAATTCGTAAATGAGAGACATGGTCATGACAACATCCTTTGTGAATCTAAGGAAATATTTCATTTTTTTCTACTTTACGTTTATCTTATTGAGAATTTCTTACAAGAGCACTATATTTACATCATTTATAATAGGTTGCAGGGATTTTTTTTTTAAGGTTCCTATTTTCTTGGCTTTTGGTCCTAAAGTCTGAACTAGGGCTTTGAGCATGAGAGAGGCAAATAATGAATGGTTGGCTGAAGCATGTATCAAAAGATAGATGACTGAAAAGGACTTGGAGATGTCTGATACCCCTTGGCTTAGTGTTGATGCAAGGTTTTTAGGACTCAGGGAAAATGCAATGCCAGTTTGGGTACGCTGTGTAAAACCTCATCCTCCAACAATAAGAAATCCCAGGGACATGCCTGTCACTCATCCTGTAAGATGCAAAATGGTGACGGGGCACTAGGTTTGTTGTCACCTTTTTTCTTGTCCCAGACCTTAGGCCTGCACATACTACTGCTCAGTTGAATGAATTAAATGCAGTGGATTTAATTGGGCCCTAAATCAGCAGGGCCCAGGTGGTAGCACCAAATCACCAAAGGCAAGGTGATTGTAGTTACCATAATGAGCAGCATAGACAAATATGTATATGGCAATGCCAATATATATGGTGATAAGAACTCCTGAGTCATAGAGACCAGGGTTGGTAAAGCCTGGAGCAATACAGCTGAGGATGTTGCTGGTCTGTACTTGCTCATTTGTATTTACTGCTGCTGTATGAAACTATAACTGAGAGTGTGGAATTAAGTACCAATTGCCAATCTCTGAATGCTATTATTTCTATATTCTTACTGAATGGCTTTGGGGAAACTGCTTAACCTTTCTGTTTTGCAAACTTCTTCAGCTGTGAAATAAGAAAAGTAATCACACCCACTTCAAAATTGTTGTGATAGTAAGAGAGAGAGTATTTCTAAAGAGCTTTGGTGCATAATGGAGGTGCATAAAATTCGTGTTACTAATGGCATCGCCAGCAGAAAACTCATCATATCTTTTAGTGTTTCAATAACTTGTACTGATCAGATTTTAACAATGACTAGAGACAAAACAAAAACAAAGCTAAGCAGCTTGAAGGAGGAACTGAGGAGGCAACCATATGGAGGAAAGCCAGTAGTCGTTGGCGTCCACAGGGACGTGGTTTACTGACAGTGTTGCCAGAAACACCTTGGGCTTTGTACATTCTGTATCATGTATCCTCTCGGCATCAGTGTGTAATAAAAACGAGGCTTTGAAAGTAAAAAGGTTGCTCTACACAGATATGTAAGCTTATCGAATAGTGCTAAACCGAGGACGCACCAAACCTCACCTCACACGGACAACACCCGTGTGTGAAATACCATTGAACATTAAATCAGAACCATTGCCTGTTCAACTATTTTATATCTTGCGTGGGTTACTTTCAAACTGTGCAACATTCTTCAGTACATTTGAAAGGCCCTGGGGAAAGCAAGTTGGTGATCTCAAGAGTGTTCATCACAACCCCAGTGCAGCCCTACTCACAGACTCAAGCAGCGTTTCGCTGCCTACAGTGTGGGTGACCTCCAGAGATCGGCAACTCGCCTGAGAGGATCCCAGCCACACTCACCGCACTGGATGAGAAAGGAAATGTAGACTTCACGATGGGTAGAGAAGAAAAATTCCATTCCACCGCCCACTATTGCAGCTAACCTCATGTGTGTCCCCTAGGCGCCATCTTGGTTTTTTAGGGGGAGGGGTTGAGTGGGCAGGGAGGTGGGGTCATAGTCTATTTTTTTCCTGGTTCTCTCCATGTAGAGCATGCTGGACAGTGAAGCTCAGGAATCCACCTGCTTCCACCTCCACAGCATTAGGATTACAAGTTCGGGCCACCAGTTCTGCTTCCTACGTTGGTTTTGGAGATTAAACTTGGCTCTAATGCAAGCACTTCACACACTGAGCTTGTGGCTGGTAAATTTATAATGAAAGGTTCTGGAAACTAGGAAGTCAAACTGAGGGCCCAACTGTTTGCAAGGGTCTCCTTTATTGTATCACCCCAGAGCAGGAGAGTAAAAAAAGGAGAGGCAGAAAAGTGGGCCAAAGTTACCCTGTACATCTACTTCCCCAATACTGGTATGGATGCACTCGGGAAGGTCAAGCCCTGTATATAATCACCTCTAGAGGTGCACTCATGATTCAGTTATGAAGGCAATTAAATTTCAGTGTGCTGCAGAGGGAATAAACATCTAGATTATAGCATGGATAGTGAGGAATATATTGGAATATCTACACACACACACACACACACACACACACACACACACACACCCCACTACCACCACTACCACCACCACCACCACCACACAATGTGTGTGTGCGTGTGTGTGTGTGTGTGTGTGTGTGTGTGTATGTGCTCAGTAAACCAACATTCCCTGTTACTCCAAAATATTTTAATAATAGTGCTATACTTCATAGACATTTAAAAGCAAAGCTGTTATCTAGTTAATGGTAATGCTTTAGATGGATGGAGAAAGGGCTCACAAAGTCCAGCCATTAGCAGAGGCATCAGTAGCAATTGATGTTGCTGGGAGGGGAAGGAACAATTTTCTTCAAGCATTCAGCCTTTGAGAGAGCATCCATTCTCCACGGATAGTCCCATGCCTATGTACATATAGGCAGAGGTCAGTGGACTCAGCGGGTTTAAGAAAAGGAGCATATGGATGTGGGATGAAAAGGCAACCTGGGGGCATAGGAGAGGAACAAAAGGGCAATGTGATCAAAACACATAATGCACATGTATTATAAAATTCTCAAATAATAAGAAGGTTTAAAAATTGTAATACTTATCTCAAATTGTTAAATGGCCACTATTTCATCTGGACGCAGTAGAGGATGTTGAAGCCACGCTTCTAAATGGATTTTGATGGCCGATTCCAAAAGAAATTGATTCACATCTCAGTGCTACCAAAGATGAATTATGAATCTGACAGAAGTGGTCTAATTTCCCTGCCCAACTCTTTTGGAATACTTATGATACAAATACGCTTTAAACGATTTCTGGGTTCCTTGTAGCCTTCAGTTGCCATGGTTATTCCTCATTTTGCTTCTAATCTTGCCCTCTTTGGTCATTGACTTTCCTTCCTGACTTTATTTATGCTTGCCTTTCCTAATATGTTACTGTGGTTTACTATGTACCACTAAAAGTCCCATGTAGATGTCTCCGTGCCCAAGGTGGGTGCTTGGATCAAAGGTCAAGAGACTTCACAGGAGGTGGTAGCACCCTTACAGAAGAGACTCGAGACTCCTCACCTCTTCCGCTGTGTGCGGTTCAAAGGGAAGGCTTTCTTCACCAACCAGACACACTCTGACTACATCTTGAACTTCTACACCTCTAGAAATAGATCCTTACTTCTGATTAGTCAACTACTTTATAGGATGTTGTCAGAGCAGGCCCCCGTGCCCAACAAAGTGGGAGTATGTAGCTCATGCTTTCCCTCCTCAGAGTTCGGATACAGTGTGAATTTTCCTAGAAATTTCCAGTGTCCAGTTCCTCTCTGTACCATTGGGATCTTCCTTTAATGAGTAACTAACTGTGATTTACTCTGTAATTTATACAGTAAGAGCTTGATAATTGAGTTTTTGTAAGAATTGCTGACCTTGTCTTTCCAATCTGCTTTTAACTGTCCTTTTCTATGACTGTACCTATTTTTTTTTTCAAACAACAGGATAAGGAGTTTATAAATACCACCAAATCGAATTGTAGAAAAGATGAGAATATTGCTTTTCCACCGCAAAGGTAGGGAGTTCTAAGAAACTATACTAAAACTGTGATGAGGACGACTTATATGCACGACATAAACTAAGACAGGGCAACATTCAGGCTACTGAATGGTGTTTGTGATGTTTCCAAACTTTATTTTTATTGTTTGAGAATTTCATTCATGCTTGTCGTATGCTTTGATGAAATCCACACTCCCCATCCCCTGCTCACCAATTTCTCCTCCATCTCTATTTTTCCCTGCCAACTTCATGCGCTATTTTTAAAAACCCACCAAGTCCACTTAGTACTGCCTGGATTTACAGGAACATAGGACCATCTCCTGGAGCTTGGGTAGTCTCTCAGGGGCCTCATCCCTGAAGAGAACTGATTTTCTCTCTTCTAGTAGCCACCACTTGCCAGTGGTTCCTCGGCTAGGAGTGGGGCTTTACCAGCCCTCCCCCAACCATGCTGGGATAATAACAGCATTAATAATTATTATGGAAATGTCTCTAGTAATTGGATTTCTATTAGAGGTTGAACATTCTTGGTCCCTATTGTGCCACCTTGTGGTCACAAGGCAACACAAGTTTTCCCATGAAGTCAAGCCGGTATGGTTTTCATTTTCGTCCTCTCCTACGGGATAATATTTGGAGTGTGTTTTACCAATAGAAACAATAATCAAAATGTAACCATTCAACTCAGAAAGTAGTATGCACTGAGGGCATGTGGCACCCGTCTAAGTACAGATCCCATGTGCTCTTATCTTCCCTCTGCTAACTCAACCTAGATTACATTTTTACTAGAAATTAGAAGTTGGAGCTCATACAAGCTGTTTTACTGGGTCTTCAGAAACAGTCAAGGAAGTCTGGAAATGGCCATTGAGAATGTAATGAATAATTCATCATTCTATTTATTACAAGGAAAGTAGTCAGAGTGTATGTATTAATCACCAAAAGACTATACAGAATGATCAAAAACACGCAGAAAGGAAATGGCTCTCAGAACACAAGTTTCATTACTGAGTAGGATTTGCACATTCCACTCTAGTAAATTGTGTGCACCTCACAGATCTGTGATATTTGCTCACAGGGTATTTCTGTTCTGTTCTATCTTTTAGATTCCCATTTTGTCAATGTCCAAATATAGATGCCAGAGAAAGATAGGACTGTTCCTCCTCCTACAGAATGCTGCTTGCTAGAGTCTAAATATCATAGTGTAAAGTTTTAAAATGAAATGGTTATGGCCTTATATCATCAAAGCCTGTTTGCCATGGAATATACAGTCAAGGCTCAAAGTATTAGGCAATAAGGAAGTCCAGCAACTCTCACTTTATGAAAGGGGGAGTGTGGGGAGAGAGAGAGACAGAGACAGAGAGAGAGAGAGAGAGAGAGAGAGAGAGAGAGAGAGAGAGAGAGAGAGAGAGAGAGAATCTGAATACCCCACGTATATTGCCTTGTTAATATTTAAATTTCCACCTACCCATCCATCCATCCATCCATCCATCCATCCATCCATCCACCCATTCATCCCCACATCCATCTGTTTCATATTAATTCTCTACTGAGATTGAGTGTTAATTACTAACTTGATAGAATCTAGAATCATTTTGGAGAGAGGTCTCTGAGCATGCTGTGAGAGGTTGTCTTCTTTATTGTGTTAAATAAGAGACTACGCATGGGATGGACCTGGACCACCCCATCACAGATGTAGGCAATGGGCAGCTCGGTCACCAAGTGGATATCCTACTGAGGGAAGTGGGGGCAGGCTCTGACATGCACTCTGCTGCCTACTTTTTTTTTTCACTTTCCCCTGCAGGGGCTGCCTTGCTGGGTCACAGGAGAAGGGTATGATGTTACTGGATGTGCTGGGGTGGGTGGGTGGGGGGTTCCCCATCTCTGGTGAGTAGAGAAGGGAGGATGGAAGAAACAGGATGGGACGGGCCTATACTAGGATATAAACTGAAGGATTAATTTAAAAAGTAAAGGTAAAAATTAATAATAAAAAATTAAAATGTTAAAAAATAAGATGGAGAAGATCCATCCACAGGGGGTGATGGCCACTCCATGACTAGAATCCTAGAGCATATAAACGGAGAAAGAGGCTGAGCATCAGGACACATAATCCCCCTTTCCTGACTGTGGATATTATGTGGCCAGCTTAAGCACAGCTTACCCCCCTCCCCTGCCTTACAGTGGAATGTACCTTCAACTGTGAGCCAGAATAACCCCTTTAGCCTTTAAGTTATATTTGTTAATTTTTTTTATCATAACTACAGATAAAAGAAACTACGTCATGTCTCTTCTTTATTTAGTCCATATATGTCTTAGTCTCCCTACATATTTTAGTTTCTCAATATCTTTCTCTCTTGTTCTTACCATGTAGCTGACACTGAAATATATAAGAGTCTTGATTTGAATTCCACCTCTTCAGATTCCTCCGTGTTGCCTTAGGCAGGCGAACACAAACATTTAAATTCTTTCCTTACCCATTAAATTGGGATTAAAGTACTTTCCTTACAAAATTCTGACAATTAAAATGACACATCTATTATAAAAGAATTGGAACTGATGTAATTATATCTTACTTAAAAATGTAAATTAAAAATAAAAATATACCAAAAAAAACTAAAAAATAAAATAGAAGAATTTTAAAAAATGAAAATATACTTTTAAAAAGCAGAGATTTGTCTAATATATAGTACTTATTTTTGTTCTCTGAAAGAAGTGAGGAGTTTTACTAGCCCAACGATGATCTTGAGACACTCTAACCGCCTTGTTAGTAGGTCTAATATAACCATGAACTAGAGCTGTTGCTGAAGAACTTAAAAATAGAATCTTGACCGCACCTCTTTGAGCCAGCTGCCTTATCACTATCAACATAACACGCTGAAGAAGGGTGCCCTGCCAATAGTCACAGGTTGCTAAGTGGCAATACTAATTAAAGAGTTCATGCCTTCTACCTCTACAGTCTTACCCAGAGGTCATGGCAATGAATACAAATTGTCATTCTGAGCTATAATTATTTCTCTTCCTCCTCTCCTCCCTTACATTTTCCTCCTCCTCTCTCTTTCCTTGCTTTCTCTTCCCTCCCTCCCTCCCTTCCTCCCTCCATTCCTTTGTTCCTTCCTTCAAACCTCCCACTTTTATATCCTCTCTCTCTCTCTTTTTTTATTTTTGAGGTCCAAGCTAGAATGAACACAGCTGATGAGAAAAGTGATGTTCTTTTAACTGGTACCTGTTTTTTAAAAAAAACCAACAAAAATTTATGTATTTATATATTAAGATACTATCTTCTATTGAATCATTTATGGACATTGTAAAGAGATGATGAAATAAATGAAAAAAGATCTTGTCCCTTTGCAACCTAAAGTAAGGAAGACAGAAAACAAAGAAACGATATACACATTTATGTCAGAGTTATTTGTTTAAAGGAGTTTACCCATTCAGAGTACAATGGACTCAGACTTCCCAGGCAAGAGATAGTTTAACATGTAGAGACCTTGAGGAAGAGTTCCAAGCAAGTATAAGTGCCTGAAGCAGGATTTGACACTCTAGAACAGGAGGGAAAGTGTTTTGACCGGGATGTGTTTCAATATTTAGTTGATTCCAAATGGGAGCTAAAAGTAGAAGGAGCATGTGTGAACTGGGTGTTGTGGGAGATGGTCAGACCTGAAGTTGTAAACTTAAATGGTATTTGCATGGGTACTTGTTTAAGGATATAAATCTGGCCCAGCTCTCCTTGGATTCAAATAGCAGAAGAAGACCATAGAACTTTATAGAGCAGGACCCGTGAACACCATGTGAATCAGACATAAAATAATGCATTAAAGAACAATGAAATGGAGCCACCAGAGGAGAAGGGTGGCTTAGGACCCCAGTGAAGAATACAACCCGAAACACCAAGTAATGGGTTGCCGTGATACAGCTGCCATGCCTTTGAAACAAACTGTCTGAGGCAAGTGTCTGACTGACAGGCTCGACTGGCAGAGTGCTGAGGATTTCGAGATGACTTTTGAAAGAGACAGATGTCAAAACAGAAGCCGCGCAAAGTCACAAAGAATGAGAGTTAGAAGGTCGAGGGAAAATTACAGGTTCTTAGTTGTAAATGTTTTTAGTTAATTGGATGATGGTTTATTATGTTTATGAACAAATGGGAACAGCAGCTTGTTAGGGGGACATAGATAATGTAGGAAAAAGATGGAAAATAAAGGAAGCCCCATTGAACACAGAAGAAGGAGTACTTCCTACTCCATAAGTACTAGACAACAGCATGGCACTTTAGCTGCAGATACCACAAGGAAACGACATCAACAGGTGGGTGCTTCCATTTTTTAAAAGTTGAGTGAGAAGTAAGATAACCATAGGAAAATGAAGAGTATTATCAGAAATTTGAGGGTGGCAGGCAGGATTCACATACTTATCACTTATCCAAGAGATTAGAAGCTCAGGTAGACTCGGGAAAACATCAGGACTGGCCTGGGTAATCCCAGAACTCCAAGTTTGGTATAGGAGAACTGTTCACCAAATGGCTGGTGGGATGCAGGTGAAGGTTGATGGAGAAAAGTTCTATCCATCAACCACCACACTGGCTGACTTGCATGCGGCACAGAAGTGCCAAGAACTGGGCATGACTTCCCTGCACATCAAACTCTGGTACAAAAGAGGTTAAAAAAAAAAAAATCAAGATCCTAGAGTCTGGGAGCCAGTTTGCCCTCAAATGTCTTGCTCACTCTGGGATGAAGATAAGGCAGATTGAGGATGTCACCCACATCCTCTCTCACAGCAGAAAGGAGGTTTGTCCTGGTCATTGTCACTGCCTTATTTTCTGTTAACAAGTTACCTTCATGTGCACTAGTGTATAAATAATAAATAAGATTCAATTTCTTGGCATTGTTGATAATCTCTTGGAAGGTTTTGAATCACTCCTCTCCTCTTTCCTCCTCCTCCTCCTCCTCCTCCTCCTCCTCCTCCTCCTCCTCCTCCTCCTCCTTCTTCTTCTTCTTTCCTCCCCCCCCCCCCTCATTGCTAATGATTAAGGCCAGGGCTTCATACATAGTGGACAAGTGCTCTACTACTGAAGTACAGCAACCAACTTTGGGGCTCAGCATTTTTTCCACTTTTTGTTCTGAAGTTTACTTCCTAAGGACTGACCATCTGAACAAAGCATCTAACTTTCTATATGTTGTTTTATTTTTGTAACTAGCACAGGTGCTAAGACTTTAGTGAGCAAGAAACGACTTTTTCTGTGATTGGAGCCTCAATGGCAAAGATCTAGATACACACGACTAGACTGGTATATGGCTAAAGACCACCATTTGGTAACTTTAGTAGCCAAGTGCTCAAGAATTTCTATCTTGGCCATAGACTCTAGCTCTTCATTTATTAGGTCGTTTATCACAAACAACTGTTGAAGGGAAATTTGCAAAACGTGTTTGGATTCTATCCGAAATACTTGCTCCAGCCCACAAGTCTGCACACCATTTTGTAAGCTTTCTACTGTATAATTTTAAAACATAACAAGAGAAGTCTCAGTTGTGAATACATTACTTACAAAAAAATATGAATCTGTTTAAATCAAACTCAACAAAATGAGCAGAGGCTAACACGGGCTGGCACTGGAGATAACAGCAATCCACTCCCAAGGGAAACATTAATCAAATATCTGCTTCCCTTTGTGATGATTTAACACGTTTCCCATCTATGGATGTGAATTTTTTTCTTCCACATTGCTGCGTAAGTTTAAAGCTGATCCCTCACTCAAAACCTCATTTCTATTGTAAATTGCATTAATGATCATATGCTGATCGATTGACTATTTCCCCCACTGACTTTCAGAATCTTGGATAGGTATTAATGGAGCAGATTTTAAATTTCCTTGGCTTGTACACTCGTTCACATCCCTTTAATACAAAGCTGTTTTAAATTAAGCATTTCAATGTAGTTTTCATGATTTCAAAATTCACTCCGGGAGAGCACATAGTGACATTAAAACCCCTTGGACTATTCTCAATGCACCTGCCGTAATATGAGACAGAAGAGGCTTCCATTTCATTGACAAAGCTATCAAAAGGGATAGATAGTAGGGTATGCATTGCAGTGCAGCTATTCCATTGCAGCTATTGTGGTGACTGAGGAATAACATTCCATGCTAAACTTCCATAGCTTAAACTAGTTATGATGCAAACAAAACTCTAATGCATTTGTCATGCTTGACATGGCACGATTCAGTATTTAATATGTCATTGATTTTTGTTGAATCCTGTAGTGGTTAATCTTGATTGATCTCATAAGTCTTGTCAAATTGAGTCAAACCTAGATATACACACTTGGGAAAGAGGGACTCCTAATTGAGGAATTGCTTCCTTCCCTCAGAATGACCTGTGGTCATGTCTGTGAGGGCATTTTGTGATTGACAAAGGTTCATGTGGGAGGACCTAGTCCACTGTGGGTGGTACTATTCCTAGCCAGGTGGTTGAGTGAGGAGGATGCTGTTTAACAAAGGCAACTCATCAGTCCAGAGAGAGTATGACAATAAGCAGCATTCCTCAGTCCTTTCTCTGAATTCCATCCATAAAGGACTGTAACCTGTAAGCCCAATAAATCCTTTTCTGTCCAGGTTCATTTTGGACAATGTTTATCACAGGAGAGGAAATCAAACTAGGACAGTGGTCAACTTGATTAGATCTGAGATCAACTAAGAAACATGCATCGTAGTGTGCCTTTATGGCATCTCTGAGTATTAACTGAGGGCAAGACCCTCCCTCAGAGTAGGCAGCCCATTCTGGCTACGTCTCAGATATTAACAGGCCTGAGATAAAACAGTGTCCCATTTGAGTGTGACCACCTTCTTGTGATCGCTACTGCGGAGTCCATCTTTCTTGAGCTTTGCAATATGGGTGGAAGACCAGAAGCTCTCCAGCAACTCTCTATGCCTTGGCAGCAGACGGAGACTTCTACGACATCTATTATCATGGACTGAGGGCAGCTACAGTGTGCAGACGTCCCATGGTTGGACTATAAAATCTTTATCTGTTGCGCTAATCTAATACCCCTGCTCCTCATGGTAAATATTCATTCTACTTGCTCTGCTCATCAAGAAGATCTTAACACAAGTCTTTACATGTAAATGAGAGAGCCACAACAGGCATTTGTTCATATGGTCATTGACAAATGTTGACAGTGGATCACTCTTGAAAGTGTGATCATTGTGTTGTTGGTTGTTAATTATTATCAGTTATATCCAATAGTCTGTTTTTCTCAGGTGGTAAGCACAAGTGCCTTCAATTTCAAATACAATTGGGATTCATGATTTTAAAAAAAACTAGTAATGGTTTTTAGTACGGAATAATTTATCTTGAATATTAAAGTCATAATGACATTGTTAACAGTAGCTATGATGAAGATGCCTTTGGACTCAACGGAGGAAAGAAAAGAATGATGTCACATTGAATTTCCAATGGATAAAACCTCCAGACCATAAGAAACAAAGAGGAGGACAGTTAAATGGTTTCATATAATCCTTGTTTAAAGGATAGGATACTCAGAAATCTTACATTGAGTTAGACATTTTTTTGAACAGAGTCTAAAATGTTTTATTTCTAGTAGATGAAATTCTTCAGAGGACTGAATCACATCTGGGAAAATTTCTGAACTTTTGCTTGTGCCAAAGAGATCATAGAACAAATAACTCTGCAGTGAGCCATAAGGAGAGCCTTGATCCACACCCTCACCCCTGAGCTCAGGATGCAAAAAGGATAAAACAAAAGAATACATTTGCCCGTAGGTTTCTGATGCACATTTAACTCAATACCTTACTACTTAGGGGGGCTGGAGCGCTTGATACCCTTGCAGGTGTGTTCGGACCCCATCTCTGCATAGCAACTCATAAATACCTATAACTTTAGCTCTAGGAGAATCAACACCCTCTTCTGGATTCCGTGGGGTCTTATATGAACATAAATTTTAAAGAAGATTTTTTTTACACATATCATTGGCCTTTTTTATTTAATACTGAACTATTTTATACTTGTATGTGTTCATCATAGGTACCATTGACTTTCATGAACAGAGTTTAATACAACTATGTAATGTCGTTGACAATATTCTCTACCACACCCCTTGTATTAGGTACTTTACTTTTTATGTGATAAAATACCAAGTCCAAAAGCAATTTATGGGGTGGGGTGGGGGAGACAGAGAGAGAGAGAGAGAGAGAGAGAGAGAGAGAGAGAGAGAGAGAGAGAGAGAGAGAGAGAGAGAGAGAGACACAGAGAGAGAGACAGAGAGACAGAGACAGAGACAGAGACAGAGACAGAGACAGAGACAGACAGAGAGACAGAGAGAGAGACAGAGAGACAGAGACAGAGACAGAGACAGCTGGGGGGTGAGAGAAAGTGGAGTGAGGTTATAAACCCTCAAAGCTCAATCTCCTTGACATACTTCTTACAGCAGAAGTGTACCCCATAAAGGTTCCATAACCCACACTAAACAGCGCCACCAAGTGGGGACAAAGTGTTTTGCTACATGTGTCCATGGGGAACATTTCTCTTTCAAACCACAATATCAGTGTACTCTTCTCTCCACTGACTTCCTGTTGGTCCTCTTTATTCCCCTTCTACTTTCACGACATATACATACAAGATCTTACATATCTATAAATAAGAGAAACGTGAGTTTTGTCTTACTGAGTCTGCCCTCATTTGCTTAGTTTTATAATCTCCAATTGTATCCAATTTTCTCCAAAAGGCATACTTGCATTCTTTTTGTTTGCATGCATAATAATTTTGAGGGTTTTTGAGAACTTTTCACCTGAGTATTGAATCTACAGCACTCCTAGCACTTTTTCTTTCCCCAACTCCTCCCATGCCTCTGCCTTTCGAAACCTTGGTTCTTATTTAACTATTATTGCTACATGTACATACATATGCATGCATAACCTACTGAGTCCATTTAGCTTTGCTTTTATGTACACATGTGCAGACAAGTATAATACAACCTACTGAGTGACACCCTGGAGTTCAAATCCTCCGTAAAAGGCTCACGATTTCACTTGTTGTAAGGTCAGTAATGTAACCACATTCTTTTGTAAGTCACACATCTTTGCTATAGTTTATCTTCTTGACAAAAAAAAATACACTAATCCCATCTCTAGCGCTTCATCTTGTATTGTTTGTCATGAACAAAAATAATGGAATATGTTAGTGGACTCAAGAGAGTCTCCCAATGATCCTCTTTTTTCTCCTTTCAGCATGTTTCTTCTGTCTTGGATCCATCTTCTATTTAAACTAAATTTCTCATTAGCACCTGCATTAGAATTGACAGTCTTCAAAAGTCTGAAGCACAGCTTTTCTTCCTATCTGCTGTCTAGAAACTTGAGCCCTGGAAGTGAGGAAGTATTTTGGGGGAGAGATTGCATAGAGATGAAAGAAGGACTAGGGTAGAAGACCACAAGCAGCCGTTGGTGGGATGCTGTTGAAGTGCACCTGTGACGTGCGGGCATCTGTGTGCTCCACACTCAAATTCTTGGCTACTCAGGTGCTTCCAAGACCAATGGCCAAGGTGGTGTTCACCCCGCTGTGACAATGGATGAAACTGCACTAGAGAAGAATGAAAGATTGAAAGAAAATGTTTCAAAGCACTACTATGTGAAGATGGTATCTGAGGAGTGGGAAGGGAAAAGCTGAAGTCTGTCCCTGCCCACACAGTGCATGCTCCTACTGTGAGCTCAATTTGCAATCAGCTTCATCTCCTGGGAAAGTCTCTCCTGCATGGCTCTGGTAGCAGACTAAGGTAGCTGCTTTGGTTCATCTGACAGACACAGTTTCTCTATTTGCTCCTCCAACTACTTACCACTTTCTTAGGCAATACTTATCCTGTATTTGGAAGACGATAGTGTCAGGGTCATTATCCTGGTTAGCTTTGTGTCAACTTGACACAAGCTGGAGTCACTTAGGAAGAGGGTCTTTCAGCTGAGAACATGCCTCAATCTATAAGCTTGGCCTGTAGGCAAGTCTGTAGTGAGTTAATTTAGTTAGCTATCCATGTCAGAAGCCCAGCCCACTGTGGGTGGTGCCAATCCCTGAACAGGTGGTCCTGGATGTATAAGGAAGCAAGCCGAGTAAGCCGGAGAGGAGCAAGCCAAAAAGCAGTACTCCTCTTTGAATTCTGCTTTAGTTCCTGCCTCCAGTTTCACCTGTTTGTGTGCTTCTGCAGATATCCCTGGAAGATGCGCTGCAAGGTACAAGATTAAAGAAACCCTTTCCTCCGCGTGTGGAGTGTGATCATGGTGTTTATCACAGCCACAGAAAAGTGACTGAGGCAGCTGTGCTTTCTCTTTGTCTTAACAAAGTCAGTGCAGTGGCTTTCCTGTAAGACCCATAAGCCAAGCCATCAAGTCGAGATTGAGACAAAATACTTATAACGCCAGAACTTGTCAGCCAGAGTCAAACCACCAGCAAACAAACCACAGAAGCATGCGGCTCCTTGCAGCTCAACCCTTGAGGTTATTTTTCCATGATGTAATAGACCGTTTAGATCCCTTATGAAAGAAAACTCACCAGCAGATCTGTCTTAACCAGAGTGTTACTGAGATCATCCGCGCAGCCTGAAAACGTGTCCTGCAGGGACAAGGGTTTTTATTTTTATTTTTTTGATACCAGAAGCATTAGTTATGAGGGCTGTCATTGTTGTTGTTCCTTGCAAGGAAGAGAATAAAAGTGTATTCACACTAGGTCATGTGTAAATTTATGCTGTTTTTACTGGCTCTTAACCCTTTTCCTTCCAGGAATTGTTAGGTTCCTCTGCGGTCATATGTCAGCCTTTGGGTATGTTCTCACCGAGGGTGACTGTTTGACGGTAAGGGCTCTCAGCAGCCCAACAGAATAGAAGGCAGGTCGAGCAACTGGTTCCCTGGAAATTACGCAAGAGAAATAAATACCCTGGTATTTTAGAAAGGAAATTATGACACTTCCATCAAACACGGATTCATAGACTCTCTTAAGCTCTCTTGTGAGAAAAAGTGTTCTCGAAGGGGTCTTTAATGGAGTCAGGGGTAAAGATGCTTGCATGAGAGAGCTCCAGGTCTTAACTGCTGCAAATAGGCTGTAGGTCAAACTGCCCTCAAAGGGAGACCTGGGAAGGGGGTCTGGACCCAGGAGAAAGAAGTAGCGCCTGTTAGTTCCTAGAGGTCTTTCTTTATTCTTTCCTGTTCTTTATCCTCCTGCCTTTTCTCTTTGGGTTCCTACCCTCATCTCCCTTCCTCTTTTCTATTCATCCCCACCTTCCTCTTCTCCCCCTTTTCCTATTTTCCCCGCGGTTTCTCTTCTCTCCTTTTCCCTACTTCTTACCTACAAGTCAACTCATCAAGAATTGCTTTCCACTGTGATGAAATATTCCCAAACCGATCTATTTTCCTCCCAGCCTGAATTGTTTCATCCTGTGAGTCTGGCGAGCTTACCGTGTCAGATGTGCCTGGTGCTTTTCTGGCATGTCCTGTTGACATGTGATGCTTTTGGATGAAGCTAGAATCATGCAACTCTTGAGCTTCATTTACAGAGACATTAAAAACGTAGTAACGGTAGCATATAGGGTGCCTTACCTAGACCACTGCTACGTTTGAGTTTTAATTTTCTTTGGGTGGGTCTTGAAATAATGCAGGGGCGAGGGAGAGGGGGAAAAAATGAATGAAGCAGAAAGACAAAGATGGAGGGGAAGAAGGTTGAACGCTGCAAACAGTGAACTAGTTTCTGTGTGTACATCACTTAGGGAGAAAGGGTGATTCATGCCGAGGCCAGGATTAAGGAGACTTTGATAAATCTCCATCATGTTGCCTGGATTTTGCAACTATGGATACAACATTGGTGACTAAGCTCAGGCCCACAGCGCTAACTGACATTGTGACCAGGCAGATGTTCAGAATGCTCCTGGAAGGAAGTATAAAGACTGCTTTCATTGTATTCTTCTCTATGGGGGCCGCTCAAGCTGCCTGTCCTGTGCTTGGGTGTTACTGGAAGGTGGAAACCATTTAGCCTCAGAATTTTGTAGGTGATTCAGCCTTCCAAAAAAAAAAAGTCTGAAGGGAGGTGTCAGTATCTATTTAAGAAGTGTTCACACTTTCAGTGTAGAAGAAATGTGTGTGCAGTGGGTGCAGTGGGTTAGTAGGCGACTTTCAAAGATACAAGTTGTGAAATGTAACTGGGCAAAAAGTGTCAGGATATCAGATTAATGGAAGGATATTTCTGAAATGGAGAATCTTTGAGCTGACCACTGCTTTTCTGTCACAACATATCAAACATATCAAAGCTTGGCTGTCTTCCTTCCTTTACGGAATTTTGCATGTGTCATTCCTGCTGCCCCTCCCGTGCTAATATATTCGGTATATCCCCTCCTTAATGCATAATAAGGAGGCATGCTGGTTTTTTTTATATAAAAATAATGTCAGGAATAGCAATTGCTTTGGGGTTTGACATTTATCTAAGTGGGAAATCCATCATTTTTCAAGAAGCTATTTGGAAGCATGGCTGCGTGTGTGTTAACATAAAAACAACGTTTAATCTCAGCCAATGTGAAAGCTAGTTCTCCTAATGGGGGTCCTATTGGCCAAGATGCCTTAGCAGCCACAGTGCATCTTCACGTATTTCAGCAGGCTGGCAGGGAAACGGCCATCACGCTGCAGAAAAGGCATTATTTATAGTGTCGGTTCCTGCTATGCTAAAACTTGGTGACTCAGTTATGCAAACCACCCAGAAGAATAGACTGCGGTACAAATGAAAGGTCTAAAAGGAGATCGTTGCCAATAAAAAAGACCCAGAGGCCGAAGTCCTGGCGATAGAGTATAAGTCTGTTAGGAATTGGGAGTTCATTGCTAACCTCAGGGACGATCTGTGAAACACTGGCTTATGTGTGGGGCTCATTTAAATGTTACGAACACTTAAAATGGAGCGACTTTGGCACAAGCATGAGTATAAGAAGTATCTGGATTTGATCTCCATAAATCCATTAAAATATCGAAGCACTTACAAAAGGAGCAATGATATTATTTGGATTTTTTAAAAATCAGAACATACAGGCCGGGCGTGGTGGCACACGCCTTTAATCCCAGCACTCAGGAGGCAGAGGCAGGTGGATCGCTGTGAGTTCGAGGCCAGCCTGGTCTACAAAGTGAGTCTAGGACAGCCAAGGCTACACAGAGAAACCTTGTCTCAAAAAACCAAAACCAAAAAAAAAAAAAAAAAAAAAAAAATCAGAACATACTCTGAAAGTTACCCCAGCGTTGCTGGTGATTACTGGGTATGCCTCTTTTATTTTGTACAGTTATAATACCAATTTTAATGGCCTGTAGCTTGGACAGAAGAAGTTGACTCTGGGAGGATGTGTGCTTCGGGAATGGAAACTGGTCAGTGCTAGAGAAAGGGCACAGACACCAATCAAATTTATTCTTAAAATAGGAAGTGCGAAACTTCAAACAGTTGGAGCTGGGTTCTGGGGTTCTGTACAAAGACCAAAAGGCCCATGTTTATGTATTTCAGGGTCCCGGAAAATGATTTAGGGAGAAGTAGTGATATATGTAATGTCTGCCTCTCTGTTTGCAGAATTGCTCTATTGGGGGTAACCTGGGAGTTACATCCTTCACAACGCTGTGCAGAGGATGGGTAGACGGTAGGTTTGGAATCAGTAGGCTTAGAATTTGTGTCCCCAGGCTTCAAACTTGTGTGGGTGTTTACCAGAATATAATTTTCATACCTCTACTTTCTTTTTAACTTAAAATGGGGATTTGGGAAATAATAGTTAGCAAAAAAAGACAAAAAAATTAAACCAAGACACAGACACAGACACACACACACGCACATACACACACAAAGATACAAAGACACACACACACACACACACATGAAACTAGTATGGCATGGCTACAGTCAGAGGGCATAGGTGAATGCCAGTTTGAATAATTGTATCAGTTTTCCTGCACCTTTTATCCTTATGTATGATTTGTAGAGTTCACTCTGAAAAACAACCATCAACTGGTTGGCCTTAGGCATTTAGAATCTACACAGAGTCTATGTTTCAGTGTGTACCTTTTTAAGAAAGTCTTCTGTGTATATGTGTGTGATTGCATGTGTGTGTGTGCATGTGTGTAGGTGATGTGTGTGTGTGTGTGTGTGTGTGTGTGTGTGTGTGTGTGTGAGTGTTCATTGTTCTACCTCATCATTTCTCTAGTTTGATGTTTTGCTTTGAGACAGAGTCTCTCACCGAACTTGGAGTTCACCAATTGACTAGACTGGCTGAACAGGAAGCCCCAGCGATCTTCCTGTTTCTGCATTCTTAAAGCTGAGACTTCAGGCACTATGCCATTTCTAGCTTTTGACACAATCACCAAGGATCTGAACTTATGTTTTTACGCCTGCATACTTGCATAACAAACAGTTCCCTCCTTGGCTGCCTTCTGAGCCCCTATGAAAAGTATCAAGTATGAATGAATCATTAGCTAGAAGTATTTTGCTTCCTTCCTTTGGTCTGCTGCAAGCCTGTGCCTTTGCCCTTGTCTAGAATGCATCTCCTCAGGGTGCTGATACTTCGTTTGCTACTGTGGCATTTAGCTAGGCACTGCAGAAGACTTACATAGCATTTCAAAGCTTGTTGTACACATAGCTTAGTCCCCCAACTAACATTTATTGACCTGGCAGTTTTCAGTGTCATCAGATACATCTGTAGTGTAAATAATTTGCATTGCTTAGGTCTTCAGTATGTCTCATACATTTCAAGCCTATGATTTCCAATACCAGTATTTTTTTTTCACAAATAGTAAGGGGCAGACTCAAATTGCAGATTCATACCAGGGTAACCCACTTCTCAAACCCTTCCTGCTATATGGAATTTATACCTGTCATCAAAATCCCACAATTTAAAACTTAAAATTCAATACGTTTGAGTTATGGTAATGGGAATTGAAATTAAGATAGTTTTAAGGATTCCCAGGCTTTGACCTAGTCAGTCTACATCTAGAATTCAAGTCAAAGAAAATGAAAAAGATAACGACAACACTATAGTGTTTACCCCAAATGTTTCACTAATTTGCATAGTCTTTAACCCACAAATAAATACAAACATAGAAGGCTCAAAGATGACTATCATTCTTATGTATTTTGAACATAAGATGTATTATGAAGTCATTAAGTTTGTCTTTGGGTGATTTTAACTGCATCACAAATTTTTAGGTAAAGTATTAATCATGAGCTAAAAAGAACAAGACCAAAGTGTTATTTAATTTAGTTAATTTAATGATCAAAACCGATACAGAAATATAGAAGGAAAGAAAATCCTACAAAGCTAAAGTATATTTGCTCCAATAAAGGAGTTATGGTCTTCTTGTGTTTTTTCATTTTCCAACACAAATATATATTTTATTTTTAATCATCTTGATTCTCTGTGTATGAGATTTTGCCTGCACATGTGTCTGGGTGCCATGGGAGTACAGCACCCTCCCAGGCCAGAAGAGGCACCCCAAGACCCAGAACCATAGTTACAGATGACTGTAATATTGTTGTCCCAGGTCATCTGGAAGAGCCCTTAGCGCCCTGAACAGCTGAGCCATCCCTGTTGCTCCACATTTTCAATTTGTTTTAAAATAACTTAATGTTTCCACAAGAAACATGAACTGTACTTTAAAAAAAAAAGCTGCAAAGTGTCCAAGACAGCATACTAAAACCTAAGCATTCAGGAATATAGCCTTTCTTTCCAAAGTATCATTACAGTGTGATTGATTGGTTTAAAATATATTTTTGCATTTTCCCTGCAGCCTGGAGCATAAACTGATGAGTCCTTGGCCGTCTATTTTCTTTGATGTTAGTAAATGCCAAGTTGGGCAAGTCTTAAGGTATTCCAGTGAGTTATTTTAAAAGCGTAGAGGCATCATTTCATGAGTTTTAGACTTTGGATTTAGTTGCTAATTATAATGGAAGCTATTTTGCACTATATTAGGGAGGGGCTGAGGTGCTAAAAGCAAAGTACATCTTCTGTAAGTGTCTATCTCTTATAGATGTGTACCTTCTATCGGCCACTGATGGTGTTTGTGTCTTCTTAGAACACATTGTTTTCTCCAAGAAAACTCTCGTCTCTTCTCTCCCTTCCTACTCTTGTTCTCACTTCCACCATCTCCTTGTGCACATGCGCACATGGTGCTGAGCCACCGTGTATCACACACTGCGAAGTACAAGAGCAGCGACTGCTTCTCGGGAAGCTGTCCATCTACCCTGGCTTCTTACTGATCTTCTTACCAAACTTTCATCACTCTTATCAAATCATGGCACTGAGCCTCCAGCAAGCAGGAAGGCTTGCCTGTCCCCAGAGGCAACAGTGATGATACAAAAATAATTAAGCATTTTTTTTTCTTAGCTGGATTCTCCTCAACCAGTGACCTGTGCTGGTGGCAGAATGACCCAGTGGAAGAAGCTGCCATCTGTGGTGAGAGAGGAAAAACAAAAGCTGTAGGGCTCACTGTCTTGGAGAGAACTAACACTCCGCAGATAACACAAATAAATCAATCCTTGTAACCACCGTGTCAAGGACAGTGAATTAAGACCTGGCCCTGTGATGGATTTGAGATTTTCAGGGGGTGATTGTTTCACCTATCTGAGATAAACAAGAGATCCCAGGGCAGGACAAAAGAACTAATTTACTACATAACAACCTATCTGCTCAGGGATGGAGGCTTCTTAAAAAAGAGATCCATTTGCTACTGGTGTTAGATCGGGTGGGAAACGAAGCCCTTTAAAATGTATCATCACAGTAGGCAATGACATTTGCTGAGAGAGTAAGTATGATTTTGCTATACATGTCCCTATTATCACCCAAATAATCATAAACACACAGACGCCTTGTTACTTAGAGTTGCTTCTTCTGAACAGCTCACTGTTAAAACATGACAAATGCCAACGCTTTTAATAGCTGTGCAAAGCTAAAATATATGTCTTAGATAGATCCAGAAAACTGACCAAGTTAAGGTAGCTTGAAATTCAGCATCTGTGCTGACTATTTTTTTTTTAAAAAATACATCTTTAGCTGTGTTAGATCATATTTGTTTTCATTCACCATATATTTTTAACAATCTTGGTTATATAATGTCTCAGCCTAGTGGAGATTAGAATCAAGAAATTAGACACAGGGTGGTGCTAGCCTGAGATATTCGCAGCACACAGTCACAAGAAAAAAAAATCTGAAGTGAAAATTCTCTCTGATGAAGAAGAAAGGTTTTGGAAAAAAAAACCTTACATATATTTTGTCCAGTCATTTGATAGGCCCAATGCATTGCAGGTAAAAAAAAAAAAACAACTTAGATAGCAAATAGTAATCATTATATAATGATGTCACATGTATTCATGTGTCCTTTTGCCTTTGCAACAGAGTATTTGACATACCTTTTGCTTATGGTCTCAACCCATTGTGCTTGCATTCAGTGATTCTGGACTCAGGGTGAGAGGGTACATGATAGCAACAGGAACATGTGCCATAGGTTACTCGTCTCATGATGGAAAGATACAGAGAGTGGCAAAGAGACTGGGGACCAGATAAAACCTTTGGAGTCAGGACACATTTCATGACAATTTACCCTACTACTAGCTAAGGACCACACCTTCTGCATATGAGCTGTGGAGGACATCTCATATTCAAATCATAACACTGACTCACCGTGCAAGCCAGTTTTTTAAATAAAGAATTTATATTTATTCTCTTTAGTTCACCATGGAGCTGAATTTTGTGGGGACTAATTTACACACTTGCCTGCATGCAAAGTGACCAGAATATAGAGGAAAAATGGCATAACAATGAATTTTGAAAGTCACCTACTGATAGGTATAAACAAACACAGAGGGGAAATATTTTCATTAGCATAAGTGGAGTAAAATAAACTACATGAAAGGTAGGCTCAGAGTGTTAGTAAGACAATCAAAGAGCTATGTGTAATAATTCAGAGAAAATAATCTCCAACTAACCAGATTTTAGTCACAAGGAAAGCTACGATATAAGGTGCTGTGTTCCTAGGTATGCCAGTCACAGAAAGCATCTTTACTATGATGTGACACAAATGCTTATGGAGTAAATTCACTCTTACAACGCCTCTGTGTAGATGGAGACACTCAGTGAGGATGTGATACTCAAAATTCATAATCACACTTACAATTTTATCAACATAGAGCTATCTGGGTATTGCGGTTACATGAGGACTTTAATACAACAACTAGGTGACAAGTTTGCCTTCTGGTGTGTTCTCAGCATCCTCAATACCAATGCATATGGCTGTATTTTTTTTTCTTCTTCTTCTCAGCATTGGATCATGTAAGTGTTTTACTTGTTTTGTGTTTGACATCTTAAGCAAAAGCTCTGACCGTGGGGGGGGGGGGGGGGAAGAAATACTATTTATTCAACTAGGTGCTGAGTGGTTATTTTAGAAGTATGTTAACATGATCAATATAAAGAATAAATATTTACTAAATGGTAAATAATACTGAATAATTTCCAATGAAGATTCTATTCCGTCTTTTGAATACCGCTTTAGGTAGCTTTGTCTAATATCATTTAGGCAAATGCATCCTGTTTATGTTCTAAATCAAACTGGTAATACACCACCACCACTACCACCACCACCACCATCATCATCATCATCATTGTAGGTTAGTGGTTCATATTATGGAGTAACTGAAAATGACAGAAGTTATTGATTTTCTCTTGACTGCATTGTGAATATGAAAATGCCAGAAGTTGCTGGTTTTCTCTTCACTGCAGTGTGATTATGAACATATATGGACAGTGGACGTCTAAATATGTTTCTACTTCTTAGGGTAAGTGTGAAGGAAAGATTTATGCCTCTGGTGAGACAGTCGCTCTCAGTGTCACATGACCATGCACTATCAGCCTTCTCATCCACAGTCTGACTAATATTGACGCGGATGTTATAGGTGGTTGCCGTGGAGGGAGTCAGTGAGAGCATAATTGTCATTTCCTTGGAAAAATTTAATCCGCTGATGGATCCCAACACCCAACTTCCACGGTATCCAAAACTAATGGGGGGGGGTGTGGGGATGGGGGATGAGCTGAATGAGGCCTGAGTCAGCCACAAAAAGGTAGACTGACTAGAGAAATCTGTATCATACCCTGCTCCAAGAAGAGCAATATTTATCCAAGTCCTAATGCTTTGGCAGGCTAGATAGACTTCTCCTAATGGGGACAGAGTGAAAAGCCATTTATTAATTAAAATGCATGGTTACTTTCTTTCTTTTTTTTAAATGCAGAGGCCCTATGCAAGTCTATCAAACAGAAAAACACTTTAGTCAAAATTAAAGCCTTCATGTTTGTTTAACCAAACAATGAAGGGAAAGGTTCTATTCAGACTGAGAAGCTGATTGTAAAAAAAAAAAAAATTAATTTTCCTCAACTTTCTCCTTCAAGATAACTTTCTTGTGGCCTGCCATTCATCTAGTCCCTTGGAGAGGAGTGAGAATCAAATATGTGGTTGCCAGAAAGACTCAAGTCCTTATCTTACATACTTCTACATACATGAGCATATGCAGCTAAACAAAAGCATAGAATAATGTGCTTGCTTTATTAATGATCTTCCTGTTCTGCAAAGCTGATTGGCCCTTGCATTCGTTCATTTTTTTCCAAGAGTAGAATACTAAAATAAAATAACTGCAAACCAAGATTCTAGAAAATACTTCCCTTTTCTGGTTTGCTACCCTATTTCAAACACAGAGCCTTACGTGTGGGGGGAGGGGGAGCCCAGGGGGTAAGGGTGTTTATATCATTTGGAAAACTCTTCATCATATACTTAAACAGTGAGTCAAAACACAAGGAAAAAAAGTAAATGATCTGTTAACTCTTTATGTCTTGGCTAATGAAGAGTTAATTTTTTTGTCTCTGGATTCTTTTAGCTTTGGGCTACAGCTTGAGTTCTAATATAGACATTTTCTTAACATATTTAATCCAAGCTATTTATAAATAATATGACTTAATATATGATAAAGGAGATCTTCCTTGTCGGAGACAATATCCCGGTGTAAGAGGGTTTAAAAGGCAGCACTCAGTATCGGGGCTTGGCATATTCTAGGCTCAACAAAGGAAGCACCATTTGGCTATCAAAACTGTCTCAAGGCTTGCATGATCTAATTCACATCATCTTAAGTGTCTTTCTGGGTGCTCCGGAAAGAGGCAAGCTCAGTAAAGCAAAATGAAAGTTATGCATATTTCACTAGCACCTCCTAGGGGCCATGCGAGGTTATGAGACTAGGAGGTGCCTTTATCCGTGCAGCAACTCGGAACTGTTCCTTTCAACTCTCCTAACCATAAACGCGTACCCTGCTTGTAACACTTGGAATGTGAAATATATTGTAGAAGTAGTTTGGTGACTTCTGGCGGTCTTTAGGGTTTAAATAAAAGGTACACAAGATGCTTTGGGGTTCTTGAAGCGTAATCATTAAAGCGGACTGCAAACTCCATGGAAGATAAAAAAGAAAAGACTCTTAAACGCATCGTGTTCTTCTCTGTGATACCAACATACTCAGAGATAATACGCATTTGCTTTACACACTTAAGAAGTCCCTTATAAACTGTAACGATGCAGGCTCTAAGCTAAGGGAAGCTGGTTTTTTGAAGGTCTACAACATTCTTGCCTAGTTGCGGGGAAGGAGGGTTGGGAGGCGCTGGTGCGAGGGCAGAGCTGAGAGTCTGTAGGAGTTGCCGTTCCAGAGAATTCATTACTCTCTAATTGTTCTCATTTTACATGAGCAGAGCGTGCCGGGTGGTGGTGGAGAGAAAGATCGAGGGCGGACAAGGCGGTAGGAACCAGAGGCTCCTTCCCTTCCCCCACACACCCAAGAGAAGTCCAGGCGCTTTTTCTAAGTAATTCACCATCATTCCAGAGGAGAAATAGCCCAGTCAGACAAGCTATTGCTGCACTTGGGCTCATCTAAATGTTGCTGGGTGTAGTGTGCGCGCCCCAGGACCCCTTTGCGGTCTAATTAGTGGATTATCCGCAAGCTGCAAGCTGCTGTTGAATGCGCTGTGGGTTTCCACAGCTGGATAAAGGGAGTCGCACCCCAGTGATCTTTCCTTCCCTCCTAGCTGCAGACCCCTTTCTTAGGCACTGGCACCTCTTAGGCCCTTACAGGAACACTTACAGCCGGCCTCCGCTGTGGAAAGAAACCGGGAAGTGTGGGTCTCAGAGACCCAGTAGGAAGCTCTGCCCAAGGCCAGGCTGCAATTAGGCAACTGCATGGCGGCTGAGCTTCCCACCTGTTGCCGTCCCTGCTGGGCCACGACTTCCTCCTCCTCCCCAGCCCAGAACTGGACTCTCGGACCAGGCTGGGAGGCTGGAGGAGGTAGAGGAAGCCACCGCAGGTTCCTTGGCTGGCACAGCTAGGGGCCGCGGGTGTAAGGATCCTCCTCCTCCTCACGGTGGCGGTTCCCCGAGCTGGCCGCGCACCCAGGTGCGCTCCGATTGGTCAGCAGTGGGCAGGGGGCGGAGCCAAGAAGGCCGGTTATCACAAGGACCGCCTCAGAAGCTCCCAAGCTATCGCAGAGCGCTCTGGAGCCCTGGCCAGCGCGCAGCCTTCCCGGCGCCGGCAAGCAGGGTGTTAGGAATTCTCACTTGCTTCGCCTCACTCTCTTTCATAAAAAAACCACTGGATCTTACATGCTTCTGTAACTCCCCACTTCCACTCCATGTCCCCATGATCCTGTGTCAGCAACAGGTAAGGGATTCTGTGTTTTCTTCCTGTTCTCTTTCTGTTGTCTGTGTGTGTCCAGGGCAATGGACTTGCGCCACCGTCCTCTACCCTACTGTCCCGCTGCTCTGCTCTGGAGGTGGCCAGCTGTCAGGCTGCTGTAATGCTTCCCTTCGCAAGCTTCGGAGTCCCGGCTCATTGCCTATATAGTTTGTGTGCGCACCAGAACATCCTCAGAGCTAAAAATACTGAGACACGCTTGGAAGAGTTGAGCAATAGAAACAGATTTCTCTGCAGCATCTGTTTGTGCTCATAACTTCCAATGCACCAGCTGTAGCGAGATATTGAGTTTAGAGGCAAGCGCGAGCCTGGCGTGGATTCTTCCTTTTATTGCGGGTGAGAGGGAGGAAGAGAAGGTAGTTGGGATTGGAGGTCCCTTGTGAGCGCTGGTCTGACCGGGAGACTCAGCTCTTCTTATTCTAGATCCTTGGTGTGTGTGTGTGGTGGGGGCGTCCTTGCTACAAATACAGCACAGAATTCTAGGGTGAGCATCTCCAGTCTCAAAGTTCCTTTGCTGAGAAAAAAAAGAGTAGGAGGCAGAGTTGGATTTTGGCCTGAAGATCGCAAAACTTTCCCGACCTATGTCAGTCTGTCTTAAGCACTTTGCTATTCTTAGTAATAATGGTGTGAACCCCTCATTTGGAGACAGTGTGGTGTTGTTAGTGAAGCAGTGATCAAAGCTACTGGGTTCTAAAGAAGAAGAAAAAAGACTGCATCATAATACGGACTCCTTATGATAGAGAGTTGGCAGGGTGGGGGGTGGGGGGGTACTAAGATGGGAAATGGGTAGTCGCATGTCTGTCTGGTTCAGTCTGTCAATGGAGACCTGTATGAGGCTGTCTGTTTTGAAGATTCTCACAAACCCCGAATATACCTGTCATGAGATAAAGGCTTTACTTGAAAACCTGGCTTGGCTAAGCATAAGGAGAACTAACATCTCCTTTTAATCATTTGTTGTCTCTTCCCATTAATAATTGATAGGCAGTCATATTTCCTCTTGCTAACCAGTTCTGTATGTGCACTGCGAGCTACCACTAAGCTTGTTTGTCTCTTCCTGCTCACAATCTCCAATGCGCAGGAGAGAGATAGGCTACTTCAAACGTGGTGGGAATGGTGACAGTAGGGGTCAAGGCCATTTCACTTTGTTTTGTGCCTCTCAGTCCATAGTGTGGGAATGTTCGATTTCCATATTCTTGATATCTGTAAAGATATTTGCTTTGCACCTTGATGAAATCAATTAAACAAACCAACAAACAAACCAACAAACAAACCAAGCAATGTCTTTCAGACCCTCTTTATGAAAAACTCTGGGCAGTTGCCCTTCTTTGACCTCTGGGCAGTTGAGAAGACAGGCCTTGTCTTTAGTCTTACCCTTACCAGTGATGGTACCATCTGAGGTTTTCGAAAGATGCCAGTTTTGATTAGTAAACACAAGTTGTCCTTGCCACGCATAAATGCCTAGAGTTGCCACAAACATTGCTGCGTATAAATGTTAGAGGCAGCACTCACGCAGATATAAATGGGTGTCTCCCCACTCCCCCCCCCCTCTTCTTACCCTCCCTTCTGTTTACTTAGCTTCACAGAGGTTGCTCTGCAGCAATAGGACTCACATAGCAACTTGTGCCCAGAGCACTCTGGGGCTGGTCTACATGGCGTCAGCTGGGGAATAGCTGCTCCAAGCACTCATTAGCAGGCTTCTCTCACCCAGCACCTTTTATTCTGCTCTTTCCTGTCTTCAGTCAGAAACGTGGTTTTGTGCTTTTTCACTGAGAGTCAATGGCCCTCTCATGGGACATCATGATTCCCATTTCTTCTTCCCGAAAACCTTTATCTAGTGTCTCACCTGCTCTACTGGAGGTGTTTCCTGTATAGAAAACAATTAGGATTCTCCCATTTCTGAAGTGTGGTCTCCTCACCCCTGCATTGTTCCCCCCCTTTCTCCTTTAATATCTACCTAAGATTGACGTGCTGAACTATTTTTTCCATTGCTTATGCTTAATTTTGGATCAGCCTATAAATAGTCTTAACATGAACTGCACCACATGTAGCCATCTCAGTTTCCCAGAAATACTTTCTACCTCATTGGCCATGGCTTGGGTGAAATGATTATTCTTGTGCGTTGAGTATTGATCTGGATCCTTAAAATTTTGAGCTTAAAGCAGGGGGGAGGGTTCTATATTATTCACCAAATCCAGTATCAGCTTTCTAGATAGCCTGAATATATTACTAGTTTGCTGTTTCTCAGAACATTTTTAGAATAATATTGCATGGAAGTCGTATATTTTTTAACAAAAGCTTTTCCCAGATGTTTTGGTGATTCCCACCGAGGGAGGAGAGTGTAGGGAATTTTCTGCTTGTTTAAGGTCACTGGGACATGTGGACAGGTCCACAGCAAAGGCACAGTGAATTATAAAGACAGATAAGCTGTCAGACTGGAGACGTTTCTAGACTTTTGTGGTTGTAACAAGGTCCATAAAAGTCTGAAGACATATGACATGTGTGTGCACATATGCGCACTTTACTCTGGTTGGAGCATATGTATTTGACGTGTTGAAATTTTCCATTTCGGAGAAAGAAAGAAAGAAAAAAAAAAAAACAGTTATTTTTTCCCCTTTCCAGGAAGCATTGGTAAGACCTGAAAATGATGCTCTAGCATGTGGAACAAATTCTGCCATTAGCAATGGAAATGAGACAATAACAGCCCCCTCAGTACATGCTCTTTGCAAGGTTCCAAGTGGGGAAAGCTATTCATAGGAAACAGCTATTGTGTGATTTGTGGAATTCAAACAGATGTCCCAGCGTTGAGATTTTGGAAGGTCCTAATTAGACCTTTGGAGTTTAGGGGGTTGTTAGGTCCTTATCTGGAAAGACACAGGAGTCAGTGTGAAGAAATCTAAGAGAGTCTGCCCAAGGCCTTTAATGCCAATGCAGAGTAAGGCTTCTTTTGAAGAATGAAAGGGGAGTTTATTGGTGTTAGTTTATAGTGAAATAATTTCAAGTCAATCATGGCACAGACACACTCTTTGAAGAGACTTCTTCGTCCCATTCCCGTGTTTTATAGAAAAGCACACCTGCATTTGTTATCATGCTGCTGTCCCACGTTGATGAAGAAACATTTGGTACCATTATGTGAGCCAAATAATCTGAAAAGACTGTTACAATATTTCTTTCCAAGTCCACGGTCTAGACCTCTGAGGAATATGATTCTTTGTTCCTTTGTCCAACTGCATACTTCACAGGGAAGCAGACAAAACCGTGAAGCAGGTAAAAGGTTGGGAAGGCAACGGAACTTCTTTTTATAAAGCAGTTCAAAAGCACTTTCAAATAAAGCATCATTTAGGTGTCAAGAGATGACAGACTGAAACACACATTGCAATTTTCATAGATGACTAATCTCAAGAAAAAATAAGTTGGGGGTACATCTTGATTACAACTTGGATAAAGCAGGGAACATCAGAAGACTAGAACACGGCATTTACAAAGACAATGCACATTGCCCCTTGGTAATGGGCTGACTGAAATAAGGACAAATGGATCACTTAATATGTCTGCAGCTGGCTTGGCTGAAAATGGTCCTATTAACTGATCCATATTCATGTGCCTTTGGGGGGAAATCAAAACTGGAGTCCTCTTACCAAGGTCTCAACAAATTTCTGATCCTTCCTATTGTCCCACTTAAAAACAGAACATGGATTTGGCAGTTTGCAAAGTTGGAAATCACTTTCAGTTTTTAGTTCTAGGCCATATTAATATTAATCTACTTCTAGACTCTGTTAATGCACATTGCATTAAAAAAAACCACACTTTAGACCATTTCTTAGACATTGTTTCTTCTTCTTCTTCTTCTTCTTCTTCTTCTTCTTCTTCTTCTTCTTCCTCCTCCTCCTCCTCCTCCTCCTCCTCCTCCTCCTCTTTCTCCTCTTCTTCCTCCTCCTCTTTTTCCTCTTCTTCCTCCTCCTCTTTCTCCTCTTCTTCCTCCTCCTCTTTCTCCTCTTCTTCCTCTTTTTTCTTCCCCTCTCCCTTTTTGGTTATGGGGGAAGTGTAGGATTTTTTTTCAGTTAATCGGGAAACTCAGAGCAAGTAGCTAAATTTTACCTGGGGCAGAGTAAAGCAGTGGGAGGAAGCTCGAAGCTACTATTTGTTCATGTTAAGTAAAGGTGAGCGCCTTCTCCATAGGAACCTACAGCAAACAACAGCACTAGAAGTGAAAGTAAGCTGACTGGCATTTATGAGCTACTTTGATTACAAAGTTGTCTCTGTTTGAGAGCACACAGCCTTGGACCCACATGAAATGAGCTCCTGCCTTATCTCAATCCGCTAAAGACCTGGGCATTTGGCACAGAGGTGCTTGCTTCCTACCCTGTCATTACACATGGTAATCCCATCTCTGGAGAATTTCAAGACTCATATTGCTAGGCAACAGAATGGCTCTCTATCCCCCAGAGCAAATCTGTGTCCTCAAGTCAGAATCCCTTGCATTCAGGGAGATGGCATCAGACATTTCTGCATAGTACCTGCTCAGATGTTTAGAGTGATGGAGCAAGCCCAAACAGTATTCAGAAGTTAGGATCCATTTCAAATGCTGCAAAGGACTTTCTGCCCAGTGTTATTACTGAAACAAAATTGTCTGTACATGTAAATGCCAACCTTGTCAGCAAGGGTTGAAACCTTATCCCTTAATGTACACATAACTAGATTATTATCCAGGTTGTTCATATAAAATATCCTCTAGACATATCCTACCTTTAAAAGCTGATACAAACCTTAGAATCAGAATGACTCTTCTCTTTATTACCACGAGAACCTAGAATAGAGTAAGGGCTGATAGATAGATATGAATTATAGAATATTCTAGATTGCTGACAAACAGTAGAAGAAAAGGGAGCTGAAATTTGGGCGGAATGATCATCTATGTTCAATGACTGTGATTTTAAATAAAAATTCAAAAGAGCATTTATAGGAAGAAAGAAAACTCCACACAATTCAATCCAAAGTATAATTGTTTGTCTCTTATTCTGTTTTTGTTAAGACAGGAATATTGTCTTAGACAGTGGGGCTCCTTTAAGTATGGCTGCTTTGTAACGAATGCTCTCTTTTCTTGCAGGACAAGTTCTCTGGATGCCAGCTGAATTACTAAGGTAACTCTGCTGGTTAAAAGAACCCCAAGGTTCTTGGAAGCATCCATCTCTCCTCATTTAAAAAATTTTTTTTGGTGTGTGTGTCTTCACTGAACATTCAAAACTGTTTCTTCAAAGGGTTTTGCAAAAACTCAGACTGTTTTCTAAAGCAGAAACACTGGCGTCCACAGCGGAAGCAATGGGCAGTGTGCGAACCAACCGCTACAGCATCGTCTCTTCGGAGGAAGATGGCATGAAGTTGGCCACCATGGCAGTGGCTAATGGCTTTGGGAATGGCAAGAGCAAAGTCCATACCCGGCAACAGTGCAGGAGCCGCTTTGTGAAGAAAGATGGCCACTGCAATGTCCAGTTCATCAATGTGGGTGAGAAAGGACAGAGGTACCTGGCTGACATCTTTACCACCTGTGTTGACATTCGCTGGCGGTGGATGTTGGTTATCTTCTGCCTCGCGTTTGTGCTCTCCTGGCTGTTCTTTGGCTGTGTGTTTTGGTTGATAGCTCTGCTCCATGGAGATCTGGACGCTTCTAAAGAGAGCAAAGCTTGTGTGTCTGAGGTCAACAGCTTCACAGCTGCCTTCCTCTTCTCCATTGAGACGCAGACAACCATCGGCTATGGTTTCAGGTGTGTTACAGATGAGTGCCCAATTGCCGTTTTTATGGTGGTATTTCAGTCAATTGTAGGCTGCATCATTGACGCCTTTATCATCGGCGCGGTCATGGCAAAGATGGCGAAGCCAAAGAAGAGAAATGAGACTCTTGTCTTTAGTCACAACGCTGTGATTGCCATGAGGGATGGCAAGCTATGCTTGATGTGGCGGGTGGGCAATCTTCGCAAAAGCCACCTTGTGGAAGCTCATGTCCGGGCACAGCTTCTCAAATCCAGGATCACTTCAGAAGGGGAGTATATCCCCTTGGACCAGATAGATATCAATGTTGGTTTCGACAGTGGAATTGACCGTATATTTCTAGTGTCTCCTATCACAATTGTTCATGAAATAGACGAAGACAGCCCTTTATATGACTTGAGTAAGCAGGACATTGACAATGCAGACTTTGAAATTGTGGTCATACTGGAAGGCATGGTGGAGGCCACCGCCATGACGACGCAATGCCGGAGTTCATATCTGGCTAACGAAATTCTCTGGGGTCACCGCTATGAGCCGGTGCTCTTTGAAGAGAAGCACTACTACAAAGTCGACTATTCGAGATTCCATAAGACTTATGAAGTACCTAACACTCCCCTTTGTAGTGCCAGAGACTTAGCGGAAAAGAAATATATCCTCTCAAATGCGAATTCATTTTGCTATGAAAATGAAGTGGCCCTAACAAGCAAAGAAGAGGAAGACAGTGAGAATGGAGTCCCAGAGAGCACAAGTACAGACTCACCTCCTGGCATAGATCTCCACAACCAGGCAAGCGTACCTCTAGAGCCCAGGCCCTTAAGGCGAGAATCGGAAATATGACTGACTGATCCCACCTTTGGGATATTTACTTCGCTACACAGTCTGTTGTTGGTCAGAGGTCCGGGACAGTTATACAGACCACGGTACTGGTCGTGAGGTGGGTGAAGGAGAGCAGCCGCAAGAGACTAAGGCTAGCACAAAGGTTTCAAGAAAAGACTGTAAGCTGGATGACTGACATAAAGCATTTTGCAGGCTTTCGAGTGACCCGATGGCACATATCTGTTGTAGAATAAGTTATGGGGTTGTTTTTTAATGTATTGTTTTGTGGTTTTTTTTTTTTTTTTTTTTACAAAACTTGAATATGCAGGCAAGCCTCGGTTTGGGTATGTGACTTACCTGGAATGCTTCTCTTTAGGGGAACAAGAATGATTTTAATGGCATAACACAGGCAAGACTCTGCCTTAATTTTTTTGAAAAGCTGCTAACTACATGAACACAAACTGTATTTTTGTTGCAGTGTAGTTTATCTTTTACATAACTTTAAAAAGTCAGTGTTGAACATTGTCGAAAGCGCACGGTGTGCTTCAAAGTGTCAAGTATTTGGCTATTAACTGCCAAAATGGGAGCCTGATTTTCTGAGGCCAGTAATTTGTTTGCTAAAATTGATTTCTCTCCTCTCTCTCTCTCTCTCTCTCTCTCTCTCTCTCTCTCTCTCTCTCTCTGTCCCCTCCCCTCTTTCTTGTTACATAAGGACATTATGTAACACTAGCCAAATGGTAGCCTCCGGGTTTTAGACTTTTCCTTTCCGTGATGCTAATAGGTTATCTCAAATTGTCAGTTAGACTACCTAAAATAAATACCAAAGATAATGCACATTTTTTTTTTGCACAGAGGAGCTTATATTTAAAAGGGGAAAAAAAAAGCCTAGCCTCATAGGTTATCTGGGAAATCCAGACACACTAACTTTGAACCTTAGCGAGATGTTGGGCTGCCTATTCATTTTGCACCTTAGTCTGAAAAAGAGCATCAAGATCTGATGAGAATAATGTTTTCAACTCCGTTCTTTGGTGCATCTTTATTTGAAGGGGAAGTGGGAAGCATGGGTCACACTGACATATGCACTATGTCAACATCTTTTTTCCCCTGTTAGGTCGTGTTGGTCAGGCTAATGTATGAGAGAGAGAGGGAGAGAGAGAGAGAGAGAGAGAGAGAGAGAGAGAGAGAGAGAGAGAGAGAGAGAGAGAGAGAGAGAGACTCATTTAGACTTTTCTGGGCTCTTCTCTTTTTGCACATTCCAAAGTTAATTCCATAAGATCAGATCTTGGTTGAACTTTGTTGGTTACCTGGCACCCTCCAAACAGAGCCACCCAACGCAGAAGATAGATAGATTTCAAATTCTTCAGCTGAGTCATCTACCCTTGATTGTCAGGTCATTTCTAGTTTGATGTCACATTAAGAAAGCTGTCTGGGCCTCTAAGCTTGTCCCTCTGAGGTAATCTGCAGAGAGTGATACAGTCAACATGCGCTGAATATGCCAAAGTAGGTGTGTGTGTGTGTGTGTGTGTGTGTGTGTGTGTGTGTGTGTGTTATGTGTAATACACGAGCCACTTCAATGCAATAGTCTACTTTACAAGGGAGAGGGAAGTTCCCTTTTTCACGGCAGAGGGGAGGGGATATCCCAGTGTTCTAATGTCTTATTGAGCCACGTAAACACCAGGCAATTACAAGCTAAGGCGTTAAGAGTCTAAAGGGTTATTTCTCTTTGTGTACACACTCATGATTAATGTGAGTTGGCCATTGTCTCTGGTAAAGTACCAGAGCAGGTTACCAAGGACACGTCATTTTCTAGAAGCCTCTCTGCCTAGTCACCTGTCTTTTATAAAAGCATCTCCCTCTACCCGCATTCTAGCCCAACAATGTACTTCTCTCTCTCTCTCTCTCTCTCTCTCTCTCTCTCTCTCTCTCTCTCTCTCTCTCTCTCTCTCTCTCTCTCTCTCCTCTTTTGGTTTCTAAAGTTCCCTACTTGTGAATCCTAGGGCTGCTAATTTTGCTTTGTAGTTGGAGTCTCAAAATCAACTCTCTAATGGTATTACACCCTAATATGCCATTAAAAATCAGCTTGTTCTAGAATCACGTATTTGATTTCGGGCGATGTTTGTGCCGATTTGTGGCATGGTGAGCAGCTGTCTCGGGATGCAGTGCCTGTAAAATGATGACGGTTTCCGCTGTTTTCAACTTTGGAAGTCAATGGATTTGAAAACTGTTGGTGTTACGGAAATCGAGAGGGAAGTGTTGAGAACGTGGTTGTCATTGTACATCCAAGTTTAGAGATGGGGTTGGGAAGTTGGCTGAAGAGGTGGAGGGGGATGGGAGGAGGTAATTCACGAGAGAGGAAACAGACTGGCTTTGCACCCTGCGAGGCTGAGGCGAGGAGGGCTTTCAGATGCTGCTACTACAGTGAACTACAGTGATTCGCAAAGGAAAATAAACAAACCAAAGAGTATTTAGTGGAATGTCAATCAAGTGAAGATGCAATGGAGAGTAGGGGTGACCCGCCTGGAGGTTCTCCCCCGCCCCCAAAATTCAGAGCTACCACTTACAAGATTTGAGTCATTTGAAAAGGGGTGGGTACAGACACAAGAAAAGAGGGAGGGGAAATCTTTCAACTTGTTAGTTAAAAAGAAGAAAACATCTAAAATTTCTGGTGCATAGGTTTGTTTGTTTGTTTTTTTTTCATTTGATTTTTGTTTTTCAAGAACTTTTTTTTCTTGCAGAAGCTACGTTTTTAAAGTGTACATTTTATAAAGTTTATCAGATATTTTCATATTTAAAGCCAAATGTAAATAGAAATCTGTAAAGGAAAAAAAAAATACCACAAGAGGTATAATTACCAGTGAGTTCTGAGAGCTAGCACCTCTATGCTACCGGTTAGCATGGTTTTAGCATATATTACCAGCCCTTTGAGGTTTGTTCTGGTATGTTCTTCTGTTATTTATTTCAGCATGGACTGTTCCTTTGAGAGCTTTTTGTAGTTATCAGTATCTTAATAGTTACAAGCTTTAAATGGCTTTTTGTTTTGTTTTGCCAAGAGCCAAGACATAGGTAATGCACGGTATTTCTTCCTGCATTTTTACCTTCAGAATATCTGTCTTTCTTGACTAGGCCTCCGGAACTAGTGTACACATCTGCCACTAGTATGCAGATGGAGGGACTCACCTTGAATATCTGGGTCCATCCCCAGATGCCCGTTGCTTCTCTGCTGCAAGCAAATCCCTCTAGGATGTATTCCCTTTTAAAGAATGTTTGCCCGTATCCGAATGGGCATTATATATATTATTTTTGGAGGGGGGAGGCATAGATTCCTGGTTATTCTATTTTTAAATAAAAGGTAGACAAAGTGAATTCTATTTTGATTATTGAGAAAGGAATAGTTTTCTATCCCTCTAAGAGTATACTTGAATCAGACATTTTTAGAATGTCGTATAGCACTGTAGTAATTTCCAAATCGCTAGAGAAGTTTGTTCGACTTTGTTCTTGTTCTGTTTATGCCTTTATCCTTTTTCTTTCACTTCCTCTCTCACTACACACTCCCTCCCTAAATCTAGATGTGTGTCTCATGACCCTGGTTCCCCAAAGATGTTCCCCTTGCAGATAACAAATGTCAGCTCTTATAACCAGTCACCCCATAAAAGCAAGTGTCTCATCCCGAGGGGTGGTTTATGCTCCTTGTCATCATTTTTCATGATCGTAGGGTGGGAAGTATAAAAGTGTTGCATTATTATATCTCCTCCCACCATAGGGTGGGGAAGTAGAAAAGTGTGGCATCGTTATGTCTCTTCCCACAATCTTCAGCAAACTAGAGTTCCTTTCCTAGGAACATTTCGGCTCCAGGCTCTGGCGAGTTGAATGATTCTAGCCCTTGACAATCATGATGGTTATTATTTTCCCATTTGCCATCTTTTTGTATCTAAAGTCTTCCTATTGTACCGCACAAACCATGGGTTGTACATATTTTTTTATATATTATGTCTTATTTTATTATTTCTAAATAAAAATTAAAAATTGAAAATTAATTTGTGGTAGCATCATTGGACCTCTTGGATGATTGTAACAGAAACGTGTTCTCAGACAATGGGACATAAACTGTCCTCATGTGAATGAACAGAGCCATAGAAATCGCCTGAACACACGGGTGCAGGGGACTGGCGGATTACTTTAATCCAAGTAATTAGCTTGGTTAGAGGAAACCAAGCTTATATTTTGGTTTGGGACAGCACAGCTTAGAGGATAGAAAAGAGGAAACAAAACAAAGCTAAAAATGCTTTATATTTTGATTACTAACTTAAAGTAGTTATACTTTGTTGTCCCTTGACTATAAATAGATCCTGCCTTGTATATAATTTGTCTTTTCTTTATTCTTTTTTTTTTTTTTTAAATTTTTAAGGTAGTGTCTCATGTAGCTGAGATTGGCCTCTGAATTAGGTATGTAGGCAAGGATGACTTTGAACTAATGTTTTTTCCTGCGCCTGTCCTCAGTGATGGGATTCCAGGAGTGAGCCATCAGGCCTGCCTTATTTGGTGCCAATGATAGAACCCTGGGGACTTTGTGCATGCTAGGCAACCACTCTGATAATGGAGATACAGCCCAACATTTTCAATTAATTTCTACCCAGAGAAAAATCAAGATATTATTGTTTTTTCAATTCTATGACAAACATAATTAGAGTGAACTTTAAAGCCAAGAAATCACTAAAGAGTGACTTGAATTCCAGTTTTATCTGCCTCTACTGTATTACTTACTGTTTCAGAACATATCACCAAATCTAGATTGTCTTCAAGAAAATCTTCTTCTACCAAGTCACAAATAAAATGTTTTCCAAAGCCAGAACTAGGAGGGAAACTCATTATAAAGTATGTGATTTTTGCTGTATCTTATACTCAGAGAACCCTTTCAAAATATGGGTCTAAGTTCCTGGCAAATATTAAATAATTTCATCTTAGTGGTGAAACTCTGGGGCTCTTGTTAGATCCTCACTTGAGGAATGAAGTCACCAAGGCCTGGAGAAGCACCCTCATTAGCTGGTCTGATCCACATGGCCAAGGAGGGATGGGACGAAGCTCTCACAAAAGAAGGTGCTGCTGCTGAGAGGGAATACTGAGTGCTTCGGCCCTATGTTGTTCTTCCTGTCCTCTGCTGCTGTCCCTCATGGGTTCCCATTGTAAGAATTACAATCTAACCTAAAGCCATTGTGCCCTGTCACTTTTATATTCCACTACACACACACACACACACACACACACACACACACACACACACACACACGGCCCAGGAACAAACGCTAGATAGGAATGGAAGCTATCTCTCTTTCTCTCTCCCTCCCTCCCTCCCCCCCCCCTCTCTCTCTCTCTCACACACACACACACACACACACAGCCCAGGAACAAAAACTAGATAGGAATGGAAGCTATCTCTCTTTCTCTCTCCCTCCCTCCCTCCCCCCCCCTCTCTCTCTCACACACACACACACACACACACACACACACACACACACACACACACAAAGGGTCTAGAAACAAAGGCTGGATAGGAATAGGAGCCAGATTGTGAATGTGTTTCTCAAGCCCTCCTTTATGAGCTGGACAGTCAGGGAGGAGAGATCCCTTTATAGGAGGTAGAATTCACTGCACGTGCAAACATCAATTTTGTGATCGTCATACATTTCAAACTTCAGATTCATTTCAGTTAACTTCAAATAGCTCCAGGCAAACTCACACAGTTCTGCCCCTCACCAAACTGCAGGTACCTAACCGCCTCACACACTTCTGCTTCCCTCCTGCTGTGGGCAGCCAGTGGGTAAGGAGGCTCCTGTGATTCAGAGGAGCTAGCAGAACATGATAAAGCCAGGATGGACGCAATAAAGACTCCACCTCTATTTCTACTCGCTCATCTCTTTACTTGTATGTACACACACACACACACACACACACACACACACACACACGTATATATCTTTGAATGTATTCCGGTATTAAGTATAATAATAACAACCATAAATAACCTTCGCAGTTGAATTTCAGAGAGATTTTGGTGATGAGATAATACAGTCATCTCTTCCACGCTCCAGACTTCATAAGCCACAGCTCCTTGAATGTTATTTATGGAGAAGGATGTGCGTTTTATTCTACAAGATCCCACTGTAGCACCAGGGGAATCGATTAGATCCACCAGAGTTGTCTGAATAAAGCTAAATATACATGCACACACAGAGAGGACCCCAGCCAACACACAACACGAGCCCACAATGCACTAAGTTGGAGATCTCCCTGATGCCCAGTGAGGCCATGGCTCAAAGGTCTGTCAGAGGTCTGTCCTTAATTCTCTTTCAAGAACAATTTGCATCGTCTCGGGCTAATCCCTTTAAGATAAAGACAGAAATTATCGGAGTATTCAGCTCTGAAATAAAGTGATGGGTTCCCAGGGTGCTGAGCTTTCAGAGCTAAAGTGGGGAGTGTTAGGGTGACAAGGGTTGGTTTTTTCTAAAGCTGGAGAAGATGAGGGGTGGGTGAGAAAGGGGCATAGCTAAGAAGAAAGTGGAAAAGAAGAGAGTGAGCCAGGTGAGCCAGCTCCAGGGCCGAGAGTGAGCAAATCCCGGGGAGAATAATGGCGAATAATCACACATAAGTAGCTCTCTAGAATGCGTAGCCTCAGGCATACTCATTGTTTAGAGGAATGATTTTCTTACATTATCATTCTCTTCCTGAATTCAAATAATGATACATATTATTTAACATTTCCTTGGGTTACTGAAGCTAATATGTGCTTTTCTTCATGGTGGCACCTATGCTTCTGCATGTCTTATTTATTATGAAATCATCACCTGCTTTCCCCCCCCACACACACACTAGCAGAAGTATCCTAGTATAATTCTTGGCTTTGCATCTGATTTTTGGATCAAGGAACACAGGTCAATATACTGTGCTGGGCAGGCCATACGTTATCATGCCATAGATATTATAAGCATGTCAGAACAATAATGTCAAAATAATATCATAGGTATTAAAAGCCCTATTGTATAGGTTATAGGTTATCAAGAATTCTGTCAGAATAGCCGCAATAACATGCAAGTCACCCGGTCCAGGTAAGATGTGAAAGATCTGCTTCAATGGGGATTTGCAATGATTTTTTTTTAAATCGCCTTCATGAATCTTTTGTTTTCCTTTCATTTGCCTTCCCTTCTCACCATCACCCCTGTCCATTTTTTTCCCTACCTTTATGGTACAGGAGACTGTTACCAAGATCTTGTTCATACCAAACAAGCAGTCTACCACTAAGCTAAATCTCATCCCTGTTTATTCTTTTAAGCTTGAGAAAGGCTTTTACTCAGTTGCCAAGGTTGGGCTTGAATTTATATTCTTTCTCTTTCAGTCTGAGAGTAGCTGAGATCGCGAGCTGGTACAACTACACCTGGGATCCACGTTACTTCTTATTTCAGGTTTGGGGTTCTGTTCTGAGATCTGGAGGCTGCTCAGAAGTTTGACTTCTGGAAAGTTCCATTCAACCAAGCCAAAAGGAGGAGTTACTGTACAGTTCTGGGTACTTAAAGTTGCCTATGTTTCGATTACCATTTGGAAAGTGGCCAGCATGATTGTTTTCTCTGCTTTAACGTTAGGAAACAGAGGCGGGCTTAGAAATAAAAAGCAAATAATTGATACTCAGAAATCACTGCCTATTGAGTCTCATGAAGATAGACATACAACTCACCCTCCATATTTAGGAACATTCACTTGTAAGTTAAGGATCCTTAAGGGTTTATCATACCATGGATTCAAGTATTTATGCAACAATGGACTGGGGGCCATTTTTCTTACAGAGCACATCTTTTAAATAAGGGCTATTTTTATAAACCTGCAAAATTTGCTATTATGAAAAGAAAGCAGGAACCTGGATGAAGCAACAAAGGTATTAAAGGTAAGATGACAGTTGCCGAGCTAGGGAGATGCTTCTGTGGGCAAAAGCTTGATGTGAGGACATGGGTTCTAATCCTATGAGCCCATGGAGAAGGCAGACTGTTAGCACAGACTTCTGTAATGACAGAATTCCTACAGAGATGTGGAAGACAGAGATGGGAAAATCCTTGGAACTTTCCAGGTGGACTAGCCTGGTATACACAGCAAATAAGATCCACACAGTCTCAAACAAGGTGGGAGGTGAGGACCAACACCCATGGCTGCCTTCTGACTTTGACACACGCACAGTGGCCTGTCTGTACCTGCGCTCACACACATGATTGAGCACATACACACACAGGTTGCACATAAATGACTTTAAGGTGACAAATCATCATTTCTTTGTTACGTTCAGCCTAAATTGTTCGTGCTCAGATTTTAAGTGTGTCTTTGAGGGACTATCTTCCTATGGACATAATCTTACTTTCTCCATTTTAATGTTGGTTCACACATCCTAAGTTGTGCTCTGATCACCTTTGCCTCTGGTCTCCAAGGGGAGGGCCAGGTGACCTTCCTTAAGTAAGCAGCTTGGCCTGTGTTTGCGTAACAAACAAATGACTCAGTTCTCCTATTTTATAAATCGTGTTTGCCTTTGGCTTTTCACAGTTTTTTCCTAAGACAGTTCTTTATTTGATGCCTCAGCTAAGCAATTTTAATGGGATGCTATAGCAAAGAGGATTTCACTAAATAGTATGTAGGAGATTATTTTAAAATATGTAGTTAGCTCCATCAAAAAAAAGCTACTTATAGAAACACATTATTTACCAATAGACACATTTCAAAGGCAAGTTTATACACATCCTGAGCACCACACTCTTGGCAGAAGCAGTCTCAGATGGCACCCGTTCATAGCCAGGCGAGGAAAGGTTGAATAAACATGTCAGAGGTTTCCTCCAGCCCTACTGTACATTTTCTGGTGGCCATAAGATCCGCAAGAACTCTGCCTCTTCCAAAAGCGGCGAAAAGTTGTAGTCAGCATCACTTGTGTACCCTCGCAGTCAATGAGGCAGCTGAATAAGATGCCCCCGGGTTGCCATAGAAACTTGAAGCAGCATTGAAGCACCTTCTCCTGCATGCTCTTTAATTTCATCTGAGTGACTATGTTCAAGAACCAAAAATAAAAAGTGCACAAAGATGTAATTATATAAAAAGCTGTGTTCAATTATAAATACAGTATGTACTTTTGCCTCTGTCTATGGCTCACTTGCTTCTTTCTCCCATTTGAAGTCATTTGAACTATTCAAGGGAGAGTCTCCATTTTCTATTTAACTTAAGTGAGGCCAGATTTGCCAAGATACAGGAGCAAAGCTTTCTTCTTTTCCACCTTTGCCTGGCTCACGCTTGACATCAGTCTGGCGGTATTTTTGATAATAGGGTCCCTTTACAGTGAATGCTTACACTGAGCAATGTGGGCTTACCTGAAGCTCCTGAAACTGCACTGCCATTCGGCACTCGTGAGTGCCTAGATGTCTAGAACATTCTGTAGGTTTATGAACTTTTTCGTAGGCTAATAAAAGCCGACAGCAGAATGCCAGAAAAGCTATTAGTAAGGAAAGCCAACAGAACCTTTTTCTTTAAAAAAAATTTTTTTTGTTGCTACTTGTAATAAACCAGTCATTTCACAATGGGGGTGGTAGATAAGGAACCCAACAGTGGCATGTACTCTGGGGACAGGTTCAAGATGTGGAAGACCTGCTTCCCTTTGTGCACCTTTTAATTAGGCCAATCGATTAAAATTTCTGACAGGGGAAACAATGCCTCCTCGTCCTGATGAAGCGCGGCAGTCCTGGGCCTGCATCTTGCCATCCTCTGGAAAGGTGATTGTGCCTAGGCAGTGGCTTCCTGCTAGTGATTTGCATGAGGCTGTGTTCCCTGTAGAATTTACTTGAAGAAGAGAATGCAAAGGTACAGGGTGTGTCTGCTGAGGCAGGACCCGGATAATTTGTTGTCTGTGACCCCGTCTCCTGGGAACTCTTGATGACTGTACAATCAGGGCAGTACACTGGGTCTCTCTGCAAGGGAAACAAGTCCTTTACATGAAGAACTATGAAAGAATTTTTTTTCCCTTTAGGACAGTTGGCAACCTGCAGGAAAAAAAATGCTGCTGGTTTATCTAGCAGCATTTGGAAAGGCAGACTGGCTATGTTGCTTAAATACCTATTGAAACCAGGACATGCTTGCCAAAAACCAAACCAAACCAAACCAAACAAAAACCACAAAAAACAAAAAACAACAACAACAACAAAAAAACCCCAACTGTGTATGGTTGAAAAATTCTACTTAATGAATCAATAATTTTCAGACCTTTGTATCCAGGACTGAATAACAAATACAAAATGAAATTTAAAAAAATTATAGCTTAGAATATCAAAAGCATGTTTTATGTTTTTTCTCCCACTAACTCCAGGTATTCTGGGTTACGGTTCCTGTTTGATTTATGTTGTCTTTGTGGTTTGCTTAGGATTTTGTTACCATATGTTAATTTGTAGTGAGTGCTCAATTTCTTTTTGAATTTTCCAAAATTAACGTAGGAATCTGGCCTCGTCCACTCTCAGTGATGCAGAATACTTCATGCCAGAGATGGGAAAGGACCTGTCACCACACACTTCATGGTGGACATCAAACTTGTCATGTTTCTTTAACAGCTCATTTCCTTTCTGTCCCCTCTCTATGTACCTAGTCAGATGACGCCTCCTCTTCCTACTCCTCTTCTTTTTTTAAAAAAAAATTTATTATAATTTATTCCGATTACATCCCAAATATTATCCCCTCCTTTGTATCTTCCCATAGGCATCCTCTCTCCCTCTTCTGCCCTATTCCCCTACCCTAGACCTCTAAAGAAGGGGATACCCTCCCCTACCATATGACCACAGCCTATGAAGTCTTATTGAGATAGCCTGCTTCCTCTTCCTCTGTATGCCCACTGGGCCTCCCCACCAAGGGAAAGTGATCAATTTGAGGGCACTGGAGTTCATGTCAGAAGCAGTTTCCACTGTCCTTACAGCTGTGAAGAATGAGCTGTCCCTTTGCTAGATCTGAACAGGGGGTCTAGGTTCACTACATGCATTGTCCTTTCTAGGTACAAAAGTTTGTGCGGACAATCCTAGGTCCAGAACTGCTGGCCTTGATTGTCTCCATGTGGGACTCCTGAACCCTCTGGGTCATTCCATCCCCCCATTCTTCCTTATCACTCTCAGTGATCCACCTGGAGTCTGGCAGGAAGTTCCAGCATCTGTCTGGATCCCCCACTGGGTGGAGTCTCTCAGGGAAATGCAAAACAAAACGGCTCAGAGATTCCATCTTACACCTACCAGAATAGCTAAGATCAAAAACTCAAGTGACAGCACATGCTGGTGAGGATGTGGAGAAAGGGGAACACTCCTCCATTGCTGGTGGGAGTGCAAACTTGTACAACCACTTTGGAAATCAATTTGACACTTTCGCAGAAAATTGGGAATAGTTGCTACCTCAAGATCCAGCTATGCCACTCCTGGGCATATACCCAAAAGATGCTCCACCATCCAGCAAGGACATTTGCTCATTTATGCTCATAGCAGCCTTATTTGTAATAGCGAGAATCTGGAAACAACCTAGATGTCCCTCAACCAAAGAATGGATAAAGAAACTGTGGTACATTTATACTATGGAATACTATTCAGCTGTTAAAAACAAGGAAAACTTGAAATTTGCAGGCAAATGGATGGAACTACAAACGATCATCCTGAGTGAGGTAACGCAGACCCAGAAAGACATGCACGGCATATTCTCACTTACAAGTAGATATTAGCCTGGCAGAGATGACTCTTCTTATCTCCAGGCTCCCTTTAAGGTCCTGAGTAAATCAAAAGGCCTTACAGTTAACAAGACTCACACTAAAATGGCAAGCTCTGGCGTGTGGGAAGAATACTATATACATAATAAATAAACCTTTTTAAAAAGCCCACATTAAAAAAAAATGGGGGAGCTCCACAGCAGCAGAGCTCCACGATGCTCTAGACTGTAGCCCTACCACTAAAATACACCAACGAGTAAAACTTCATTACCACTTTAGCCTCTTTGGCTCAAAGTCTTTGATTCCAGGGCACATGAAGGCAGCTCAGCCAGCCTTGGGAGGTGGACACCTGAATGAGAACTATATAGAGCTATGAACACAGGGCAACACACACACACACACACACACACACACACACACACACACACACACACATACACCACACACACACACACACACACACCACACACACACACACACACCACACACACACACACACACACACACACCACACACACACACACCACACACACACACTTGAGTTTGGCCTAAGTTGTCCCTCTGTGAATTTCCCGTGTGGCTTGGGATCTGGAGAAGGAGCCCAGGTGAATGACCCGGAGTGTCAGCAAACAAAAAGCTTCTTGCCTCTTGGCCCAGTGGGCATCTGATCCCATATATGGAGTCACGTGGCACGCACAGGAAAGACTCCCCTTCTCAGATCTGTCCCAGGTCAACTGGTGTCAACACGCTTTTCCCCCTCATAATGAAAACAGGTGTTACTTACATAGGTAGATATGTATAGCACACTTGGAAATAGGCTTCAGTATGCCTGAAAATTAATCCCTGTTCCTTCCTTTCTTCATTTTTAAATGTTATTTGTTTATATCAGAAGATGCCCTGTGTAGTCCAGAATGGCCTTGAATTCAGTGTGTAGCTTAAGGATCACTTTAAACGTCTGATTCTCTTACTTTCTGCTGCCTGAGTTGAGGCTGGGGTTGCAGGCATGTTCCAGTACGGCTAGTAGACACAGTGCTGGGAACCGAACCCAGGGCTCTGTGTGTTAGGCGCGCACTCTACCAACGGAACTGTGTTGTCTCATCTTCAGCCTCTTATGTGTAACGTTTTAGAAGTTCATTCTCCTCTTACAGTGTTTTAACACACATGTGCGTTACGTAGACTTTTGTGCCTCTCATAAACGTGTGTGTTCTTATCGAAGATATAGCATCCATTCATCGTATTTGTATTTATTCCCAAGCTTCTTTAATTCCTTATTTCAGATAATCTTTCAACCCCAAACCACATCTGGCTCCAGAAAAATCACAAGTTAATTTGATTTATTTATTTTAATGTGAGAATTCCAATAATTGGTATGCCATTTTCATCATTGCTGCCCCCTCTTTCCTATAGCTCCTCCTCCTGTGTCCTCTCACTTGCTCTCAAGTTCTTTTCTATAATTACTGTTGACACACACACACACACACACACACACACACACACACACACACACGTGTACAACCCACTAAGTCCATCTAGTGTTGTTTAAAACTGAAATTAACTTCGTCTTTTCTAGAGAGCCATTGCTTTCCCTTTACAACTTCTCTCAGTAACCCCGCTTAGGTGCACTCCATCTGGAATCTGCCCTCTAACTCCTAGAAGAAACTCTTTCTCTCTCATTTTCAGGATCTTGGGAGCTTTGAATATTTAATGTACTGCTCTCCCCACACCATTTCTTCTAACCACCTGCCTCCCCGCTCAGCCACTTTAATCACTGACTATTTTTGCTAAATGAGTAACGGTTAGCTTTGGGGAAAATGGTATCATTGTGATTAAAGACTATAGAGGATCGTGTACATATTATGTGTATATATAAAGGCAAATATGTAAAGATACATGACCTAGCATGCATTTTGCCTTAAGGAAACCTTCAACTCTGAGACAAATTTCACAGGCACCTTCTACAGGTTTTATAAACAGACTTACTTGTTTCTCCATCCTTTTATTTGTGTGCACAATGTATTTAGTCTCTCATCACAAAGTATTACCTTTCTCCCAGTTCATCTTCCACAAATATGTGGTTGAGAATAAGTTGCCTTTTATAAGTTACTTCAACAGTTTGAGTACTGGTTGGATTGTTCAGAAGTAGGGATGAAGGTGATAATTTTTGCAAAAGCATTTTATAAATTATGTAGTGGGCCCATTGGGTAGCATGCTTGATGTTGCTTGTCTGAGGACCAGAGTTCAGATCCTGAGCACTCAGGTAAAGGCTGGGTGGTTGTGGCATCCTACCTATATTCCAGTGCTTGGAAGTTAAGATGCTGGAAGCCAGGATCAAGTTGGCTATTTGGACCAGCTGACTAGATGAACTAAAGTTCAAATGAGAGACTCTGCTTCAGTATAGAGGGTGGATAGTGATCAAGAAAGGCAGCTGAAGTCAACCTCTGACCTCCATAGGCGTGCACACACACACACACACACACAAACATGCAAGCCCATCCACATAGGCATGTGAATGTGTAGAAAAGTAGACACCACTCATACATATGTGCAAAAGTATATAGTGTTATGTATATGTTGTTTATATATTTACGACACCAATTTTTCATTTTCTGTATCATTCTTCTCCTTAACTTCCAGATAATGGAACTGGGGAAAAAAACCTTCTGTTTTTGCAAAATGTTTTCCTAGCACCAGGTTACATGGAGCTGTGATAGCTATTGCGCATTCAAAGGTACTCTTTGCAAAGAGCTTGCAGCAGAGTTAGGGAGAAGAAGAAAAGCAATTATAGTAATCTAATTTTAGATTTCTATATTTGTGCTTTGGCCTTAGCAATTAAGCCAAAGGCCTCCAATGAAGTGTCTGTGAAGACACAGGCTAAGCATTCTTCCACACAGTGGCCGAAACGCTCCACACTTCTGCCTGCCATGCTCCGGTGAATGCTAAGTGGAGATTTTCCTCCTTAGATTCTCTCTTCCCACTTGTGTCTCTAGGAGGGAGCTCACGCACCTGGACTCTGGCACTATGTGAAGGAAAGGCGTTGTTGCTGGCAAAATGCTCCGTAGCAAGCCTATCAGCTTACGGAGTGGATTTCCTTTATCTTGGGGCATTGGACTCTATTCAGGGGGCAAGAAGGCTAAGATTTCAGGTCTTGTTTGGGCATGCTACCTGCTCCTTTCTCTCTCGTCCTTCTGGAGGGAAGAGTGTAGTGTCTTGGCACACATTCTACCAGGGTCAGTGTCCATTTAAGAAATGTCACTGGGGCACTAGATACCGTTTGCTGAACAATCATGACCTTGTTGTCCAAAACCACAGCTACTCCCCAGGAGCAAGAGGTTGGTTCTTCCTAGAACTTATGTGGATGTTGTGTCCCTGAAGTGTGGCAAGGTTTGGCGGCATTTGTATCAAGGTCACTTGTAGAAGAGTGTGCCCTCTCCTGTAATATGTCAATGAGGGTATTTTTTTTTCTAATCAGACACTAGAGACTCTGTTTTCTCACTTGCCATAAGACATTTTTTTTTCAGTGTACATTGCTGCATTTTGTAGGGTTAATTTTTTTTTTAAATCAGACTTCATTGTTACAGAAATCTTCCTGGAAAACCTGCTAAGATTGAAATATATATTTTCGTTTGACTGACTCTTTTTGTAAGGATGATGGTATTCCTGAAAAGCCTTATGAAAAGGCTTGGTTCTCCTCACCCCATTACTGTACATAAGGCAGGCAGGAAGACAGACAGACACAGACAGACAGACAGACACACACACACACACACACATGCTCATGCAAGAAAGACAAATATAGATAGATGATAAATAGATTAATAGATAAATAGATAGAAAGATGATAGATAGATAGATAGATAGACTTAGAGCCTTCCATAAGAATCCCCACAATCTCACTCTCAGAGTATCTCTTAGGACATTGGTAAAAACCAGAGTAACAAGTCAGCCTTAAATCATACAGACATCATAACCTGGGAAATTCAGCTTCATTTCTTTGTCATGCCTTATCTGTTTGCACAGGAACTGAAAAGAAACAATGTAAGATTGGGGATCAGTTACATTTGTCCCTCTCGTTTGCAACTTGCAAACTTGCTACAGTAAATATATGTAGCATTTTTATACTTCCTCCAAGATTGCATTGCATTTAGCTGATTTTCTATTTGTTTATGTGGGGTTTTTTGGTAATAAATGTGTTAAGTCTATGAGGTTTCATAAGCAGCATTTTGTCATAATATTTTATAGCAGCATGAATTCTAAATAGACTGCTGCAAGTTAACTCGTGTTTCAAAGTGTTTACAAATGTCCAGTTTGTGCCAGGTGTGGGTGGTACAGGCCTTGAGAGTTTTGGCATCCATTGCTCTGACTTTGAGCTAGTTTGGTCTGCATACTTTCAGACCAGGCAGAGCTTTGGAGTATGAGCCTCTTTCAACCAATTGATCAATCACTCACTCAATTTGTAAATTACAGTTCGATACATTGTTCCTGGAATTTCAACACATTGTAGCACATAATAAAAAAAAATACAAACGGAATGGGGTTTTAACTGATGGAAATCCATGATACGTGTTTAAGATGAAGCAGCTAGTACAGCAATTAAAGCAAATTACAAATATTTTTTACTACATCAAGGCAGGCACTGTAGATTAAGCTGTGAATGTCAGGAAATGGGGCAGGTTGTTAATTTGATACTGAGCACAGCTGCCTTTCCATCTGTTGTGAGAGTCCAGCACTGCTTAATCTTCCCTTGCTATGGCCGCACGTGGTCAAAACCACTCAGCTCCTCCTCATGGGCTGGAACCTGAGAGGGTCTGCAATCCTCTGAACACAGACTGCCACCTGTGACCCTGCATGTACACATGAGGTTGTTTTTATAACCCCACATGTGTACTAACAGCAAACCTACTGCAATAAATTCTAATCAGGGCCCTGAGTATTTTCCGAAACTGTGATAGACACAGCAGAGCCATCAGCCTGTCTAACCTTCCAGTTTCTTCAAGAAGCCAAGGATTCTAAGGTTCAGCTACCTCTAGTTCTTGTCTTTGCCTCTGCCCCGCCCCCTTCTCTCTCTCTCTCTCTCTCTCTCTCTCTCTCTCTCTCTCTCTCTCTCTGTCTCTCCCTCTCTCTCTGGTGTAATTAACTGTCTTCCTCATTTCCTAAGTGAGCACTGCAAACATTATTGCTTTTACCAATGAGAGAAATTGAAATAAAGATGCTTTCAGTATTTATAGGGCAGTAAAATACTTATACAAGAAAATAAGTGTATTTGTTAGAGGCATTAAAAAGTGAGGGAATTAGGTTTAAGCTGTTATATAATAGCTTGCTTTTACTTCAATCCTGACATATTTATTTATTCATTTAAAAACAGGCCAGCGATTTGCTTCCATGTTGTTTGCTTGTGATGGAGTTTGCATGTGCCTCAAGCTGGCCCTGGACTCATGGTTCCTTTTGTTCAACATCTTGAAATTGTAGCACACGTACCTGCCATTTTTTTTTTTTTAGAAACCAAATTAAATGAAAATAGTTAAAATGAAAACAGATGGTTTGTGTTGGGTTAAACGTCATAATGATACAAAGGTGAAAGAAAATATTTACATGCCAGTTTATTTTTTAACTAAAGAAGGAGAGGTGTGGTCATACACATCTGTGCACCTGAACCTCCAATACTTTGGGACAAAGAGGCAGGAAAAATCACATCTTTAAAACCAGCCTCCACAGAGAGTACCAGAGTTTCAAGCTATTTAGTGCTACAAAAAACAAAACAAAACAAACAAACAAACAAAAAAACCTGAGGGAATGAGGATGAGGAGTGGGAGAAGAAATCTAAGGCATATCTGGATAACAAAATAGATCTATGCTATCTAGGACAACATTCCTTTCTGCGAATGGCAATGTCTTCCAGTATTTTTATCGTTTGTTACTAGTTAGGGGGTATCAATAAAACCTCCAACAACAGATAATTATACACGGTATAATCCCCACACTCCTGAAACTAGGAAAATCATTATAGTTCATTTTACCTCTAATTTTTGAATGTACAAACTAAAATGGTGTTATTATATTTCTATACATATACTGCCCTTTTACTGCAATCACTCTTCTGCTATAATTATTTATTCCCTATCTGCCGCCCCCCCCATCTTTACCCCTTTGCAAATACCTAATAGTCCTGATTCTGTTTTCAGAGCCATCCTTCCATGTTGTCAGACTCCGCATTTGAGACCCAGTCGTGTCAATTTGTCTTTCTAATGTTGGCTTATTTCTTTTAACACAATGATCTCAATTTGACTGAAAAACGACATGACTTCCCTCTTCCTTGTGCCGTGTCTTCTTTGCTTTATCAATTCGTATATTGACGAACAGATGGTCTGACTCATGGTTGTTGAGGGCAGTGTAGCAATAAAATGGGCGTGTAGAGGTGTCAGTAGGAAACAAGACTGGGGACTTATCTTAAGGGTGTTGGTGCTAGGGTAAGGAAATCATACTGGAGAGAGTAGACTGTGAACAGTCTTTCAAGTTTCTTTGGCTGGGAGAGTGATCAGACTATATTGCCCCTTCAAAAGATGAAGTGTCAAATGCAGAGGGTTGATTGGAGGAGCAAGAGATAAAGACAGAGATAAGCATACCTCTTAATAGCCTGTGGTGATATTTTAAGTAAGAGGTAATAAGTATTTGAACTTCAGAAAGGAAAAGAAGTCGTCAGTTCTGGAGGCATTGCAGAAGAGGAGTGTATGTAACTTGGTAATTGTTTAGATTAGGAGAGAATAAGTGGCTGTAAAAATCACAGTCTAGATACACTGATAAGGAGAAAGAGGCAGGAGAGAGGGCTGGTCTCCAACAGGAGACAACATTCTGGAGTTGGAGGTTTAGGCAAGTATCTTCTAGGTGGACCCATAAAACTGCATGCTACAAGGCAGGTAGACTCAACTTATCTTCTGCCTACATTCCTCAGCACTTCCAACTGAGCCAATTCCAAGTTCCCACCCTCCTTTGCAGCAGAGCCATCTCTTTGCTCTCTCAGAGGGAGGGGTCTGAGCATGAGTGACTCTCTAGCCCTTTAACTCCTGAGGTAGGCACAGCCAGCCTCATCCTATTGGCACAGGAGTTCACTAAGGGTTTAGCATTAGTGAAGGATGCACATGGTTTTTGTTTTGTTTTGTTTTGGGTTTTTTTGTTTGTTTGTTTGTTTACCATCAATGGCATCTTGTTGCGTGTGCAGTTTCCCTGATTCCAGGGCTGTGAAGGTGCGAGTCACACTTAGGTTCTGGGCATGAGTTCACATTTATGTAAATCTCCCACATGCCGCTACAGATCCACTCAAGCCGACTGCTCAGCACATCCCAACATGTATATTTGAGAGGTTTCCATGAATTACATTCTTTGTTTTAATCCAGCATTGACTCATTCTCATGCATTTACCATCACTCCTGCTGCAACTTGACCCGCAGCACTTCCTTAGCCTCATTAGAGAGGTCTTACTCTGGAGTGGGCCCTTTGAAATACTCATGGGATCGAAGTCTGGCTATCTTAACACCCCCTGACTTATGCAAGGTAGCTTTGCTTCCTTGTAAGAGTTTCCTCGTGTTTCTAACTCTGCCGGATCACACAAAGAATGAGTCTTGCAATGCTATATATAGTCCAATCATACCTGTGTCGTGCAGTTTGAGCCTCATGCTATAACGCCGTGGTTCTCAACCGTCCAAGTCTTGGAACCCTTTAATACAGTTCCTCATGTTGTGGTGACCCCCCAACCATACCATCATTTTTGTTGTTACTTCATAACTGTAATTCTGCTACTGTTATGAATCACCATGTATGTATTTGATCTGAGGGTTATCTGATATGAGTCCCCCATGAAAGGGTCATTTTATCACTAAAGCAGTCATGATCCACAGTTTGAGAAACATTGCCATAAAGAGTAAACCTAAAGTACTTAGAACTGCTTAATTGCAAACTTTGTTCTACATCCCATGAGCCTTTTCTCAGCTGGTTTCCTAAGTATAGTACAACTGTATTTGCATATGGACACCTGTATCTACTTAGATCTAGTTTGTGAGTTTTGTTGCCTGAACTAGACATGGTACCCTAATGTTTTTAATGTTCTATGCCCCAGTAGCCAAATACATGTTCAAGGAAATGCATGCTTCATCATGAATCCTGCCTAAGAGCCTGTAGGCAAAGCATGTCCCATAATGGACTAGATTAGGAGGTCTTACATTCAGTTTCTCACTTGTGTGTGCCACAAATAACCAGCTGCTACAAAGATAGATTGGCCAGGGCCATTGGTCGGCCATGTGCTTACCTTGGATATTTATTATAATGGACACATCTACCCCACACTTGACCCAGCATCCTGACTCATCACAATCCTCTTATCACCATTGAGAAATCTGACTTGTTTTGATTGGCTTCTAGGTCCCAGTTCCTTCTTTTGCTACTTCCATTTTCTTGCACCAAAAGACATGATTTGCATTTCCAGAAGTCCACAGAAATGGGAAATAGGTGCTTTGGGAAGAGAATGAAATGTAGGGGAAAGCTTGGGGGTAGAAGAGACAAAAGCAAAAGCAAGACATCACAGTGCATCGCAGTTCTCAAGAATTGTCCCTACCCTGTTTCCTCAGCAGATTTCAAGTTGAAGTGGTTAACAACTGCTTGAGGTTGACGAAGATAAAGACTTGTACAGAACACAGGCAGATGAGATGATGAAGAAAAACGAGTTTTAGGAAATGTGGATGGTTGACATTTAAGGAAAAGTTAAGATTATTAATATAAAAGGATTCAGCCAGTTTAGGTCAGGCTTTATTATGTGTCTTTAACAGTGAGTCTCTTTGGGATCCCAGAAGGGCATTCTAGAATGTAAAATGTAGACACTTAGTTCATAGAGGGCTGACATTGAGGAGCATCTATGCTTGCAAGTCTTCCACTTGAGACGTAGTCAATCGCATAGTTTCTTCCCACTTACCTTAACTATCTGGAATGTTCCATCATCACAGTACAGTTTTCAAGAGAAGAAACTGAAGCAGTACCCCTAATGACACATTTTCTCCTTTAGAGAGGGTTTGACTGTGCATCTCAGATGGCCTGGAACCCTCCCTGTGGACTAGGCTGGCTTCAAGTTTACAGAGATCCACCCTTGTTTGCCTTCTGGGTGCTGGGATAAAGACACAGATGCCACCATGCCTGGTTCATCTGGTCCATTTACTCCAAAGACAATCTTAGATGAAGAAGCTGTCATCCCTAGCCGGGAATGAAAAGAGAATTTGTTAAGCCTGCCATTTTAATTACATTACTGGAGATCTCCAGTGAGTATTAGTACTATTTAGGATCCAAAATCAGGTGTCAGTTTATCCTAAGCACTTTAAGGCGACTCTTAAACAACCTACCCAAAGGCAGAAAGCAATGGAAAAGTGGGCCATTTGCTTTAGACACCATAAGATGGTGCCTATGCTAATTAAACCAAATGAATCTATACTGCTTGGTGGACATAATTTGTTGCATTTTGGGATAAAGTTATATGTTTGCTGAATATCCTTCATTTTTATTCCCTCTGATAATGACTTGGTGTGGGTGACTAATGATAAATATTTTTTTATGGTGAAGAAAATGAGTTTTCAAGGTATTGATGCTGAATTTGGCAAGCAAGCTCTGAGGTGTAGATCTTCCTCTTAAAGAAACCCAGGAAGGCTGTAATTGTTCAGATTCCATTCTGGAGAATCTCTTAAACACTCAAGAAAACATCACTTTTGAGAAGGACTACTGTGATGCTGAAAACACATGGTTTATTAAATATTTCTGGAGGTTAGGTCCTCTTACCATATTTCCTCTCTTAACTCACTGAGATGTGAATCATTTGGACATTTGTCATAAAAAGCAGCTGAATGATTAGTTCCTGAATGCAGGCATTAGAATAAAGACAGATTGTGCTCTGTAAACTAAAACGGAAATTTAATAAGCACTAACTTAAAAACTGTCTAGTGGCTGTGAACATCTAGGTAGTTTTTATGTATCAATGTAACCCAATGAAACCTGAATTAGAATTTATTCCATGTACTGATTTTTATGAAGTGAACTGTCTTTTTTATTCTTCAGACTCCCCCTACAGCAACATTTTTGTTTTCTAATGCTAAAAAATAAAAACTTCTCTGATAGATGGTTTAAATACACACACACACACACACACACACACACACACACACACACACACACACACACACTTCATTTGTTGGTGGTAACTAGCAAGCTGTTCTTCTTATTCTATATTTAATCAGTTAGATGTTAAACACAGAGCAAATGAATGGACAAGAGATAAGTTTGCTATGTGCCACAGACAAGTGTGAGCATTTAAAACACTCTACATGCTCATATTTATACATTTGCATCTCGCATATTTCAAAGGAGGCAGCACCATGATTACCTTTGCCAGAGGGAACTGAGTCAGAGATATGTCAAGAAACTTGTTCGATATTAAATTACTACCAGGTGGTAAAAAAAAATATTTATTTTAGTTATTGGAAACAGAATCTTGTTATGTAGCCCAGACTGTTTTGTCACCTACTAAGTGGTTCTTCCTGGCCTGGTATTTAAGAGTCTTTTGCCATGGTCACCCAAGTTCTAGAGTAAAAAGTGTATGTTATGTTCCAGTATCAAGCTAAGACTTCAACCTAGTTCTTCTAAAACATTAAAAACATGTAGTGTGTGTGTGTGTGTGTGTGTGTGTGTGTGTGTGTATGTTCAATACATGCCTCAGTGTGCATGTGGAAGTCAAAGGACAAGTTTCAGGGTTGTGTTCTGTGATTCTTCCGTGTGGGTTCCTGGGGTCAAACTCTCCTTATTAGGCTTGAGACCCAGCATGCTTCCCTATCGAACCACGGTGCTGATCCCTAACTCAACTCTGTTTTACTGCAATCAATCTGAAACATAATTTTACACCATTAGGAACCACCATTTGGTGACCACATTTGGCAGGGAAAACTATACTCTATCATATGAAGTATATATAAATTGATATACATGCTTTTCTCATTTTTACATTTATGTTTTACATGGCATTATATATTTATGATCTTAGTTTTCCATTATTCAAGAAGGTCCCAGCTTTTGTGAAAAAAAAAAAGTCTGCATTGCTGCACTTACCTATTAATTTTCCCTTTTCATGTGTGCATGGGTCTGGCCTAACTGCTCAACATTTTTTTTGCATGGAAAAACAGAAAGCAATACAGGACAGAATTGCTTTAGAAACTCTTAGGAGTGAATGAATAAGGCAGGGTCAGGGGACACAGACAGTAGAATTGTTCACTGTTTGAAATGCAGATGTTACATGCAGTCGACTTCTAAAATATTTGTAACTATTTTACAACGTGAACGGTTACAAAGTTAAAAATAATTATGCTACTTGTTATGATGCCTTATAAACACTCAGAAGTTCCCCCATGCATTTGTTTGTCCTTGTTTTTCATTTATACAGTTTTCTTAAATCCATACTGAGTGAATCTAAAGTATGCTCCCTTCCCGTTGCCACACTTAGATGATGACACACAGCTCACATAGCAATAGCTGCGATTCCTTACTAAACTGGCATGAGACCATAATGCTTATTTTATTGCTTGTATGCAGTCAGAGGACCAGTTAGTTACCTTAGGTGACATTTAGAAGAGATGATTAAGCTTGCATCTATTGAATCTGCCTAAGTAGCGCTTCAAAAGGGAAGGCACCCCAAAGGAGATCTCACCTGGCTGTGTTCCACAACAGACAGGCAGAGCAACAAAGTGAACAAGGAAGAAGAAACACGTTGCACAATTTCGCATGAGGAAATGTTCACGGCAGCCGTGGTGAGAGTTCTCAGCATCAACTGAGCACAAGGAAGTAAGTACCTCTCACAGTTCCTGTCTTTAGATATTAACCAAAATGATTGTTAAAGAGACAGAAATCAAAGGTTCAAGTTGAAACAGCTCTCGCAAAGCTAATGTCCGAAGAGCCCGAGTTCTAAGCACGGGGCACAAGGGAGTGGGAAAAGGGACCATGTAAGCACGTTTAACTTCTCTTTTCAGACAGGTCTTGAGGGGGTCGGGGTGGGGTGCGGGGACTGAGACCAAAGCCGTCAAGTGTCTTTACATCTGTTGGCCTAAAAACCTGAGTAGTGGAAAAACAAAATACCACCAGACACAGTAATGGGACAGAGAGCCTGCAGCGGTCAGCTGGGAGTCAGAAGGACAGAAAAGTCTGAGAAAGTCAGCCAGCCAGCTGAGGACCATTCTAAGGGAGGATGCTCAGAGGGTGAGCCACTCAGCACAGGTGTGAAACCCTGTCCTCCTGGCTTCCAGAGTCCCCTTTGTCTTTAGGATTGCCCTTTGCTGTCTTTCTCCAGGGCCACAGTCATCCAGAAATGTTTAATAATCCTATGGTTGCCATCATTATATCTTAGTGTGTTCATTGGGTTTAATTTATAACTTAGAGCGACATAGGCCCCCACATTTAGGAGAAAGCACATGTGCAGGATTTAGCACTGGCCTCGGTTTCAAGTTATTTGATGGTGGCATTGGAATTTATTTCCTGTGCATAAGGGAGCAGTGACTGTCCTCGGTAAGTATTTTGTGATGATGAATAGAAAAAAGAAAGAAAGAATGCACGGGGAAAGAAAACAGAGGAAATAACGATGAGCATATAGAGGCATTTTTTTTCTTTCCTAAAATCAAGTTTACACTTTTGCAGCGTATAGATGTGTTCTTTTCTTTCCTCCCTCCTCCCCACCCCCGTTTTTCTAGCAAACATCAAGAGCCCACGTGACATTCTGAGTCCATCTCCATCTGAGCCAGAAGGGTACATTGTGTTCTACGCTTAGCTCCATAGCAATAGTCCAAGTCCTACAGCGATAGCCTGAGTCTCCTGAGAAGTGCTAAAATATCATTTTCTTTCACACTTTTTTGATGAATTATGAAAATAACTGAGGTAAATTTAATTTTAACCCATTGGTTTTCTTTAAACACTAAAATGTAGGCTAGGGGAATATATATTTACATTGTTAGTTTCAAAAATATATTGATATTGAGGGTATCCTAGACAGAAAGACATTAACTTTTAAACATTTTAACTTACGACTTCTAAAACTGGTATGTGTGTATGCACGCTATGTATAAGACATGGTAAATATATGTTAAGGAGTTTCTTAACTTTTCTTTAGTTTAATTTTCTTATATAAAATGTTGATAATAGTATCAGCTATGTAGATTTGAAATAAAAGTACATAGAGAAAAATGTATAGAAAGTTCTAAAACAATTTCTGATGCACTGCAGGAGTCTAATCCAACCTATATAAATAAAAACCAAATGTATTAGTATTTTGTGTCTACCTAAAAATAATTTAGGGTCACTTTTAAAAAATCATGTTAATTTAAAGGAGTGAAATAAATTCATGTTCATTTGAGGTTATAAAACAAAGAAATTAAAATATATTTCTAAGATGTTTGAAATGGCTTATTTGCTGTAAGTCTATGTCTCCTAGTACTGTCAGAATCTACACTCATAAAGTCAATAAATGAATAAATGACAACAAAAATAGATATGCTGTTGTGAATGGGGGAAAGACAAGACCCCAGCTCTACACAAAACACTGCAGGCAACTAAGCAATGCTGAGAGAGGGAGAAAGTCTTCTCCAGGGAAGAGCACACGGATTGGTTATCCAATATCAGAGTGTTAGCCCTGAAAACATACATACAAGCGACAGACGAATTGGATTATACTTAGAAATATATATGTATATGGCTATATATATATACATACATATTTGTATGTAACAATAATCAATGGAAAAACGCTATTAATTAGAAAAACAACAAAAAGAGGTACAGAAGAGAGCTTGGAGGGAGAAAAGTAAAAGGATATTGATGTAATATAATCATAGTCTCAAGAATAGTATATATAATAAAAATGTAATCCAAAATAAAAGTAAGACAATAGCTTTAATAAAACCTGGGGATGCAGCTCGGCTGGTAAAGTGCTGCTTTGCTACACAGGAAGCTGTGGGCCCAGTCTCCGGCACTGTACAAAACTTGGCCTAGGAGCTGGAGAGATGAAGGCTCAGCAGTCAAGATCACTTATTGCTCTTAGAGGGGAGTCACGTGGAGCCTCAGAGCCACCTGTAACTGTAGTTCACAGGGAACCGATGGCCTCCTTGGACACTGCACACACGCGGGACACACACATACGCATGGGTAAAACGTTCATGCCCATAAAACCAAATGAATGCACAAACCAAAACTCTTGGCCCAGTGGCACATTTCTGTAAACCCCAACCATTAGGAGGTGGAGGCAGGAGGATTATAAGTTCAAAGTCATCCTCAGAGACGTAGTAAGTTTTGAGACTGGCTTGAGCTGTCTGAGTCTACGTCTGAATCATCACCATCACCACCACCACCACCACCACCACCACCACCATCAGCATCACCACCACCATCAGCATCACCGCCACCATCAGCATCACCGCCACCATCAGCATCATCCTCAATATCATACAAGTAAGGGTCATATTTCTCTATACAATGAAGGTATATTATATATTAGGTGATTTTTTGTTTTGCCTTTTATATTTAGTTTCAACAAGACTTAAAGTTGAATGTCTTATTTTCTCTTTCACTTCCTGTGTGGGCTTCCTATTCATTTGCAATGGGTGAAGATTCCAAGCTTCTGGTCTACTTTGAGCAGTGGCTAACCCCAGTACTCTAAGTTAGGAAAATTGGGAAAAATATTTTTCCTAGAGAGCATACTCACAAAGGTGGAAAGGACTCTTTGCAAAGGTTCCTTGGAAAGAGTGATTGTGACAACCAGTGACATCAGTCCAGGCCACTGGGCTACAAAAGAAAGATTCTGCAGCTTGCTTATCGGCTCTTCAACACACAATTTCAAGCATATGGAATGAGGGGGCAGGAACGAGAGAGCAGTACTCATCAGGTGTTAGGGACCATGCCTCTGCACCTCTGAGAGCTGCAATAACGAGAGAGTAACTCTAATATTCATTGCCAAGACATCAAGGATGCAATACTCGTGTGTTATGCTAAGGAGCTTGCAAGTAGAAACATATTAAAGCCAATTTGCATATGCATGAATTTTAAAGCACCATTATGTGCTTGTGTATTTGCAGGTATACTGGTCTATAAGCTGAAAATTTAATATGTGTGTGCGTACCAAAATGCTTTCTATATTATCAACATAGACACTGTTGATACTGATTATCAATACTACTAGCATAAGCACACAGGATTACTGATGCATTTCTTAGTGCTTGGCGTTCTTAGAGATGAATCTTGCCTCATTCTAAATGTGATCAACGCAACATGGGCAAATAGTGTTATCCACCCCCCCACCAGTTAAACCCCTATTAAAAATTTAGCATTGCATAAGATATTTAAAATTCATGAAACTTGCATTAAAATAACAACAAACGATGACAACAACAAAAACCTAATGGGTTAAAGAATCTCCCTCAAAGATGGGCCAGTGGGAAGGCCATCTGTGGTAGGTAGTAAACGTGTATGCGAGCCTACATGTGATGCATGTTGCTTTTTAAAGGAACACGTTCGTGGGTGGTTCTTTTTTACTCTACCATTGCTTTATACTGGAATCCTCCCCCACACTCTTTCATTTGGTTGCACTTTAAGAAAGCCAAACTTATGAAAAGACATATTTCTCTCTGTCCTTTACTGAAGTAGAGCCGCTTCTTATTTTTGGACACTGTCTTAAGGGAGTTGTTATGAAAACACAAAATTTTTATTTTGCGGGGGAGATGGGGGGAGGGGGGGCGGGGCTGGTGCATCATGTTCTTCCTAAATTCAGAAGGACCTGAAGGGAATTACAATCTACGAAAACAGACGTTTGAGGTCCCTTGAGGGGAAGGGGCTATCGCTGTCTCTAAGGTGATGTGGTTCTGGGCCTTTGGGCAGTGGCCTTCTAGAGACTCAGGGTCTGGGGGGTTTCGGGTTTTTCTGGATGAGCTGCTATGAGCAAGAACAGGGAGAGGCATGATCTCTATGGCCAAGATTTACATGTGAGGAGAAAGGGAGCATTCTGACTGCAAATGCTTTTCTGTTGAAAGCCAGAAGTTGGTGAAAAGGTGGTAGCGTTGTGACAAGGACAAGCCTTTGTTTCTTGTCAGAACATCAGTTGCGCACATTAAAATATTTGTCTCTTTCCCAATCTGTGGTGGATCCCACAAGCCACACATATCATCTTATCAAACACATGCAAATATTGCTAGTTTATTTGTCAGGGGAAAAAATACCAAAATGATTATGTTTACTTATAGAGCATATGCTTTGCAGAAGGGGCACTGGTTTTGAATAAAAAAATAAGTATCTATCACAACAGTTGGGTTACATTAGACATCTCACAGAATTCCAATACTTACATTGAGTGCAAAGGTCATCTGGAAGAATCTACGTCAAAGACCAGAAATTCCATTCCATTTATTTTTTTTTCTTTCCCTTTTATATTACTTTCATATTCAATTACATTTCCTGGTTCTGTTGCATACTGGAAGTGCTAAAATGAGGCAAGAAAGGCAAGTTCTAGCCTTACAGGAAACATATTTAAAAGTTCCTTCAAGAAAAAAAAAGCCATTGTGAAATTTCTAATCCAGTTGTGCAACCTGCAAGTTTCCATTGAATAGAAGCAACGCTCTTGAGGCAGGTGGGTTGCCATGATTTTTAGTCAGCCTGGACTCTAGAATGAAAACAAAACAAAATTTTTTTCCAGTTTAAACTTGCCTATGTGCTCTGCTGTGATCCACAGTGGGAAACAACTTATGTTTTAATTTCATTTAATGAAGAGATGTGCAGAGGGAAGATTGTTCAGACCTTAGTACCAAAAGGGCACCACACCTCAGGGGTTTCCATGGCCCGTTGTGCTCTTCTCATACCCCTCAGGAGAGGGCTGGTGGCGTCAGATGATTTAGTTCTTGTGACTTATTTGTGACATGTTGGGTGATAACATGCACACCATAGAACCAATCTTTCCCTTGGAACATGTGTGTACTTTAAAAACTTAGACCGTGAATAACTTGCAAAAGTAATCATGTTTACATGATGTTCAATGGACTAGCAGAGACTTCTTGGCCTTGGCATAAATATTTATTGAAATGAAAAGGAACCAGCATATTATTATTTTTTTGTACTTAGTTCGATTGGCATTACAGGAAGAGAAAGCGCTATTATCTGAGAATAAAGCATTTCTAATTTAAAGCAGAATAATCAATCACTTTTTATCTTCTTACTCAGCATGAACCAGCACATCAGCACTTCCCTTAATTGTAGCCATCTGTCCTTTCCTCCTGTCCTTAGAAGACTCTGTTCTGCTCAGGAATGTTATCTTTGAGTTCGAAATGCTATAGCATTGAATGAAAGGTACAAATTGAATTTCTTTTCTTGCTTTTTGGAAGTTCCAATCTCTAATGAAAAAATACCTGGGAAAGTGGCATGTTCTCGCAACAAAGACATTAACTGGATGAACAGATATGGGTTTTTATAAAGAGTCAAATGTAATGAAAAAAAATGGTTTGATTCGGCCGGTAGTTCCATAAACGACAAAAACTGCATCTTTCAAAACAGGATTATAAAGATGCCATATGCTGGTTAGGTCTTTGACAACTCGACCAAGCTAGAGTCAATCAGGATGAGGAAGGGAACCTTACATAAAACCTTGCTTGACTGTCACGTCTATGAAGCCTTTTCTTGATCAATGGTTCGCGGTGGTCCTGGCTGGTATAAGAAAGGAAACTGAGCAAGGCATAGGGAGCAAGTCAGTAAGCAGCACTCTTCCATGGCCTCTGTTTCCGTGTTTAATGCCTGGTCCCTGTCTTGAGGTTTGGCCGTGATTCCACTCAGGGATGGAGTGTTATCCAAGAGTTTTAAAATGAAATAAACCTTTTTCCTCCTCCAAGAAGCAGTTAGCCATGGAGTTTATCACAGCAAATAGAAAACAGACTAGAACACAGAGTATTATGGTGTAATTTCATTCTGTCAGTTGTTATTAGAAGGGCCATGGACCGCATTGGTCTGCCTTGCAGCCTAGGCCTTTAAACACATGCATAACCATTCAATGAGAACCACAGTGCTGAGCTGTAAGGACAATGCCCTGTTAGACTTCTTTCCTGTCACTGCCTCTTAAAACAGCAATATTAGGAATATCATTTTAGCAACCTGAGGCTGTAATTCGATACGTATATGCAATTCACAGGTCTTCCGAATCTCCATGCAAGCAGAAACAGAGCACGCTAGGTCTCTGCTGTTATTAAGATAGTAAATACTATATCATATTTATGACTGTATTTGTGTTTTTTGTGACATTAGTCGGAAATTACATCAAAATATTTATATTGTTAGTGGCTTGCCGACGAAGCTATAAATAATTCGTTGCTCATCTAAAAGCTCTGTGATTGTGCAAGATTTTGTCAAGTCTAAGTGCTAATGCAGTCAGAAGAAGACAAAGACCTTGGTAAAATGAAATTAATGCTGCCTATCATCTTACACATAGATTAGGGCATCTCGCAACCTCATCATAGAGGTTTCTTTCCATAGTAGACATTGATTAACGGACATCCAATGAACAGATATAAGCAACTGCGGAGTACTTAGCCCTAAACGGAGCATCTGTATCACACCCACTCCTCCCAAGGCTCAGGATTATTTTAGAAGAGAGGGAAGAAATATCACAAGAGGCAAAGGCAGTGGGTGTGTGCAAAAAAAAAGCCAGTGTCTTCTGGAGACAGGAGGGCAGTGTTACATATGAATTCGCAGCTGTTATAACACCATGCACAAGCTCCGTGCAAGCTCACGCTGGACAAAGTTCTACCATGAAAAGGGGAGGAGGGCACAGAGTCCCACCCTTACCTGTCTGAGGAGCTTTTGCCGTATTATAGCTTCTGGGGAAAGCCATTCTACTTCAAGGGTCTGACTCCTCGTAGGGCAACTACACACCAGTGGAAGGCCACACATTCAAGTGTATATACTCAGCGCCTGGTGTACTTGATGGGTTAAGGCAAGAATCAAAACTAGAGTGAAGAGAGAAAGCTGGTTGGGTACCAATGCAGGGAGGGTATCTAGGACAAGTTGGGGGGATGTGTGGGCCAATATGATCAAAGTGTATTGCACAAAATTCCTAATAGACGAATAGAAACTGAGGGAGAAGGGATTAGCTTCACTAAATTACTTGCCCAAGGTGTGGATGGGTACGTAAAAGTAAGATGGGATGTGCAAGGAGCAAAGTTGGAAAGCAGAATAGAAGAAAAGCCAAAGAGTGCTATAAATAAGCACAGGACGCCCTCCAGAAGAAGCTGAAGCTCTGACACGACCAGAATTTGGGAAAATATATTCGTCAATAGTCTATGTAGGTTACCAGTGTAAGTCTCTCTCTCTCTTCCTCTTTGTGCATTTATCATAGGGTTATTAATAATATTTTAATCTTATTTTGCCTATCAGCATTTTACCTCCATGTATCTTTATATCTGTACAGCATGCATGCTTGGAGATCACAGAGGTCAGAAAAGGACATCTCATACACTGGGACTGGGTTCATATTTGATTATGACCACTATTTGATTACTAAGAACTGAACCAAATTCTTCTGCAAGAGCAGCAGTGGACTCATCTGTTCAGTCCCTATCAATAATACTATAAAACAAATAAATTATGCTGCAAGATATAACTTGAAAGTTTGCTTTAAAATCTATCTGAGGACTAATATTTGTATGTGCATGCATATGTGTCTATGTGGGAATGCATGTGCTTCTATGTGCACATGTGTGCTCATAGTGCATGTGTGTGTATGTGCATGTGGTGTCGTGTGTGTGTGTGTGTGTGTGTGTGTGTGTAGACTAGAAGTCAATAGTCAGTATTGGGTGTTTTCATTTATCACCCTTCCACTTTATTTTGTGAGACAATACTATCAGTGCAGCCCACTGATTTGGAAAAGCTAGCTAGTAAAATATTATTTTAAAGTTTGACTTAATGTCTTTAAGCATGTTGGCCAAGATCTTTGACTATGGCATTATATATGGTTAGCAATTTTTGCAGAAGAACTAGTTACTGGAGGATGGTACAGATGGTTTGTGGCAACTCCTGGTTTTTTGGGAAAGTATAGGTCATGTTTTATTCCCCTTCAACACCCAGTCACAACACACACCTAGCTTTGTCTGTGTGACAGTGTCTCTTCACTGTCTCAACAAGTTCCTGGCTTTGGCCACTCCTCTCTCCACTGTCGTAGTTCAAGCTCTCACTGAGTAGCAGCTGCAATGGCTTTTCTATTGGTGCCGGATTTATTTGTTCAAAAACACACAAGCTTTTGCCTTACTCCTAATAAGATAACCCTAGGGGCTGCTCTTTATCCCTGGATAAAACCCCAGTTAATAAGAATGGGTTACCATTCACCTCAGAGGTATTGCTGTGTTCTATATTCTGCCAGTACAGTCAGTGGTCCTTTCTCCTGGCTCCTCAGTCAGGCATTTTGGTTGCTCTAACTTAAACACTTCTCTTTGACACATTGTTAGAGAGAAACTCACGTCATCTCTACTGGCCTGAGTTTTCTCACCTTCATGAGGATAGTGAACTGACCCCTCATGGAACATTTATGACCTTTTAGGCGATCCTATTTGAAAACAAGTGAATGGACGTATCATTTAGAATTCAGAGTGTTCCTGAAGCACATAAAATGGGCCACTTGCTAATGGCATACACACACACACACACACACACACACACACACACACACACACACAGAACTCCAGGCTCCACCTTAAGTATTTTACTAACACCAACTCATTTTAATTTTGTAACAGCTTGTGAGCTAGGGAATGGTGGTCACTCCACTTAAAGGAGGAGATCATGCATGTACTCAGACCTATAGTGGCTCAGCCATACACGGGACAGGAGTTGAACCTGGGACAGGGGAGCTCCTACACCTATGCTCTTGTTGACTTCTGCACTGTCCAGTCCTCCTTGAACGTGGGCCTCCAGGGCATCTGTACCCAAGGATCTTCTGTCTAAAGGGGTTACTTCAGAGTGGTTACTGAGGTATCTGACATCTTGCTACTCAGTCCTCTAATCCGTAGAAGCTGAGTACAGTGGCCACAAGTTCCCGCTGACCCACAGTGCACGACTCTGGCAGGTTGTATGTGAGTTTACGATCTCTCATTCACATGGTACAAAACCCAGAACAGCCTGTTCCCACTGAGCCCAGTCGTTCCCCAAGTGGAGGAGATAGGCAGCCCTCGTTAAGCTTTATGAAGCTGCGTGCTAAATGGGAGCCAGGTTGCTTAGAGACAAGGTATCCTTATATCTCTCCGTTGCCCAGGATATTTCCTGGGGCAGAGCTCAGAAGTTGAAAGTCCACAGCTTGGGGGTGACTTTTTTTTTTTCCTTCCTGGGAAAAATTGATTGAGAAGTGGTCAAGCAGGTTCTGAGATGTAGGCTGTACATGAATCACGGTCCCTTTAGCTTTGTTTCTTTCCTGAGGAGATGGACCACTTCACAATGGAAGTGTGTGGATTAAGGGTTACAAGGCTAGGCCTCGGGGTCAGAACCAGAATACGATGCACGCTGAGTTCAAGGCACCAGGTAATTACTGTTTTGTAAATCTAGGCTAATTATCCTGTTTTTTTTAAATCTGGTTAAAAAAAACTAGTATACCTTTTTAGAAAGTATTCAAGAATTACAGGGAGACAGCGTGGGGAGATCTAGGGAACCATTTTGTGAGGGAGACTGAGGCTAATGTCAGGGGATGCTCTCCTGTCACTGTCAAGCAGTATCCAAGCAAAGGACTCCCACACAGCTGTGAATAACAATTTTAACAAAATTAGATTATGCCGCACATATGGGTTTGATATTTGCTCTTTAGCTGAGAACTGATTATTGATCATAAAGTCAATCTACTTAAACAGAATTAAGCAACGTACTTTCTATTGGATGTGTCAGTCTTGTAATTTAACATATAACTTCGGAAATATTTTATATCTAGTAAATGAAAACTGCCAAGCTTTAGCAAAAAAAAAAAAATGATGCTGTTCCCTTACCTGAGAGAAGTTGCCGTTTCTTTAAATGGCTCTATATATACCATTCTTACGTTGGTGAGCAAGTGCATCGACATAGTAAATCATGCAGCAGCTCTGGTGTGCGTCTCCGTTTTATTTTATTTTATTTTTTTTCATGTCTCTCACAAGTGTTTATTATCATGATCTCAGAGCAAGGACCACAAAATCGCACGTGTGTGTTAATAATATATAAGGACCCCATCAAACAAATGGCATTAGGCTGTGAGAGCTTCACACAGCTGTGTGCAGAACTTTGTTTCACTCAGTTCAATGAAGGAAAAGCTGAGTATATTAGCATCTTTCCTTAGTCAGGCCCCTTATTTATTTGTTTGTTTATTTATTTATTAACATATATATTTATTTTATTTCACATGAATAAAACAAACTACATACAGCTGGGAGAACCATGAGACAATCATGAGTTATATAAATGTTACATTCATAGTGATTTGGCTATTTGTATTTGTCAAACTCTAAATAAATATCTTTCCCATTTTGTTGGGTCTAAATTTCTGAATGAAGTACCTCTATTAACTTAATTCCTTTATCTTGATCTAAAAAAATCTTATCCCCTAACCAACTAAACTTGGTTCTAAAACTAGACAATCTGCTCTTCAACTCCCCTCAGAGACTTGAGAAGGAATAAAACATAAATGCCTGTGTGAACCGGTAGTGCAGATTAGCAGTTTCCAAAATGAAAAACTGACTGAGACAGTTTACTGCCTGAACAGCCACCCAACACGCTCTATAACGTTGGAGCCTCATCTTCGGCCTCCTAGCCCAATATCTCTGCCAGACTTCTTTGTGAGGCAGGAACTATTGAGGACTTGCTTACCCTGTCTTGGCAGAGTTTGGCCGTTGACTCTGCCTGCATCTCTGCTATAAAAACAAGGAAATCTTGACTTTTTCAGGCAGAATGATGGAACTAGAAACAATCATCCTAAGTGAGATAACCCATACCCAACAAGGCACACATGGGATATAGTCACTTATATGTGGATTCTAGCCCAATATAGACGTGCTCTGAGAGACTCCATCCAGCGGGGGATAGGAAGAGCTACAGAAACTCGAAACTGTGTCTCCATTTTAAACACATGCAGGAATCAACCACCCTAGCTGCATGTTTACAAAGCTGATCCTTAATCCCTATGTAAAGATTCATTTTTCTTCCTTTTCATCCCAAGTACTTGTATCTCTATCATCAAAAAAATAAAAATAAAAAATAAAAAACCAAGAAGATCCCTCTGGACAAACACCCAAAATATCTTTTATATAATTTCCCATTAAATTTGTATAGCAAAGAGGTTCAATAATTTAAGCTTGGAAAAAATTATATGCAAAGAGAACAACCAAGGAATTGATGATGGTTGGGATGGGTCACCCTGTTCTTAGAAGCCTTACCACCCTCCCCTACTATTTTTTAAAATATGTTACACAGATGGGGAATTTTTAAAAAAAGAAAACTGTCTTTTATGATGAAGCTTCGAAGCACACGGCCATATTGAGCCCTAATCACAATGGTGAAAGACTCCCTTCTTTATAATGTCTCTTCCCACAACTAAGTTTAGGAAATGCCCCCCAGTGCAGGGCATAGCCAGCTATTTCAGGGACCTGTTGATAACTGAATTTAGCTGCCTAAAGGATTTACATTGTTATTTACTGAGTTAGTTTCAATGAATGAAAGGCTGACTTACAATCAAGGGGAGAAATCTCAAGTAATTATTTTATTTGTCTTTGTGTTGTAGGAAATCAAATTCGGGCCCTAGATTAAGCTAGGCACGCACTGAGCTGTTACAACATGAACACAGGAGTTAAGTTTTGGGTTTTGTCTTTTTTTTTTTAAGGACTTAATTATTTTTATTTTATGTATATGAGTGATTGTTGGCATGTATCTATATGCACCGTGCACATGTCTATTGAAGAGAGACCGGAAGTGTGTTTCAGATCCTCTGGAGCTGGAGTTGCAGATGGTTGTGAGCTGCCATGGGGGCGCTAGGAACCAAAGTTAGGTCCTCTGCAAGAGCAGCAAGTGGTCTTAAGCTTTTTTAAACATGCGATTGTGAGTTCAGAGAAATAAATAAGCAATATTCTTGCATTGGATCGTGTTGGTGATGACCGAAACTCTGATACGATCAAATGTGTTAAACATCCTTCAATCATTGTCAACTAACTGCATTACGCACATTATCATCATGTTCCGTCCTTACAGTAACTTCACTAACAAGAGACTTCCAGTATTATTTACAGATAGGGAGATGGGGACTTTGAAAATTTACAAGTCTTAGAGTTGTTCGGGTTGAATGCAAGGCTTTGCTTCCTAGCAAGTGAAAGCAGAATGTTAGGTGGTGCACATTGCTGCACAGACTGGGTTTGTAAAGACTTTGCTAATGAATGGCTGTCAATCATCTCTTACTATGTTATCTTCACTGTTGCAGTAAATGTGTAGCAAACTCTGGGGCACATGGCAAAAACCTTTGTGACAACATAAATGGGATAGTAAGAGTGTGGTGAGTGTCCACCCAGCAACTGACAAATGGTCTTGCTGGAGTTCATTGGCACTGGATTTGTGTTTTCTGATCAAACAGGAAGGTCACGATTTCTACACTTTCTTTTATCCAAAAAGCTGAAAAGTGATTTATGTCACAATCTTTATATTGCCAACTTCATTAGTTTTCTTTAAATGTGTACATAATCACTATAAACACAACCCCACACAATTATTACACACAAAGCCAGATTCCAAGTCATTTTAGAGAAGCAAAGCTTTTAAGTCCATCCACGAGGGAAATAAGTGTGGAGAGTTAACCAAAAAAGTAAAAATAGAACTACTGAATGACCTATTTATAACACTCTCGAGTATATAACCAAAGAGCACATAGGTCAGCATAGCACAGAGACACTTAAACATCAGTGTTTATTATAGGACTTGTCACCAACATCATTATAGCTTCAGCCTAAGAGTTCATCAACAGACGCATTGAGAAAGCACTTGGGAGGCAGAGGCAGGCAGATCGCTGTGAGTTCGAGGCCAGCCTTGTCTACAAAGTGAGTCCAGGACAGCCATGGCTACACAGAGAAACCCTGTCTCAACAGAAACCAAATAAATAAATAAATAAGAAAGTCTGACGTATGTATGTGTGTAATTGAGTTTAATTCAATCTTGAAGAACAAGTATGTCATTTTCGAAACAATGGATGGCAACAGTAGATCGCCGTGTTAAAAAATTATCTCAGACAAACACAGAAAGAGAAATAGTCTTTTTTTTTGTCACATTTATGGATCCTAGGTTTTAATATATATATTAAATATGTACATATATATATGTATATAATCAAAGTAGAAGTAATATTATAAGGTTGGACTAAGGAAGGAAACTATTGTAAAATGAGAAGGGAGGACAGGGGATACATGTCAAAATGCATGATGTAGATGAATGAAAATTACTTTATTAAATTCCTCACTATTTTACAATAGTTTCATGTGTCAATAACATGTTAAGACACAAACAAAAGAGTGTTAATGAATCTGACATGATGGCAGATCCAATACATAAGGCCTTAGCATGATTTCAGGAATTATCCATTCGTTGAGAATTTCATGCATGCAGGCCCTGTATTTTTTTTTTTTTTTTAACATCAAAGAGGCTTTCTGTGACACTGTGTCTTCTGGACCCTTCAGAATCCCTGCACCTGTGGACTCACAAAGTTCCATTTCTAAAGGCCCAATTGACAAAAGTCACCCTTTAAAAACTCTTCCTTAACTGTTACACTGGCATGTTCTCTTGCTGAGAATGAGGAAGTCCAAGGCCACACTGTCACTGTCAGGATTGTCATACTCTCTGCCTCAAATGGATCCCAGACCCTGACAGCTACAGCACGTCACCATTGCAGCAATAACCACAAAGACTGTGTGCTAATGTCAAGGTTTCCAAATGAGTGACCGTTTTCTCTTCAGAGGCCTTTATTTATATTGTCTGTAGCCTCTTGCCTGTTTTCTAGTGTATGTGTTGGCGTGCATTTGTGTGCTTTGCTTTTTTGTTATCTATGTACCTTTAATTTTTTAATGTATGTATATGCTCTTGTATGGGTGCTCATGTGTGTCTAGGGTGCCTGTGTGTATGAAGTGAGTGTGCACATGCATGGGGATGCCAGAGGGCAACTTGAACTTCCTTCCCCAAAAGCCATCCACCTTGTTTTCAACACAGTGGCTTTTTTTTTTAATTGGCTGTGTAAATAGGCTGGCTGTCTAGTGATTTCCAATAATCTCTGCTTTTCCAGAAGAGGGATTGCACGCTTATTGTCACATCTAACATTTTAAAACTTGGTTTTGGAGATCAGAACTCGGGTCCTCACACTTGCGAGCTAAGCGTTTCACCCCTAAGCTCTGTCTTCAGGCCCTCTATGTGCATAGTATACCCTATGAGCATATACAGGGGGAGGAGGTCCCCCTCAGGCACAGTCATAGGGGAGGGGAGTAAGGGGAAAATGAGAGGGAGGGAAGAATGGGAGGATACAAGGGATGGGATAACCATTGAGATGTAACAAGAATAAATTAATATAAAATATGCATATTCTGTTCCCTTTACTGGCACATAAGGTTTCTAAGGGCGGAACTTACTGCTTGGATGTAAAGCTCCTCACAAAAGCTAGGGTTTACTTTTACATAAGTGAGTTCTCAGAACTTGCAAAATACAAAAAAATATTATAATGAAAATTAGCAAAATTCATTAACTGTTTAAATTTAGGTATCTGAACCAATTGTTATTTCAATTTTTTGAAAGTCTTATCATTCTTACAAATGTACCTTAAATATACATTTGTGTAGCACGTCCCATTTGTTTGTATTCATTTTCTATAAACTCATTTCTAGTGGTCCCTAGATAATGGCTGCTTAAAAGGGATATTGCTAGAAACTCCTTTATACTGCAACTTGTGTAGTTGTAGTATATATGCATGTATATATGTAGTATACATATATAGTGTATATGTAATATATATGTATGACTTATGGCTAGTGCATTTTTGCTGTTTCTGTTGCTATTGTTTTACGAGAATATTTTTTTTCAATGTGCCGTGAGACTTCAGGATTGTAGATGAGTTGACTTTAATGCTGCTCTGATACCATGTGACTAAGGCTCTGCCCTGGTAGTGAGAGGGTGTTTTCCATGCTTCCCAATAATAATGATTTCCATTATGACCAACTTCATGTGACCGGAAGAGCTTTCCTCACATGGAACAGCACGGCATCCTTTTAGAACAGAGATGCTTATAAAGAAGCATTATATTCCCTTCTATGGTAGCATTGTTTTTACATGTGTCTTCATCACTCACACACCATTTCCCAGTGCTACTTCACATTATCTCATATATCCCGTGTCCACAAAGTCAAACGTTATGATTCAGATAAGGCAACGAATGGACAAAATTGCTCCCTTTTAAATGTCTGGGTAAGGAAGAAAAAAAGACAGTCTGGGTTAGGCTGTCCAGATCGTAGTTGCTGATAACACACCCCAATTTTTTTTAACAAGGTAAAGACACTTAGAATGGAGCGTTATTCTAAGATTTTACAGGGAAGGAAACACAGATTACTCAGCTATCTAACCTTTCTTCCCTGTTCTGGCAGAAAGAAATCTCAGAGTTAATCATGGTAGGTGATTTGCCCACACCTAACAAGTGTCTTACCTAGGAGAGGTGCACACTTTAGGAGATTTATTAAAGTAAGTACATTAATGAAAACTGGTAGCTGAATTTCTAACATATTTTAGGAGTGATTATTGATTATTTTAACTTAACACTGAGATCTCTTTATCAGATTTGAAAAGGATGCCAAGGTGGGACTCGCTGAGTTTGAACAAAGTATTATTTGAGTTGCTCAGGTACCAATTGATGGTGTCACACATGTGTTTATGTGGGAAGCACTAACTGGGCTTGGTGCATTATAAAGACATGAGATTAGGAGGGAGATAGAAGATGTATTAAGAGGTTATGGGAGGAGCTGGAAGGTGGGAGTGCAGGATGGATATGACCAAGCTATATTGTATACATCTATGAAATTTAAAAACAAATCATTGAATCAACACAGGTCCTATTTTGGTACCCGGAAAACACACACACACACACACACACACACACACACGCACACGCACACGCGCACGCGCACGCGCACACGCACACGCACGCATGCGCACACGCACGCACACGCACACACACACACACGGCATTTAAGAGAAAAAACAACTATAAGAATAAGTATATTGGGATAATAACTCCTTTTCTGAATTACTCAAATTTTAATATTGCTAAGTAACTGAGATTTGTGGTTTTGTTTTTTAAGCCAATGCTATTTCCCACTGCTGGTTTTTGAAAACCATTGTCATGGCTACTTCATGTACCCTTAACAAATTCTTTATTTCTGAAGGTAACAGCATGTATAACTTCCCTAGGAGAGGCACCCATAGGTCAAGATAAAGTCACTCATGTGGCTGTAGGTCTTTAGGGAGAAAAGAGAGTTTTGTATGGGTGTTATTTCTCCAAAATTTAAGAAAAGATATAACAATTTTCTTGGCAAAAACAGCTTTGAAAGATTGGGAGATGGCCCAGTGGTTAGGAGGAGTGTATACTGCTCTTGTTGAAAGAGGATTAGAAATTTATTTGCAGTGCCCTTTGGGCATCTACAACCCCTGTAACTATAGCTCCAAAAGATCTAGTGTCCTCTTTTGGCCTCCATAGGCACACATATGGCACACACACACACACACACACACACACACACACACACACACACACACACATTTGCACAGCAATTTTTTTAAAAGATGAAAGTCTGTTTTTAAAAAAAGGTCTCCTAGCAGTGGGAGCAGAGTCTCTGACTCTGTTGCATGCCTTTGGGACCTTTTTCTCCTTCTGGGCTGTCTAGAAGAAGATGCACCTAGTCTCACTGCAACTTGATATGCCACAACTGGTTGATATGCATGGGAGGCCTTCCCTTTTCTGAAGAGAAAAGGAGGAGGAATGGATGGGAGGGAGAAGAGAGGTAGGAAGAAACGACTGGCAAGAGACGAGGGAAGGGAAAATGTGGTCCAGATATACAGTTAATAAATTACTTAAAAGAGCTTTTATAGCAGAAAGGAGTAGAGCAAATAGATGTGCCTCATTTATTCACTTGCGTACAATCAATGTGACTTAAATGCCACACAAGCATAGGTCTCTGAATTCCTTGAAGTTGTCAGACATTTAAAATGGTGATGCTCTAACTTAATTCCAAGGTTCTCCTGAGCGTCCGTTTCATTTGCTCTGGCTGTTTGGTTAAGTCACTTTCTACACTTAGGCGTGCCCTCCTAATGTGTGAATCCACCAGGTAACATGTGCTAGGTCACTTTCTCCTCTTTTCTGGACAGTCTGTTCTGACTTCGGAATAGCACAGTGTTGTTTAGAATGACAATCCGCTCTCCATGCTCGTGTCACTCTCGTGTTGCTCCATGTGACATTCTATCCCCGGGAGTTACATCACAGGGACGTGACTATGTTTTCCTTGGTGGTGTCCAGCCAGGACTCAGAGGGCTCACCATAACATTTACTTCATTTGTTATATAGTGGGGGAGTGGTTTCATTACAAGGAGGTACTAACTTCCTCCAAGCTACCTCTTTTTAAAATAGCCCTAGAAAATGAGTTCCCTCCCCCTTTTTCCCTCTCTTTTCCTTCTCCTCTTCTCTCCAGTCTCCTCCCCTGCCTCATCTGCAAAATCTACTTTGTCTTTAATGTTCCCCATTCATAATGTTGTCAAGCAGATACAGTAGGATAGTGAAAATAAGGCTTCTTGCTTCCACCTAACTTGGTCTGTTTCCAGTGGATTTCCTTTGGTATCAGAATCCAAAGGATCCCAGCTGTTGAAGGGATGTTTCTAGGTTATACATCAACGAACATAATATCAACAAATCCAACTCAATAAAAACTGTACTTGGTTGCCATAGATTAAAAAACTAGACAGCCCTTAGTAAACAACCAGAATTGGATATTAATTATAATTACCATTTTACAGGAAGAATAATCTTGCCTTCTGGACAGCTGTTACTCTGTGAGTTCTGTTCTTTCAGCTGAATCTGTTGAGATGCACACTTCTTTTCTTAGCCCTCAAGATATGATGATAAAAACCTTACCAAATGTGTGAATGTATTTGTCAAAGATCCAGAAGGATTTACCCTCTCCGTTTCAAGACAGTGTAGATGGGAGGTTGTGAACTGAAGAGTGTAGGCCAAATGGCCTGTTTTGATAAGAAGTGTTTTATTAAAAAAAAGAAAGAAAGAAAGAAAGAAAATAGCATATGGCCAGTTCCTCCTCTGATCACACAGCTCTGTCAGAGGTTACACACAGCCCATGAAACCTAAAATATTGACTGTGGGTTTCATTTAGAGGAAACATTCAACAATGTCTGATACAGAAAATTAGCTTCTATTGACTTAGCTAAGAGTGAAAATATTTATTCAACAAATATTAGCAAGAATTTCCGAAGTTTCAAACATGGAAGGCAGGGAAATGTTTTTCCTAATAAATCCTAGAGTCAAGTCTGGCAAAAACATCAAACACATTATCTTATAGTTTTTGAAGAAAGCCCTTAAATATTTCAATGATTCTCTTCTGGAAGGCAGCTGAAACGTGTTTTCAAATTCAGCTCACAGATGAGGCAGCGCATCGCCACAGTCTCTTTGAGCTGTCAGATGTCCTTGTGAGTGCAAACAGAAGACTCAAAATAAGAATTTTCCTCCACGTTGACAAAAAGAGAGCAACAAGCTCAAGTTTGACAAACTGACAACCACAAACTCCATATTTGGGTTCATGAAGCAAAAATTAATTTAGCGTGTTAACATTAGTGTTTCTATGCTGAGCAGCTGCACTGATCTCTACAATGGTGTCATTAAATCACGGAGATGTTAAGAGTCAGGATATGCCTGGACTGTGGTTTTTGATGAACACTCAAACTATCTGCTCAATGCGATGCCATCAGGGCATTGGCAGTGTTGTAGACTGTGTCCTTCATGCTACAATGTCAATGCTGACCTCGCTGAACGGCTCACGACTGGACCGTAGGGCAGGTCACATGCTCATAAACAATATCAGGGCTGGAATGCTCTGTGCACTGATAAGCTTAATTCTCATGAAGCAAGAATGGATGATCTGTGCTATGAAAGCATCACTGAGTGAACAGGCAGGCTGACGGGCACCTCTTTTCAGTAGAAAACTAAGCTTGCAGACATGCGAGACGTCCAGTTAAATCATGCCCTGCCAGAGCACACATGAAGAAAAGCTTTAGTCCTCACAGGAAAAAAATCATTAATCAGTTTAGTCATAACATGCCCCTCCTCTCGATTGCCTCACTTGAGAAGATGACATAAAGACTAATTACCACCGGTCATGCAGATTTCAATACTTTTATAGAAGAAAGGCAGGCTCACACCAAGTCTCAAATACAAAGAAACATTTGCAAATGTTTGGGTCTGGCGTTGAAAAGCAGGGAATGACTCTCTCAATGCCCTTAAAGCAGTTTTGACCAAGCAAAGGAAATTCAGCAACATCAAACTAGTACTATTGGAGTCAGTTTCTAAGTCCGTGAAAGATGTAACAACAACAACAACAACAAAAATATCACTCTCTGGTCCTCAGAGATGACGTGAAAATGCACTGAGAACGTGTGTCCTCATCTGAGTTTCTATGGTCTCTAGATAGGCTCAGCAGTGACAACCATCTGAGTTCACAGTTGTAAGACTGGACTGCATCACTACACGAAGTATAAACTGGCCGTTTTAGACTAGTGTCTTTGAGAGACATGGGTAAACATTGTGGTTCAAGTAGCCCCTCAAGCCCATCATCTGGAACACACAGCCAACTTATCTGAAATCTCTCTCATGCTCTTCTGTAGAGATACATCTATTTCACTTCGTTCCTACCCATCTCTCCTATTTGTATTTAAAGTACAATCAGATGACACTTAACCCTAATTTAGAGGGGGAAAAGGGGTCGTTATGAATGTGCCCTAGTGAGCAGCACTGGATGTTGATGTAGATTGAAGCACCAAACTGATGAGAACACGTCACATGCTCCACGCCTTTTGGAGTTGTTTTACAAGTGGTTTTATTGAGACTTTCATGGTTTCCTTCATCTAGGCCAAGGCTGAAGAGCATGGATTCCTCTTCATCCAGAGCGGAGTCTCTTTCTTGTCCTTCGAGAGATGGTCTGGGTGTGTGAAGTGCCAAGAACTAACACCAGGGAGCTCCTCTCCAAAGAACACTTTAAAGAGAACAGTTGTTCTGAAGTAAACCATCTCACAAATAGGATTTAGATAAGCAAGAACTTCAAAGATAGCCCCCACGTGAGTCTGTTTTTCCACTTTGTGGAAGAATTTCAGGGATATAGCCATTCCACGAAACTATTTGCTTTTCTTGTTTGGGTCCGCTTACATTTTTAATCACACAGGACTCAAAAGTAATGGTGGGCACCGGAGGCCCTGCTGATAAAGTATTCGCTTTATAGGTAGGAGGGAGGAGCTTGCTACATGGCTCCCATGTGAAATTCTGGGCGTGGTGTCAGGCATTCGTAATGGAACACGCAGATTGGGCGGGACCAAAGATAAGTAGGGTTTCCTAGGGAGCCAGCCGAACATAATTGGTGATCTCCAGGCCAATGTGGTGCAGAGTGACTGCTGAGAGTGCACTCTGACCTCCACACGTATGGATACACATGAGCATGTGTACTTGTAGGTACAGATCTACCCACAAATGACAAACAAGTAATTTATATAAATGAACAAAAATGTGTGGAGGATGAAAACAGACCAAAACCAATCATCCTAAGATTAACAAACGCAATTCCTCCTGGGCTTATATGTAAATTAGAGTAATAAAAATAGCAATGTAATATGAATACATTAAAGCAATGATTCTTGTGTCCAATATTAAGCACAGGTATTTGATGTCAGAAACTATTTTTCTAGCTTGTATTATGCAGCAAAATAGACGACTGAATATATCTTCTTACCTAGATTAATCGCAAAGAAATATTCTTTAATAAAAGGAAAGCAATGTTTATTACAGCACTTGCTTATACCAGCCACTATTTCTGGGTTTGTAGGTACAGACAGCTTCCCATTGTAAGTTATAAACCCACTGGTCAGTGAGTCATAATGAAATAAAATCTTGTTTTTTTTTCTTTTCCATTCTTTAAGACTGTTTAATATTTATTTTAAAGAACCATATTACATAAAATGTATGATTATTAAGCGAGCGACCAAAGTAACTTTATATATCCCATTAAATCATCATAGTTAATATGACCATCTTTATTTAACAGGTCTAGACTGGGAAGTTCAGGAAGTTGTGTTTGACTTGCCCAAACATATTCCTATCAAACATGTTAAGGTCATTTGAGTGTAGCTATGGATGTCTGTAGGATCCGTGCTCTCATTAGGACATGGGCTACTCCCCTAGTAGAGGAGATCAGGACAATTTCTGTCACTGAAACAAAATTCCCGTGTATAGATTTATAAAAAGAAAAAAAGATTCACAGATTGGAAATCTCAGTGTGTTGAACCTGCCTCACTGGCTACCAGGAGGACCTGCTGCCTGTATCACAGCTTGTTTGGTGGCACTAAGGCTGAAACATGTTTATGAGAAAAGTGTCACTACACAAAATATTAAGGGAGGGGGGACTAGTCTTGTTCTTTTCATATACAGTCCTTAATAAGAATTTACTGGGGTGCCACAAGAGCCCCTCAAGTCTTCCTTAGGGGAGCATCTTCCATGACCCAGGCCCCATCTCTTAAAGGTTGCCACCTCAACAGTTAGCCTTTGACACATGGACATTAGGGAGCACACTCCATCCATAGCTACAGTAACAGGAACCAAAATGCTTGGTGCCTAAATACAACCTCACTCCTCTTCATGTTTTAGTGAGGGTTTCTATTGCTTTAACGAAACCTCATGACCAAAATGACCTGAGGTGAAAAGGGTTTGTTCAGCTGATGTTTCCACTTCACAATTCGTCCTCAAAGGAGGTCAGGACAGAAACTCAAGCAGGGCAGGGGCTTGGGGCAATTGGTGATGCAGAGGCCATGGAGGGATACTGCTTACTGGCTTGGTTCTCATGGCTTACTCATCTTGTTTTTTATTTTAATAGAAGCCAGGTTTATCAATCTAGGGGTGATGACAACACTAACAATGGGCTGGGTCATCTCTATCAATCACTAATTATTAAAATGCCCTACAGGGTCTGCTACAGCCTGATCTTATGGAGCATTTTCTTAATGGAGGTACTCTCGCCTCTAAGATGACTTGAGCTTGTGTCAAGGCTACATGAAAACATCCAGCACATTTCCCTAGGATCTGGTTCTGGTGCCAGGGAGCGGGATTCTTGCCGAGCCCCTGAAGACAACCGCATTCAGCATGATATGACAGATAACCTGAGGCTTTTTCTAGGAATTGTCTAGACTTGACTGTTGAAGCTACAGTGGCTTTCACAACACAAGGTCACTCTGCCCTCTTCTGTGGTTCGCCAGAGTGTGGCACAAACGGGTGCACAACCCTCCACCTCAAACAGCATTGGTTTTCTGCCTTCTCTGTCTGCTCTGAGGTGTGGGATGACAATCATTCATCCATCATTTCTGACAGCTTCCAAGCGCAGGGACTGAACATTTACAGATACTTAACAGAACCTGTAACAACAGAGTCTGGGTATATTTCTGAGTATGATGCACAGTAGCACCTAGTCATATGGTTTTAGTTAATTGGCCATTGGAGCGATTTATGAACTTAATAACCGATGCACTAGCTTTTCTTCTTTTTTGCCATTAACATATTTTTACAGGGGTCCCGCTCAAACTAAGGCACTAGCCAAGGACAATACAGGCGGTAAACCTTAAGCCCCTACCCAGATCTAGACAATGGATAGAACACTCTCCACAGTAGAGTGGAGAGTGGGATATTACTTTCTCACATACTCTGGTGCCTCACCTTTGACCATGTCCCCTGGAGGGGGAGACCTGGTGGCACTCAGAGGAAGGACAGCAGGTTACCAAGAAGAGACTTGATACCCTATGAACATATACAGGGGGAGGTAATCCCCCTCAGGAACAGTCATAGGGGAGGGGAATAAGGGGAAAATGGGAGGGAGGGAAGAATGGGAGGATACAAGGGATGGGATAACCATTGAGATGTAACAAGAATAAATTAATAAGGGAGGAAAAAAAAGAAATAAAAAATATTTTTAATTTTTTACCTTTACATCCCAATTATTGCCCCCTCCTTCATCACCACCCAATTCCACCCAATCCCTCCCTCCCTCATATCCTCTCCATCCCTTCCCTAGTCCTCAGAAAGGGGAGCCCTGCTTCCCCTAACATTTTACCTCAGCTTATCAATTCTCATTGGGACTGCCTGTATCTTCTTCCTCTGTACCACGCAAGGAGGAAGTGATCAGTATGTGTGTGTGGGTGAGGAGAGTCCATGTTAGAAGTAGTCCCTAGTCCCCATATTATAGGACCCACAAGGAGACTGTGCTGCCTATCTACTGCATCTGAGCAGAGGGTCTAGGTGCACACCATGCATGGTCCTTGGTTGGTGCCATCAGGCTCTGCAGCACCCTTCCTCCACACAGATTTGTTGGCTCTCTTGGTCTCTTTGTGGAGCTCCTGACCCCTCCATGTCCTTCTATCCTCCCAACTCTTCCGTACGACTCCCTGTGCTCCACCGTAGAGTTTGGCCATGTGCCTCAGCATCTGCTTAGATCTCCTGCTGGGTGGAGTCTTTCAGAGGACCTCTATGATAGGCTCCCTTCCTGTTCCTTCTCTTCAGCTGCTTCTGGTGTCTACTCTATTTGTCCTTCTGAATGAGAATTAAGTATCCTCCCTAGGATCCTCCTTGTTACTTAGGTTCTTTGGGTCTGTGTATTGTAGTGTGGTTATCCTGTATCATGTGACTAATATCTGCTTATAAGTGAGTATACACCATGCATGTCTTTCTGGGTCTGGGTTACCTGACACCTATCAGAATGGCTAAGATCAAAAACTCAAATGATGCCACATGCTGGCGAGGATGTGGAGAAAGAGGAGCACTCCTTCATTGCTGGTGGGAGTGCAGACTTTTACGACCACTTTGGAAATCAATCTGGTGCTTTCTTAGAACATCTGGAATAGTTCTATCTCAAAACTCCTGGGCATATAACTAAAAGATGCTCCACCACACACCAAGGACATTTGCTGAGCTACGTTCACAGCAGCTTTATTTGTAATAGCCAGAATCTTGAAATAACCTAGATGCCCCTCAACCGAAGAATGGATAAAGAAACTGTGGTACATTTCCACAATGGAATACTACTCAGGCATTAAAAACAAGGAAATCTTGAAATTTGCAGGCAAATGGATGGAACTAGAAATGGTCATCATGAGTGAGGGTACTCATTTAAAAAATGTTTAATTTAATCACTTTTCACGCCAATAGTATTTCTGTCCCTCCTCTCTTCCTGGTCCCACAGTTCCTTCCCCTCCCTCTCTCCCCCTCCCCTTCTCCTCAGAAAAGCTCCCCCCTAACCAATCCCACATCAGGACTGAGCTCATCCTAATCCACTGAGGCCAGGCTAGGCAGTTCCTTTAGCGTGGAAGTGATTAAAATCAGGCAACACAGTCCATGTCATAGACAGTACTTGTTTCACTTACTATGTTACCCAAATGAAAATCAAATTGCCCATTGGCTACATATGTGTAGGAGGCCTAGGACCATGAATATTCTTTGGTTGGTATTTCCAACTCTGTAAGCTCCCATGGGCCTAGGTTAGTTGACTCTGTTGGTCTTCTAGTGCATTCTTGGCCCTTCCAGGTCCTTCTATCCTTCCCCTCAACTCTTCTACAGGCTCGCCAAGTTCCTGCTGCTCAGCTGTGAGTCTCAGCATCTGGTTTGATCAGCTGCTGAGTGCAATACCCTGCTATGTTTACAGGCAGGAGTCTGGATTTTCTTAGTGTCCTTTCTAATGACAGCACAGTCACATGTGATAAAAGCTAAACTTTGATAAAGTTGCCACACCTTTAATTTTCTAGAATTTTCTGCTCTTGTTTTTTCTTTCTTTTTTTTAAAATAATTTTTTAATTAATTTATTCTTGTTACATCTCAATGGTTATCCCATCCCTTTTATCCTCCCATTCTTCCTTCCCTCCCATTTTCCCCTTACTCCCCTCCCCTATGACTGGCCTGAGGGGGACTTCCTCCCCCTTTATATGCTCATAGGGTATCAAGTCTCTTCTTGGTAGCCTGCTATCCTTCCTCTGAGTGCCACCAGGTCTCCCCATCCAGGGGACATGGTCAAATCTTGTTCTTTCTTTATATCTGTATTTGATTGCCTTAGATTGGCCTGTTTTGGTGGTTTTGCATGGTGAAGCCTGTAGTTGTTAAGAATTTTATATGTGTACATCTACGTGACTCAGCTTGAATTAGACATTTATCTACTCTTTAGAATCACCAAAATAAAGACACGAAACTTTTCACAAAGGAAACAATATGTTCTTTTGACTGTCTGATGAAGACCATCTAATTGTTTAATATAATCACCATAGAAGTAATGGTATACATTGATTTTAAGCTAGAGAACAAACGTATAAGTCTTAAATAACATGATTCATCTTACCCATCTACACAAAATACTATCACTTATGATGTTTCATTGTTACCTTATTTCTTTCAAGTGAGAAGACATTTTGTTTGACTTACTTATTCATCTCTATTTAGGCCCTTTTTAAAAATTCCCTTAACCATTATTGTATAATACTCTAAAAAGCCTACCATTGTCTAGAGTTGAGCAGAGTTGAATAAGAAGAATTTGTTTTCTAAAGCTAATATTTTTTTATCAAAGTTTCTATCTCTGTATCATATTTCTTCCACCAAGGTTGCTGACACTGTATTTGTCAGTAAAGATTTGCCCTTTCCTTTGAACTGCTTGATCGGTTCAGAGCATCATGTGACGGGGCATGTCTTAGATGTGAGAAAATCTGGCAATTTCCCTTGAGTGACTTTTTCAGCCCATTTTCCTTATGGGTCTGTCCATGGCGTCTATTGTGCAGAGAACCACCCTCCCTCCTCTCAGCAACATTTCAGATGCTGATCACGGAACAGGAGGATGTAAAACTTTCCATCATCCTGATCCACAGAGCTTCCAAATTCACACCAAACTTCAGCCATATGAATATACAATAAAACAATAGACACACTATCGTTTAGCTCTGACAACGAGGCTGTGGGCAGCTGGACTCGGTGACAGTAACTACACCTGGCCTTTGTTCCCATCAATTCTACAGAGAACATCCGTCTCTTCTTTCCATATGGTGCCAGCCCAGGGAATATTTAACCACCTTCCAGATTTCAATCATACGTTTTTGAAGCACTGAAATCGTAGTGATATCAATCTCCCTGGAGGAACAGAACATTTTAGAGGGACAGAGGGAAAAATTTAGCCACAGACTGTAACTTGACACTACCCCCAGGAAGAGGACTAGCTCCTGGCTCACAGAGAACTGATTCCAGATCTTCAGCAACCCCCCCACCCCCTCCCCCGTCCTCAGCTACAAGTAGTTTACCAGAAACTAATAGACTCTAAATGTCATGACATTTAATTTTTCAGTGGACGGCTGCTTATTTCCTCCCTAGAATCCGAAGGAGCAAAAGGAAAATGAACCAAATCAAAATAAAAACAAATCTCACTCTCTCTTGTAAATATAAACACCATCTTATCTCTTTCATCAAAGCCCTCACTCTTCTCATCTAGGAAAATCAAAAGCTCGGTTCATAGAACAAAGAAGCAGTCACAGCACTTACCACAATGTGCCATCCCCGGCAAGGACTGTGACAGGCGAAGCATATTTTACATAGGAAAATCAACACAGTGATCATTTGCAAAGATGCGGTTATTCCTTTCCTGGGAGTAGGAACTTCTGAGGGTGCTGCATGAGCAGAACTCTTATATTTCTGATTCTCAGCCAGGATAAAGCCTGCTGGGCCAGTTTATGGGGACTGAACTTGAATAGGGTTTTCTGCTGGAAACAAGAGTGCCCATTTCTGACCCAGTAACTTCCCATTTGGCAAGGGCAGTGGTGTGTGTTGATTTACAGAGTTGAGATTACAGGAGCGTAGACAAGAGAACGAGCACAGTATTCATGGATATGGTCTCACGACGCCATCAGCAGAGCATTAACACTGTGAGGTGACAAACTACACTCTTAGGTGGCTTAGATCTGCTTGGGGCGTATTTGTTGGTTGGTTTGTTTGTTTGTTTGTTTTCATATTCAAAGTGTTGGTCTAATTGGTTCATATGAATTAAAAATTAGTATTAAAACATGGCCAAATTTTACATCTGATTGACACTGATGTGTCATTTCTTTTGTTTTTATACATAGGATAGAACATTTTATACCTAGCAATTTTCTTCTTCTTTTTAAAAATATTTTATTAATTTATTCATATTACATCTCAATGGTTATCCCATCCCTTGTATCCTCCCAGTCCTCCCTCCCTCCCATTTTCCCCTTACTCCCCTCCCCTATGACTGTGCCTGAGGAGGACTTCCTCTCCCTGTATACCAAGAATCAAAGGAAATTTAAGCTTTAAACCTGAGGTGAAAATGCCCCGTGCATTACTTTTGACTACACCCATATACTCTCTCCCTTTTTACTTATTCACTGACATCCTGGTCCTGGACCAATCTCTCCTCTCTTCCCAGACCCACTCTCTCTCCTTCTTTCTCCTCCACTATTCCTCAGAAAAGAGGTGTCCCCATTCTCTGGCACCCCAGCTCATTAAGTCACTCAGGACTAAGCTTGTCCTCTTTCCCATGTGGCCCTAGCAAGGCAGTTCAGCCAGGAGGAAGTGATCAAGAAGCTGGCATCAGAGTCCATATCAAAGCCAGTCCTCATGTCTCTTACTGGAGGACCCATATGAAGCCTGAGCTGCCCATTGGCCGCAGGCATGGTTCTTGGTTGGTGCTTCAGTCTCAGCAAAGCCCCTCTGCGCCCTGGTTAGTTGGCTCTGTGGGTCGCCTTGTGGCACTTCTGTCATGTCCGGGTCCTTTTCTCCTTCCCCTCACTTTTCTGCAAGGCTCCCTGCTCTCAAGGCTTACACTAAAATAAGCGTAGCATGATGGAGAGATGGCTATATGTGTATGTATGCTACTCTTATGGTAGACAGTAATTTGAATTCCAGTATCCATATGGGGCAGCTCGCAACTGCCTGTAGCATGACTTTTGCAGACATTTGTATACACACACACACACACACACACACACACACACACATTCACACACGCATCACACACACACACACACATTCACGCACGCATCACACACACACACACATTCACGCATGCATCACATACACACACACACACACATTCACGCACGCATCACACACACACACACGCACACACACACATTCACGTACGCATGACACACACACACACACACACACACACACACGCATGCACGCACGCATGACACACACACACACACACACACACACACACACACACACACACACACACCCTACAACTTCGCCTTGCATAATGAAAAAATAAAAATAATTGTAAAACAAAAACAAAAATGTATCTTACTTGTCAGCAAATCACATTCATAATAAACGACCCGGGCCCTTCAGCTTCCCACTTCTAACACATTCCTTGTGTTCAATCAAGGTTCCACACAATATCATTTCTTCTTCTTCGTCATCATTTTTTTTCCCTGACGAAAGAAACTCAGAAGATGATGTTATTTCCCCCCTAGTTTTTGTATCTCAAACAAAAAGGACAAGTCAAGTTGCCTATGGATTGACTCTTATAGCACTCTCACCAGAACATAAGCTTTCGGCAAGGAAGGGCCCCCAAGTCCTCGCATTGCAAAAGGCAGAGATCGACACGCCCCTTTGCAGGGTCTGCAGAATTTAGTCACTAAACCCTTTGCCTGGATAATCCTTGTCTCAGCCAGGCAAATTTCTACACAATGTCATCTATAAAGTTCTTTTTATGTGGAAGAGTCGGAGGAAGAGAATGATTGAAAGAAATGATTTATTATCTCTACATTCAGTAAATGGGATCAAATGCTTCCTCAATATTAAAAAATGTACTTTTCGGTATTATGGTACTTAATGATCAATCCATCTTCACAAACGTACAGCGTACACACATGTGCACACAAACAGACATATGTGGTTATTATTTACCTGCGTGAACAGCGAGGCACACTGCCGGGGAATGTTTCAAAACGGAAAACTATTCAAAAGTTATGCATGTCTATCAAGCACAGGGTTTTCGGTTGCAGTTTGCCTTCCAAATTAGGTTAATAATGCTCAGATGAATTTGCATGCTCTGAGTAAACACTAGCCAGGCAGTGAGATAGGAGAGGCAGATCTGGGGAGAAAAAACACTGCAAGGATGAGAGGAGCAGGCAGAGGTAAAGCAACCTTTCAAAACTGGCTCCGAGTTGCCACAGAATAAATAAATCTTAGAGTCAGGGCGTATTGCGGATTTTGTGTAAAAACTATGTGTTCGTGTTTTGATTTAATTTTAAGTTGTAAGAAATACCTTGTCAGGGATAGAGAGATGGAGATGGCTTGGAAAGCAGCGTGCCCACTGTGCACACACGAGGACCTGACTTTGGACCTCCAGCACTCAGGGGTGGAAGTCCTCTCCTGAGGAGTTGGGGTAAAGAGGATCCCTGGAGCTTGCTGGCCTGTCTGCCTTCAAATCACTGATCTCCAGATTCAGCGGGAGGCCTTGTCTCAGACAGTCAAGCGGAGAGCAATAGAGGAAAGAAGGCACTGAACTTTGAACTCTGGCCTAGACACATACACACACACACACACACACACACACACACACACACACACACAGAGAGAGAGAGAGAGAGAGAGAGAGAGAGAGAGAGAGAGAGGCAGACAGACAGACAGACAGAGAGACAGATAGAGAGACAGGCACACACACATGGAGAGAGAGACAGAGAGACAGAGACAGAGAGAGACAGAGATAGAGAGACAGAGAGAAACAGATTCAGAGAGAGACAGAGACACACAGAAAGAAGAAGAGAGACATGAACAGACAGACAGACAGAGACAGGGACAGACTGAGACAGAGAGACAGAGAGAGGAGAGGAGGGAATAAGGTTGGGTGAGAAGAGCGAGGGAGGGAGAGAGAAATAATTTCTCAAAATCTTTGAAAAACCATGGGTAGTGAACACCTAGAATATAGTCATATTCTCTGTGATTATAAGCCGAACGGGAGTGATCAGACCGAACACTGTGCCTGTTTGCAATGTATCCTTTTCGCTTTCCTTGAATCTTTTGGAAAACTCAGTTGTTTTGGCTTTGTTGTTTGTTGGTTTCTGTCTTTTCAGTTTGCGTGTGAGTTTTAGCATTGGACAACTCTGAAAGTTTTGATTACACCTTGTGACCAAAATGAGAGATGGAAGTAAGTTATACCCACCACCTCAGAATCCCATAATTATGTATTCAAGTAGACGGAGTAAGGTGAGACTAGATAGGCTTTGTTTTAAGGATTTAATACAAAATACTGAATGTGACTAAGGACATATTGTGTTTCCTTGTCATGAAACTTAAGGTTTTTCACGGGACAGCTGCGATTTAACACACCATATGCTGACGCCTGGTACAATAAGGAGGGCCTGAGAATTTGGGCCCAGCAAGGAAACCAGGAGTCCAACACCAAGGTCATCTCTATACAGACAAGACGATGCATCTGGTGAAATTAATGAGATTTTCTAAGTAACCTTAGGAATGTAGCAAGAGGGTCTGGAGAGATGGTTGAGCCTTTGAAAGCAAAGCTCACAAGCAAAAGGTCAAGGATGTGGCAGGTTGACTGGGGGAACTTCATTTTTTCAGGCTGATGCACACATACCCAGATAGAGGGCAACTTTGATCTTGAGCTTTAGCTGTTGCTGGACAGCCCCCTCATCTAAAAATATAATCTTCACAGGGTGCTGGCGAGGGGGAAGCTGGCTTAGTCAGCAAACCATGAAGGCCTAACTCTGGATTCCCCATTACTCATATATAAGCCAGATTCGAGTGTACCCCTTTAATACAGGTGCTAGGAGATCCAAGAAAGAAATCTAATCTCTGTGACTTGTTGACCAGATAGTCTAGCCACATGGCTGAGCTTTGGGTTCAGTTAGAGACCCTGACTAAAAAACAACTAAGGTGGAAAATAATTGAGGAAGACCTTCTGTGTCAGGCTTTGTCCTCCACACACAGACACACAGATGTGGATGAACACCTACATGCATACACCGTACACATACGTCACACACACACGTTCTGGAACACAGACACAGGTCTGTGTTTGTATAACAACGTTTGCAAGTGAATTACAAAAGTTATTATTTGGCATAGAATGCTGAACAAAAGGAGGTCTGAATTGCACTCAGTAGCTCTGAAAACAAAAGAGAGAGAGAGAGAGAGAGAGAGAGAGAGAGAGAGAGAGAGAGAGAAACCCCCACTAAAATCAAAGGTGTTAAATTAGTTGCGATATTCCTCTTTTGAGCAGGAGGCAGAGAATGCTGAATCACTTTCTGAAACATGACTGGGCTTCTTCTTTGTGAAAGAAAAGTTCCCTTAATGGGACAAAGGAAGGATGGACAGGCTTTGGTATGACGGCTTCCTCACTGCCAAAGCCAGAAAGCCTGTCTCCTAAATAATCTCAAAACAAATAATGAAAACAAAAACAAACAAACAAACAAACAAAAACCCCAAAACCAAAGAACTATACAGTCTTGTGAAATAACTGTTTTTACAATGTCATAAAATAAACTATTCTTACACATTTTTTAATCCATCAAGCTTTACATATATGCAAAAGACTATAAAATATTTTCACTTTAAAGGCAGAGATAATATCTATAAAATAGTCAAAGCGATGATTTTGAAATCATAGGAGGGATCGTGTCATGTCTGTCTTTGTTTTAGTGTTTTGTGAATGAGGTTTATGATTATTATTTCAAGACCCATGTCTGTAATCATCTCATGCATTCTTTTCTTCTGTAATCATCCTTAAATATGCACAGAAAAGGGAAAAGTCACAGATTTAGAACATTGCAGAATGTGAAATCTAGATCTTTCTGTAGTATGAAGGAAAAAAGGCAGTGCTGTGTGTTCTTGTGGATATATGTCTGTGTACACATGTGTTTGCATGCGCATGAGAAAAAGAGTGGAAAGAAGATACAAAAATATAAAGCCACAGGCATAGAAAGAACATGGATTCTACTATGTTTGCATGAAAGTGTAGAGGCCTGATTGACTGCTGCTGTGATGTATGCAATAAAGACTGATGCTGTCAGATGGTGACTAATGGTAGGGCCGCCTGATTGGGTGTGCTATTAGCTCAGTCTTTTACAAAGTTATCTGTATGAATCCTCCCTCATGAGGATATTTTATTTCTCACAGTGTCCATAAAACATGGGAAAGAACAAAGGCCAATGAGTAGAAGTCGGAAAGAGACAAAGTGTTAGTGTGCTTTAAAATAAAGTGTGTGTGTGTGTGTGTGTGTGTGTAGTCTTAGTGATGTCACTTGTGTATGCTCACATAAAAGCCAAAGGTTGACAATCACTTTTATTATTATTATTATTATTATTATTATTATTATTATTATTATTATTATTATCATCTTTATCATCATCATCATCATCATTATTATTCATGGTATTTCACTCAACCTGTAGCTCTCTTCTGGCCAGGCTGCTGGCTACTGACCTCGACAGATCCTTCTACCTTTATCCCTAAATGCTGGCTTACACACCCGTGTTGCCATGTCTGGATATTTTTTTTTCATGTGCAGTCTTGGCACTGGAACTCAAGCTCTCATTCTCACATAGCAAGCACCTTACCCTAAGCCATCTGCTTAGCCCTTCATACCTCATGGGTAAACACTCAAGGCTTGCAGAGAAAACTACTTTATAAATAAATTATATTGACTTCTAATATTTCAGACATAAATGCACTTATCCTCCTTTTTCAGTTAGTGTCACCGCCCAGAAATCACAACATTAGTATTAATAACAAAGTATTATAAATTCCGTCAAATGGGATGGGATAACATCACTGAGAAGGAAGAGGGAGTCCATCAAGGTCATTTTCTAGGAGATATTTGTACTCTTTTTTTCTTCCTCAAAGCAACAAGACTGTGTGGGAGAAGTATTGAAGAACATAGAAGAAGATGCCTGAACTTTTCCTTTTAAACTTGCATACTGGCTATATCCTCCACAGTGACATTGCCCACTCATATTTACAGCCTTCATTCTTATTTCATATATATTTAGATTACTTTTCTCTTCAGAAAGATGAATTTCGGCATTGTCTGGAAATATACATGTGGAAAGAGGAAAAAGAAATGCCATAATCCTGGGGTGGAAGAGATGGTTTCTAGAAAAGAGAGGGTGGGATGTGTCATAAAGGAAAGAAGTGGAGTAACTAAATTATAATATTTTGCTTTTTTCCCTAGGGCTAGACTTTGGCACGTGACTTAGATGAATTGTGTACCAGACTACACTCTCTCCTGCTCTCTTCCCTCCCTTCCTCTCGCCTCCCCTGCTCTGTCTCCCTGTGTCTTCCCTTGTTCTTATCTCGCATGCCTTTCCTTTTCCTTCTCTCCCCCTTTCTTTCTTTTTTTCGAGGGCAGGGGAATGGGAGAGTTCTGAAGCTCTGTACAGAGCTTTACGTATTTTAGGCCATGGCTCTATGGTGGGACTATATTAAAGATGGCTTCCTTCCTCCTTCCTACTTCTTCCTCCTTCCTTCTCTTTCTCTCCTACCCTATCTCCCTCTCTGTTCCACCAATCTCCCAATTCTTCCCCCCCCCGCCTATTTCTCTGTCTCTCCTTTCTTCCTGAAATATGAAATATAAAATGGGTATGCACCTGAACAGTCTTAGTGTCTGCCTTCCAAACTTTACTGTAAACAAACAAACAAACAAACAAACAGAAAACAGCAGCAGCAACAACAACAACAACAAACCCCAACAATATGCAGTCTATTTCCACTATCTATGCCACCTCCTCTTTCTCCAGATTTATTAAGGATTTATCTTCTTAAAATCCTAGTTGATATTATTTAAGTTTTGGGATGTTGCAACTGCTTTTCTTATAAAAAAAATGAATAATGCAATACTGTCGAGACAGTCGGGAGGGTTAAGATGATAGCATCCTAAATCTTAAAATCAGTACCATGAAGGTGATTTAACATTTTCGCGGAGATAGCTCTCCCACACTGTTTCTAGCAATAGATGCCTTCCCAAAGTACGTTAGGATGAACTTGGCTGCCTTCATGTTTTCTCTTCCTCAATTGACGTTTAATGGGTATTTCAGTGTTCCACATATCCTGCTAGCTTTGGGACAGAACACTGGAAGAAAGGAGAGAGAGAATTGGGAGGTGGCTAGAACAGAGAGGGAGACAGGGTAGAGGAGAGAGAGGAGGAAGGAGGAAGGAGGGAGGAGGAAGGAAGCCATCTTTACTACAGTTCAGTGGTGGAGCCCTCTCTCCCTGACCTTAGGCTCAGGATTGACAAGTTTTTAGTCTAAAGTAACACAGAGAACCCACTGGAAACCCAGATATGGGTAAGGAATAAAATACGGTGTATCGGTCAAAAGAGGGCACTTAAACTGTGACATGACACACAAAGAGACAAGTAGAGAGAAGAAACATCTACAAAAGGAGAAACTCTCATTTTCGGATAAATATCAAACGTTCACATAAGGTCTTAACTTGAAGATGAGAGTATCCTGACACTTTAGAACAAAAGGGAATGAGTGATGACATCTGATATGCTAATAGGCATAAGGAGCCGGATAAAAGAAACTGTTTGAGAAACACCTAGTCTTAGTTAGTGGTCAATCAAAGACTCTGGAGTTGGACATTTTGACTTTAGTTTCTGGCTCTTCCGGGTAGCCAATATGAAAAACAGGGAGACATTATGTGTCCTGGTCTTATCTTTTATTATAATCATGACACTTAGCCTATATACATGATACATGGATTTGGAGAGTTGTTGTATACAACAGGGCTTAAAACAGTACATGGTATGAGTTATTTGCTTTGACAGGGTTAACTGAAGATGAACTTCATAGCGGTATCTGGGGCCAGTTAGAAAGATACAGGCTAAGATGAGCTAGGACAGAAAGAATGAAATACTTGTAAGAAATATTTCAGGAGAACCTATAAGCCTTGTGCAAATCACTGGATATAAAGAACTAGGGAGAAGAAGGAAGCTCAGATCATCTGCAAGTTTCTGAACTTTTGCCCTGAGGTAAGGTGTGGTTGTGTCTTTTGTTGTAGGGAACATAAGAAAAATGTCCATTAAAAGGGAAAGTTTTGGACACTGGCTTGGAGATGTCTTAGCATTTCTCAGTAGAAATATCCAATAGGTAATTGAATATCATGTTTGGAGTCAGACTAAAGAAAGTCTTGGCACAGCATATAGATGTCAGGGTCCTGTAGTACTTTAATGATGAGTGAGGCCATGGGAACAGAGGAGGTCGTCTTGGGGAGTCAACTGAGTGAGAGGGCCAAAGAAAGCACAACTCAAGAACAAGAAGGAGGGTGGAAGTGTAAAGTCCACAGCAGAAACCAAAAATGAAAACAGAGAGGAGTGATTCCAGCCTCGGACAATGCTTTGCTTGGTGGATCTGCCCATTGTAAACAACCAGAAAGCCAGAAATAAAAATATATGGAGTTACTCCTTTAAGGTGATAGCCTTTAGGGAAGAGAAATGGGTGGGCAGCACAGTCTTCTGGAGGTGTTTTCTAAACTTCAGGGCCATAAGGAGGAATCTAGTCCTCCTAGTCTTCCTGGGATGCTCAGTGGTGGACTTCATGGACACCAATGCAGTTGTTACTTTGTGGAGCTGTGAAATAGAAAGGGTAAGGGGCTTAGAAAGATGGCTCGGCAGGTAAGAAAGATAGCTCAGCAGGTAAATTGCTAAACTTGAGGTACATAGTCCGGAATACCAGAATCTGGGTAAATGGTGAGCAGGTGTGTCAGCCCTAGCTCTGGAGGCAGAAACAGGGGACCTGTGGCCGACTAGCCAAATCAGAGCTCAGTGGTGTCAGTGACATCCTGTGTCAATATATACAGTGGAGGATGAGTAAGGAAGACACGTCTGGAGCCCATACAAATGTAGACACTTGTGCACATGCATCTACCGCCACACGTGCAGATCTCTCTCTCTATATATATATACTCAAAATGGAAAAAAATATGCAGGAAAGCAGCTCCTAAAGTCTGCAACATAGTTGGAGGATTAGTAAATTTATATGTGGGATGATAAAGAATTTGGGAGCTGCGTAAATGTGATAAAAAGTTCCTAGGGAGCTGTAATGATTACATCTTGGACAAATTCTATGCACTTCCAAGTCTCTACCAAATAGATTTTTAAAAAAACCTTGTAGAACAGCTTGAGCTGGCAATTGCTCTGTCAGGCAGGCCACCCATTTGGAGAAAAGCATATGTGGGCTTTCCTCCAGCAACCTCAGTCACAAACCTTTTAAAATGATCAGACTAACTGGCATGAAAGTCAACCCTTTACAAAAAAATACAGTTCAAGAAGCAGGAACAAAAAAACTCAGAGTTAACAGCTCAGATTCTTTATGTCCAGGAACTATTGTTGGGTGGACCCTTTGTTATACATTTGTTGAAAAATATAAAACAATAATTTTCACAAGTCAGTAAAACCTGGGTGACATGAGAAGGGAGCTACAACAAGGGGACACCATAATCAAAATTAATTGTGCCTGCCAAGAAACAAGTGTAAATGACCTTAACAAACTGAAATATAACTGCACTCTGAAATTAATTAATAGAGTTAGAAAGGAACATATTTAAGAGAATTAATACAGATGTGCTAAAGAATTAAAACTGAATCTGAAAGTGACAAGTGAAGCAAATTGAGTTTTGATATTAAAATAAAAAGATAAAGATGGACTATTTAAAGTTACAAAATAACATAGTACAAGTATACTAAACATATTACATGGCTGGCATATACCACAGACCGATAGACTGGTAACCTTGATTCTTCAGAAATGTTATGTACAGAGAGAAGTCATTTAATGTACTAATTACTTTCTAGGTGCATACCCAATATGTTAAAACAGGAATTTGAACAAGTGTTTATTGGGTTTACTGCAGCATTAATCAAAACAGTAAAGTGGCTGAACGGCTTACCAGTTCATCAGTAGCTGAATACTGAAAAAGTGGAATACTTGTATACGTGATATTAGTTCACTGAAAAGGAAGAGCATCTTCCGTGCACAACTGAACCTTGAAGACAGCAAGCTAAGTGAAACAAGGCACTCTAAAACAAGGATGGCTATTACAGGATTTCAACTTATATCAAATAAATAGGAGTCAAACTCGTGGAAGTACAAAACTGAAGAGTGCTTCTTAGGAGCTGGGAGAAGGGAACACTGGGGAGATCTAAAGAGAGATGGTGCGGATGTTAACAATGCTGCTTACGGACTTAGTGTCATAGAATGTAACAAAAATAGTTTCATCTTTAAAAGAAATTATTTAAGTGAATGGTCCCATTATAATTATAGTATAAGTTTTTCTTTTCTAAAAATATGATGTGGATGTTAAGAAGCAAACATAAAGCAAACAAAAATAAATAAATTACAAGGGTTTTTTTTTTAATCAGATTTTCATGTATCTAGAATCATACTGATATGATTTACTCATACACCATCATTTCAAGAAAAGAGTTGTCTTGAAAAGTAAAACCTACAACGGAAGTAAATTGTAATGAAATCAGAAAAATGACTTCATGGGTAGAAAGGGGACCGTTTATACTATATAGTTTAATCATATTACATGAACTTGGTTCAAGTACCCATTAGTTCAACTTCCCATTATATGATTCCTGGTCCATTTCCCCTCAGGTATACAGTAAAGGTGCAAGCACTTGAGGTCTATCTGCTCTATGAGCCCATAGGGAGAGAAGGTGTGGTCTGTGACCTGGTTCTGATACATTTACCTAAGAAGAAATACCAAAAAATTGAAATCCAAATAAATAAAAAAATAATATAAAAAATAAAGAAAGAGAGTTTTGATTTATTTTGTGTAAATTTTGTATTTAAGCTGGGCCAACTATTAAGATATTGGCAATCTGAGGGTAATAAAGACTAACCAGAATTAAGCAAAAGGAAGGAAAGCTATGACACATAGTAACAGCAGAAACAGGAACCGACATCTGTGAGCCCTGCATCTTCTCTCTCCTTCTTTTGGTTTATTTGGCTAAAGTTTTGTCAATTCTATAAGGAAACTGTCTTCTGGACACAGGAAAGTAGCTATCCATATGAACTGTGGTATACGGCCAGCCATGTAATCCACTGAGTACAACACAACACATATCCCAACAAAAAATACGGTTTGGGGAGGTTGTGGTACCTTTGGGAAATAGAGACTTGTGAAAGAGTTGGATTGGCACATGCAGGTTTTGAGGGCAATAGCGTAGCCCACTTTGGCTCCAAGCCCCCTCAGTTTTCAAAGTTACCAGGCAGTGCAACCAGCCACCTCATTATCAGGTGCTTGAGCTCCTAGTCACCCCTGACTACACCTTGCCTTCTTGGCCCCATGATAAACTCTAGTCTCTGAAGCCATGATGGATTTATTCTGATGATGGAAGAGAAAGTCAGACTTTACTGTGATCCCATCTCAGTCTGGAAACACCCCTTGCCTCAGTTTTAATTCTATTGCTTTAACAGAAACAAACTCAGAACCGTTAGTTGACAATGCTTTCTTTCTTCCACTGTATGCGTTTGGCTTCTTCGTCAAAAATTAAGCATCTGTAGGTGTGTGGGTTAATGTTTGGACCTTTGAGTCAATTCCATTGACCAACCTGTCTGTTTTTTATGCCAACACCATGCAGCATTTATTATTATTTCTCTGTAGTACAGTTTGAAATCAGGGATGGTGATTCCTCCAGAAGTTTGGTTCATTTGATTTATTTGCTGTTTTTTTTTTTTTTTGCTTTGTTTTGGGTTTTGTTTTGTTTTGTTTTGTTTTATACAGGGTTGTTTTAACTATCCTGTTTTTTAAATTAACTTTTCCATATGAAGTTGGGAATTGCTTCTTAAAGTCTATAAAGAATTGTGTTGGAATTCTGATGGGAATTGCATTAAATCTGTAGATTGCTTTTGGTAAGATGGCCTTTTTTTTTTCTATGTTAATCCTACCAATCCACAAGAATGGGAGGTCTTTCCATCTTCTAATGTCTTCTTCAGTTTCTTCCTACAGAGACTTTGAAAATTGAGAATAGTTGTACCTCAAGACCCAGCTATACCACTTCTGGGTATATACCAAAAAGATTCTCCACCATTCCACAAGGACACATTCTCAACTGTGTTCATAAGCACTTTCATTCTTAATAGCCAGAAACTGGAAACAACCTAGGCATCCCTCAACCAAATAATGGATAAAGAAATGTGGTACATTTATATAATGGATTATTATTCAACTATTAAAAATAATTACATCATTACATTTGTAGGCAAATGAGTGGAATTAGAAAATATCATCCTGGGTGAGGTAAGGCAGACCCAGAAAGACATGCATGGTATGTACTCAATTATGAGTGTATATTAACTATGCAGTACGGGAAAACTATGCTGTAGTTTACAGACCCAAAGAAGCTAAGTAACAAGGAGGGGCCAAGGGAGGATGCTCGAATCTCTCAGAAGGAGAAATAAAATGGACATGTGAAGTAGATGGAAGGAGCAGTCTAGGTGGGAGAAGGGGTTGAAAGGAGAACAGAGAAGAGATCAGGTAAGGATAGGGGAGCAAAAGAGCTGGGAGAAAGAACAGAAATCAGTGGGGGGATCTCTGGGACTGGGGAGGCTCCCAGAATTCTATGGGGGGGTCACCCTAGTTGAGACTTCTAGCATCAGAGAATATGGAACCTGAAGTGGCCACCTCCTTTTTCCAGGCAGGACTTCCAGTGGAGGGAGGGGGACACCAACCTACTCAGAAAACCTTTGACCCAGCCAACCAATAACTAACTGGCCCAACTTGAGTTTCATGCCACAAGAGAGAGAGAGAGAAAGAGAGAGAGAGAGCCCACCCCTGACATTACTAATAATATTCTGCTGTAGTTGCAGACAGGAGGCTAGCATAACTGTCATCTGTGTGGCTTCACCCAGCAGCTCATGAAGCAGATGCAGAGACCCACACCAAGCATCAGAAGGAGCTCCAGGAATCTTGTGGAGGAGGGGGGAGAAAGGATTGAAAGAGCCAGAGGGGTCAAGGACACCACAAGAAAACCTACAAAACCAACTAATCTGGGGCCATAGGGGTTCACAGAGACTGAACCACCAACCAGAGGGCATGCATGGGACAAGGCTAGCCCCTCTGCCCACTTATATAACAGGTCCCTCATGTGGGACCTTTAATAGCAGGAATATAGGCTGCATCGGACTATGTTGCCTGCCTTCAGATCCCTTTCCTCTATCTGGATTGCCCTGTCTAGCCGCAACAGAGGACAGTGCACCCAGTCCTACTTGATGTGCCAAGGCAGATTGATATCCATGGGTGGTCTCCACTTCTCTGAAGAGGATGGGAGGGGCCAATAGGGAAAGGAGAGTGGGGGGGGGCGAGGAAGGGAGGGACTGGCAGGAGAGGAGAGGGGAAGTTCTGATCTGGATGTAAAGTAAGTACATAAACTAATTAATGGAGGGGGGGAGAAGGAAGAAATCAACTCAGGAAAGAAAGGGTTAATTGTGGGTCACACTTTCCTCTTCCAGGCCCTGATTGTGGAGATGTCAAGGCAGGAACTGGAAGCCACTGGTCACACCCAAAGTAAGGAGCAGAGAGATGAAGAGAAATCCATGCTTAATTAGATGTTCCTGCTGACTTCTAAGCTCACTCTCCACTCTCAGACAGTGGAGGACCCAAGCCTCAGAGACAGTGCTGCCTACAGTGAGCTGGGTCTTCTCTCATCAGTAAATGGTACTCAGATACACACACACACACACACACACACACACACACACACACACACACACACACACACAGACATGCTCACAGGCCAGCCTGATCCAGGCAGTCACTCACAGATACACTTTTCCCAAGCGTTTCTAGACTGTGCCTAGTTAACAATGAAAAATAACCAGTTTGGCTTGTGGGAAGACCTTTCTGTGTAAAGCTCAGGGACCCAGAGCGGAAGGCAACCGAAAGAAGTGAGTCCTCCCCTTCCGATAAAGGACAGGGTTAAAGCCTTGAGTTGTGCAGAATGCTCTAGAAGGAACAGCCGGAATGCAGCACTGAGTCTGAAAACACTCCAAGGTGTATGCTTCTCAGCGACAGACGTCAAACCACACTCTGTCGTCATACGTGAAGCTGGTATCTGAATGGTGGTTTGGGTTCATATATACTAAAAGTTAGGATTTGATTACAAAACTCGAGTTAAATCTTTTGTTGTTCATGGTTAACTATATAAATGATGGCCAAAAAAAAAAAAAAAAAAAAGTGCTGGTGAACACAGATCCATGATATTCACATTGCTGTGAACAGCATTTGTTCCGTATAAGAACTATATTTGTATTATGGACAGATACTTTATATTGACGGGTGCTAAATATACAGGGATGTTGAAGCACCCAGCTTTAAATGTAAAAATATCAGAAGCCTTCAGAGATGGTGCTATGTGCTCATTGACAACAGGAAAAGAAATTATGAATTAGAAACTAGAAGGAAACACTGTAAAACATAATTGATTTTGCTTCTATTCATCTGTTCAACAAAATCACTTGGAGTCTATGTGCAAGGAGAGTGGGCAAGTAAGCCATCCAGGCTAAGTGTAGCATTGCTTCCAATGGGATAGAATAAACGGAACACAAAACAGATGATCAGAGTTAGATCCCAATTAACCTTATAGTCAATTAACCTGTAGCCTGATCCCCATGGAGAACATGAAAGGAAGAAAGGCAACTTAAGGGCCAGAGGATGACTCAGCAACTAATACCAGGAGCTGTTCTTCCAGGGAACTCAGGTTTGATTCTCTGCATCCACCCTTCGGCTCACAAGCACCTGTAATTCCAGGCCCAAAGGATTCAATCCTCCCTCTTTGGGCTCCCATGGGTACCCCCTCCACAGAGACACACAGTGTACAGACAGATATGTAGGAAAAAAATACCATGCACATCAAAATAAATAAAAATTTAAAAAGAAGACCGGTGATGAATAGATTCAGGATAAAATGCTAAAAATGCATTTTTTTAAGAAAGGTCTTATTAAAATTAATGGGGACACGTGAGCAAGACCACGGAGCAGGTGGTAGATGAAACTGTGCCAATGGTTGGAAGGTCCGTGCCCTCAGCAGAAGAAACAGCACCCTGATGCATGTAAGGAATAGCTGGTTGGCCAGGGTGGCAGGGTGAGAGAGCAAGAGCAGACATGGGAGTGGGAGGTGTATGAATGAATATTTTAGGTTTTATTCTGTCATATGGAAAGACTAATACCATTTTGTAGAGTCTTACTTCTACCAAAACTGTTTGGTGCTGCTGCTAAGAGAAGACTCCAGGAAGGTGAAGAAGAGGGGTCTTTCATGGAAATGAGAAAAGTGGGCTTTATTACTAGTGTGGTTAGCATGGAAGTGGCCAGAGGTGATCAGAATTATAGAACATTTTGTAGTTAGAGCAAATGGGATTTACTGTATAGTGTAAAAAATAGGAGGATGGGAGATTTTAAAAGAAACCCCAGGCATTTGGCGAGCAAGCAGAAGACGGACAGACACTACGATTAGAGTACAAGAGATTTTTTTTCAAGAGAAGATCTGAGGTTTGCTTTCTAGACAGGCTTAGTTTGGGATGTCTTTACTGTGCATCAGGGATGACTTCAGATGGGTAGTTGGAAACATCATCCTAGATATTCGGCCTGAAACCTTACTTTGCCAGGCATGAATTATATCTGCTCTCTACGTTTCTGGAGTGAACATAGAAAAGAAATAGAGACCCCAAAATTAGTTCTTATTGATGGTTATAGACTAGGGAGTTGAGAAGCAACAAAAACATAGCCATTGCAGAATGTCCAAAATATAGAGAAAATGACATGAACTTAATGCCCTAGAAGCTCAGAGGCTGGGCATGGTGGACAATATAGCTAATGAGGGAATTGGCATTGTGGCTTTCAGTGCTGGTTTGTCATAGCTTAGAGTCACCTGATCAGGGACCCCTCAGTTGAGCAATTGTCTATATCAGGTTAGCCTTGTAAGCCTATCTATGTGAAATTTCCTTGACTGACTTAATTGATGTGGGAGAGAAAAACGAAACGAAACAAAACAAACAAACAAACCAACAAACATGCCACATGTGAGCAGTACCTTCATGTAGCAGCCCATATAGGAAAGAACACAGAAGAATGGAGGTTACTTGGCTTTGCTCACACGACCTTCCCTTTAACAACTGAGTTAATTTCTGCTGCTGGTGTTGCTGCCGATTCCTACGCTGATATAATAACCAGTTTTCTGGTCTCCCATCATGGACTGAAGACCAGTGGCTCTTCGGGAACCCTCGAGGCATTCAGTATCATATTGCGGCTACTGAGGCACACAGCCTTGTGGACTAAGCAGCTACAAGGTGTCTCTGCTCTTGTTGGACTACTAGGACTGCGGAGGCATGAAGCCTCTAGGATTGAGAACCTACTATCTTAGCCTCTCAGGTGTGAGTGACAGGTATTGTTGGACTATTTCTACCATGGTATATAAACTGAGTTAATTAACCCTTTATAAATATGTAAATATGCATTTATATGCCTGTTCTTCCAGAGAACCCTGACTAATACAAATTGGAAGTGATGAATTTGAGGCTGAGAATGCTGTTATGTCAATCTCCTAACATGACACCTTCAACAGGACAGAGCAAGGTCCGTTCACAGCCATGTGAGATTGAGAACACAGCTGAAAGCAGAGGCTTAGTTAGCCCTGCAGGGTCTTCCAAAGCCCTGGCTAGAAAGATCCTTCTCTTTCATCTCAAAGGTTGCCTGCTTCTCTTTACTTTAATTTGATGGGGTTGTCACAAAACAGAGAGAAAAGGAAGAACCATACATCCCCAACTCTGCCATTGGTAGCAGAACATCAAAGTAACATAAAATTGCCCTCTATATATCAACCACAGACAAGACACGGATGATTCCTTGTTTCCTTAGTCACGAGCATCATCGGCAGCAACGTACTGCTATTATTTCAGTGAGCATGAGTTATTCAGCTGAATCTTAATTCACGCAGAGCCGATAACACAAATTGTACATTCTCCAGGTGGTACACAAATACTGGCAGGGTTCCAAGCTTGTGAGATAGCAAGGATTTACCTTTGGACTGGTATTTTCTTTCTTTTTTTTTAAATTTTTAAAATTAATTTATTCATATTACATCTCAGTTGTTAGCCCATCCCATGTATCCTCCCATTCCTCCCTTCCTCCCACTTCCCCCCACTCCCCTCCCCTCCCCTAAGTCTGTGTCTGAGGGGGACCTCCTCCCCCTGAATATGCTCATACGGTATCAAGTCTCTCCTTGGTGACCTATTATCTTTCCTCTGAGTGCCACCAGGCATCTCCATCCAAGGGACATGTTCAAATTGGACTGGTATTTTCTTACTCAAGGAAGGAGCAGCCTAGTGATCCTTGTTGGCTGCTAAATGTCAGAGCTAGGAGGCATTACAAATGTAGATTGATTGTAAGAGTTCATGGAAATCTCAGACATACGTGCTGGGGTGAAGGAAGGGCTGCAGCCATCTGAGGAATAGATTTCATACTTAGTGATATTTTGACCTCTGAAGAAGTAAAATGTGACTTCCTGTCCAATGTAAATATTGGTCAGTTCCTATCCCATTAAGTGTTCTTACTCTTTTCTCTAAAGACCAAATTCCAGGCCTATCCATCATAATAATACTCCCATTAGCTCTTAAGCGATATGTTTGAATAGGAAGCTTGCTCTTTCTCTCTCTCTCTCTCTCTCTGTCTGCTGATGATTTAGGAAGAGTAAGACTTCCAGACTTATCCTGAAAATATTTACCCAGCTTCTTTCAAGGGTTCATGTTAGCACTGGGTCAGGAAGACACATGTTTATTTACAGCAAAGGCTATAAGGGTGAGATATGCAAGCTGCCCCAGCCAATCTAACATTTTAGTGGAAGGTGGCAAAGATTAGAGACTGAGGAAATGATTTAAATTCTCTGCTCCACTCGGGGAAACTGAAGCAAAGGTACAGGTACGTACGTGCTCATAGACTTTCTTTCATCTTCTTCTCTAAGGCACAGGTTTACCTATTTCCCAGGCATTGTTTCTCATCCAATTTGTTTAATTGGCTTCATCTGTTTCTGTCTTGTGCTGACTCCCTGAGTAAGTAAATCCACCATGTGCAGAGTAATATGGCCAGTAAAATAGAACTAGACGCATGCATGCTCTTTCTCAGCATGGAGAAAACAGGAGGAAAATTGGTGACCCGAAGTCGACTTAAAGTCATTTTAAGGGTAGTTAGATAGGTTGTGCAGGTGGGGACATGCACATTGGTCTTGTTAAAGTGATAACCTTTAGTGTGATACAATTAGCTCTGGTTTTTATTATGTGCTCTGAGCGATGGCAAGTCCTTAACGTGATGTGAAGCGAAGTGCTTTCTGAGTACTAGTTCATATAACTATCAGTTCCGAAGCTCCAAGAAGGAGTGAGGAGGCATGTGAAACTACACTGGGCATGATAAAGTCAATGCAGCAGCTTCAAGGGCTTGTGATACGTCTATTCAGGACTGGGCCTGTCAACAGACCATTATGGACCGTGGAAGGGCTTATTGGCTCCTACCCCTCCCTGGTGACTTATTGGCTATTGATGGGTTCTGAGGGATGGTTGGTTACTGTCTTCAGTTGAGTACCCACTGTACCTATTGGATCCCAATGGGTAGTTGAAATAAATAGTCACATGGCCCATCTTGGTCAAAGTCAGTGGGACTCAAATAAAAACAAAAGGACTTGACTCTAGCTACGTAGCTAATTTTGGTTGTCAACTTGACTGAGTCTAGAATGAACTAGAACAGAAGCTACAAAAATGAGCTAGAACACAAGCTACTTGGTCCTCCTGTGAGAAACTGTCTTGGGTTCAGTATGTGAAGCAGGAAGACTAACAATAAATGTGGGTGAGGCCATCTGGTGACAGCCCATGTCAAAGGACACGGAGGAAGGAAACACTGCATGCAGCCTGCTTGCCTTCAGTTCTGCTGGCAAGTTCATCTCACCTCTTGCTATGACCTCTCTTTGCTGATGTTATGATGAACTTCCTTGGGTTTTCAGTATAGACCGAACACCACCAGTTCTCCTGGAGTCTTCTAGGCCTTCAACACCACACCAGAAATACTGAGTCATCCAGCTCTGTGGATTCTGGGCCTCTCTATTGAAAATCAGCCATTATTGGATTATCCTCTATGCCAGTCTATTAAATCTATTAAACTATTTCTATCAATTTTGTTCCTTTGGAAAAAACCCTGCTGGATACAATGGGAAATGGACTCATGGGCGAAGGATGGGAGCCAGATTAGAGAGGGTATAGGACGGTACTGTAATCAGTGTGCATTATATTCATGCAAAAAATTGTCGAAGAACAAATTAAATAAAAGCGATATATGAAGAAAAGCCTATTATGCCTAAATCTTGATTTATACCCCGTGTGTGTGTGTGTGTGTGTGTGTGTGTGTGTGTGTGTGTGTGTGTATTTACTCACTTTACTTCCTTACTGTAACCCCTTCCCTCCTCTCTTCCTGGTCTCACCCTACCACTCTTTTCCCTCATGCCATCTTCTGTCATCTTATCCTCAGAAAAGGAGAGCCCCGCCCCCTGCCACCAGCCTACCATGGCACATCAAGTCGCATGAGGACTGAACCCATCCTTGTGTATTGAGGCCAGGCAAGGAAGGAGTGGGTCAGATGTGGGGAGGGAGGGGAGGGGAGGGGAGGGTGGGGAGGGTGGGGAGGGTGGGGAGGGGAGGTGAGAGGGAGTGGAGAGGGAAGGGAAACCGAGGACAGGGTCATCTCCGAGACAAGCTGGAGACCTGAGACAGAGTGAACTCCAGGGAGAATATGGGCGTGGCTCTAGCTGAGCCTCCTAGCTGTGGGTTTATACCTCTTAATAGAAGCCACTTGGCTCGGAAACTATGACACAGGTAGAGGACCTGTGAGTCTTCACTACTGAGGGATGCTTTCTTTACAGTTGATATGCCCTGGTCGTCATCCTTAAAACGGAGCTTCAGGTTGTGATAGCTGGGTGCTAGGGAGGAATTTCTTGTTTAAGGACCAATGTCCTCCCAGGTAGTTCAAGTCGTGACTAGAAAGTAGGACAACCCCCTTCTCCACGGGCTCAGTGTCCCTCTTGTTACATGGAATTATGACAAGACATTGAGAGGCTCTAGTCCGTTAAGCCAGTGGTATCATGGTAGAGTTCGAGTTTCGGCTGTAAGACTTGTACTAAGTTGTATCCCTAGGGAACGGGATATTTTTTTCTTCACTTTTGCTTTTTACTGGCCCAAAGTAATAATCCTGACTTGTGGACTAGAGCAATTTCTTTTTGAACCTCTGATTGCTCCACACATTTTACAGTCTGCGATATGTAACAGATTTAAAAGAAAACAACAAGTATTTCCAACAATGAATAAAATCTCCAACCAGAAGACAGTTGGCTGCTTGCTGAGAAGCTGTTGTCAAGCCACGTTGCTGAAGGGAACTCTGCTTCTGGTGCAACTGGTTCAAAAGCAAAGGACTGAAGTAAGCAAGAGAAGAGACGAATGCACTGATGTGTATGTGGAGATAAACGAATAAAGCAGCTAAAGAAACAGTCTTTGTCCAAGCTGTAGGTAAGACCGTCCCTGGATGCTGAACACATATAGTCAATTAATGAAAATGAACATGTTGTGTAAGGGACTCAAAGTGTGTTGGGGAGTAGGTGAGAAAGAGAATACTTTTAAGCTTCTGGCCTGGAAAAGTGGCTCAGTGGTTAGGAGTGTGTGCCGTTCCTGCAGAGGAAGAGAGTTCAGTTCCCAGCACACACACTGGGAGGTTTACCACTGCCTGCAACTCCGGCTTGATAGCTATCTGGCTCCTCTGCCATCTGTAGTCACCTACGTTTATGTCTATGTACTCAGACATAGACAAATAGCTAAAAAAAAATAATGTTAATATACATCTTACAAAATAAGAAGACACATCTATGGGCTTTCCAGTGACACCCAAATAACAACGTAAGTTCTCTGTATTTAGAAATAGAGAAATTCTGATAAAGAAAAAATATCTGATGACCCAGGAATTGGGAAGAAAAGTGAGATTGGCCTTTTTTACTAAGATACTGGACCATGATGTCTTGTCTCTGCTAAGACTGAAAATCTAACTAAGGAGGTTCAGGGATTCACTTTTTGAATTGAGATTTCCAGTACACGTATTGGAGTTGATGGTGGGATGACAGTTAACAAAGAATCAGTAGCTAAAAAATGACAGTACTATTTATTACCTCTCATAGGCAACGTGGAGCAGGAATTGATTTGTGATTTATCTGGCTGGGTGATTGGCTTAGGGTCTGTCATGAGGTTTGAGAACCGCTGCCCTAGATATTGAACCGCAGACCCATATTGCCTCTGCTCCTCTCACTCAAGTTCCAGTGTGCATAACTATCTGTGAGGAGCAGTGAGCACTTTTTATATTTCAGATTATCACATTCCTAGCATGATCTTTCTCCTAGAGAGCTGCCCTTCCTAATTTTGCACCTTATCCTGTCACCAAAAATTGCTTAAATCATCCTTGACTTAAAGGTTAATTTGGAGCACAACAGTGGGCATTCTAGATTTAACCCCAGGCACGAATACCTACAACTAAACTAACATTTTCTTACAAGTATCTAAGCCATTTGGAGCAAGCCTTCTTCTCTATAGTCATTGGATACCAATATATTTCACAATAGTGATTAGTTCACAATTTTTTCTTTGCTTAGACATTATTTTTTCACAACAAGTTAATGGACTAAAGTTTATGAGAGGTGAGAGATTGTTCTTGTGCGCTTGACTCTCTGCACAGTTTGTCTTCCTTGAAAGCCTATAAGCTGTAGAAGCCATGCATATGTGAAAAGGCCCATAGATGACACGTCTATATTTGGCCTTAGCCATCTTATGTTAAATGTTTTCATTACTTTGTTTTTGTATTGTTCTCTAAGGGGGGAGGGAGGAGTCATTGGTATCCATTGTATCACATCACATCTTCTTTCTTTTTTGTTTTTTACAGATCCAAACCCAATTTTCAAACTTCACAGTGGTTCAGGATGGTGGTGTCTATACTACACCAACACAACTGTTTAAAATAAGGGGAAAAGTCTTTGTAATAAGGGTGGCTTTTAGTGGGCAAAATTCTAAATAAAGTAGAAATTCCGCCTATTTGGGGCTTTCTAGGAGTAAAGTATTACAGATTTTTTGTTTGTTATTTTCTTTTTAAGCTATAACATTAGACATTACTACTTCAAAAAATTCTAAGTATCCTTAGAAACCCTTCTAGAACGCTTATCAGATTTAGATTTCAATGTCAGCACGCAGTATATGTCATTAAACACATTTCATTATAAAACACCTGGGGAAATACACTAGGTGAAACATTTAAAAAATCCCCAAAGGTCAAACAAGGAAAGCTGGAAAGCAGAGATCAGGCAGATACTTTTGGCCTGGCCTGAGGACCTGGGTGTAGTGAATACATTGGAAGAGGAGAGAGCGCCTTAGGCACGCGCAAGGTTGTATCTGACGACATCAGGCAAAATAAAGATCGTAGAAGGATTGATTATAACTCTAATGATAGAGGTTATCAGAAAAACTCTGCCAACCAGTGAAGAGAGACGACACATTACCTTGGATTTTTCATAGTGAGTCTGGTTTGGAAGCAAAGGGAAAGTACCTTGGATAGTTTTAGCAGTGTTGGAACCCTAATGAGATTTCACACAGCAATTCATGCTGCTTTGTGGCCTTAGAAATCAATAAACCAAACATTCTATGTCTGCATGTTTACTTAAGCAAGAATCCCACTTCACTCTTCTCAACCTCAGTCCATAGATTCTCAAGTCACAATAGATGAGGGATATTATAAACATTCATTAAATGAGTAACAAAGGACCTATGGAAATTTAAAGTCAAAGAGACTATCTTTCTAACAAGCAAGAGTAGATAAGCAGGTTCCTTAGAGAGGATCACCGCCTGAATGAGAGCATTCTCAAAAGGAAAAGTAACTAAGAGAAGAAAGCAGACTATCTCTCAAATGAAAATACCAATGCCCTCAGACCACCCTATTCAACTGTTTAGTTTTTTTTCTGATGCTGGTGATAAAACACTCTAACCAAAAACAACTTACAGGAGGAAAAGGTTTATTTGGCTTATGCTTCCAGGTTACAGTCTATCAGTGAGGGGAGTCAGGGCAGGGGCTCAACGAAAACTGAAGTAGAAACATTGAAGGAAGGCTGCTTATTGGTTCTCTGGGTCACGCTCAGCCAACCTTCCTACACATCCCCAGTCCATCTGCCTAACGATGGTGTCACCCACAGATGCCTGTGCTCTCCCGGGTCCATCATCAGCCATTTCTCACTGTCGCTGTCATTGGTCAACCCAATCTGGACAGTCTCTCTATTGATACCCCCTCAAGTGATTCTGCTTTGTATTAGGATGACAGCTAATGTTAAGCAGAATGCCTGTTCAATAATAGCTTCAAAACAAACATAATATTTTTCAGATATATCTGCCTGACACTTCTTGCTGTTGGCACGTTAAAGTAGATGGACTTCAAACCTTGCTGCAAATGGTTTCATTTGGGTCAGAACCGGCATCAAAGTGATTATTTGGTTAGCACTGGGCACACACAGCATCTCATGCCATGCTGAGAGCTTTGTGGGTTTTAATGCATTGGTAAGTCATGCAGTGAGCTCATAAATGTGCAGATTCCAATTTAATAGGTGTAGGAGATTTAACAGTTCCATCAAGCCCCAAGCTGTTTAAAGCAACCGCCACATTTTCAGTAGAAAGACTAATTAGGAAGAAGAAACCAACATCCCTGAGCAGAATTAACTAAGAAAAGGTCACGTTGAGCAATGGAGTTGTTAAAGTGGGAGTAAGTCTAAATGAATGTCCATATCAAATGGCGATAACAGCAACTAATTTGATAGGTTAGAGAGAGCAGCGTGGCAAGCTGAGTCTGCAGCTCAGTTGGTGGCGTACGTGTCTAGCATGCGTAATATTCAGCACTTATTACTGTGTAAGCTGAGCGTGGGGCCATATAATCCCAACACTTGGGAGGAAGAGCCAGGAGGATCGAAAGTTCTGAAGTTCAGTGTTATCCTGGAATACGTAGAGAGTTGCAGGACAGCTTATACTATAGTGACAATAAGTGGGGAAAGGGATGGAAAGAGCACAATGTTGAACCAACTGCTGGAGAGCAAATGATAGAGAAAGATAGAGACATAGAAGGCTCAATTTCTTTTTTTTTAAAATACTTTTATTTTATTACACATGTATAAAACAAACCACATACAGCAGGGAGAACCATGTGACAATCATGAGAATAGTGAGTACTATATATGTTACAATCATAGTGACTTGGCCATCTGCATTTGTCTCCTTCGAAGTAAGTGTTTTTCCTGTCTTGTTGGGTCTAGATTTCCAAATGAGATTCAATATCTATCTTCAATTTCTAAAACAATGAAAGCTAAATCTTTTAGGTCTTTTATAGTGCAGAGGCAGCTTTTTGAGAAAAGAAAACCTGGCTTTATCTACATCACAACTGGTATTTGCACATACATACTTTTTTTTTTCACGGTTTAGAGATCATTAATATCCTCTTCTCATTAAAGAATTTTCCTTATAGGATCCTTGAAGCCCTTGCTGTACTCTTTTGCTTCTGTGGTCTTCCATCTCACTTTTTAAGGTCTATGGTCTGGGGGCTAGAGCGATGGCTCAGTGCTTCACAACATTGGCTACTCTTTCAGAGGACCTGATTTTGATCCTCAGAACCCTCTTGGTATACCACAACTACCTGTAATTTTAGTTTTATGGGATCTGACTTTTTCTAACCTCGTTCACCCCAGATACATACATGGTGCATTTACATACATCAGGCAAACAGTCATGCACAAAGAATAAGTAAATTATATATAATTTATTCATATTACATCTCAATTGTTATCCTATCCCTTGTATCCTCCCATTCCTCCCTCCCTCCCATTTCCCCTACTCCCCTCCCCTATGGCTGTGACTGAGGGGGACCTCCTCCCCCTGTATATGCTTATAACATATCAAAAGTAAATTATTTTTAAAGGATACCATCTTGAAAATACAAGCTTCTATATCACCACTAGAAGCATTGTTACTAGATTCCTGGGATTGGGACTGGAGAGATGTCTTAGTAGTTAAGTGTATTTATTGCTCTTGCAGAGGACCAGATTCAGTTCTCAATACCCACATGGCAGATCACAATACTCTGTAACTCTAATTCAGGGGCACTGTATGCATATAGTACAAATACATGCATACATACACATATATACATACATACATACACACACACACACACACACACACACACACACACATATATATATATGCAGGCAAAAACTCATACACAACAAATAAATATAGAAATATTTATGGCATTGTAGTACACACAAAAATGCTTAATATTTTCTCTTCTGTTGCTTTCTGTTGTCACTATCTCCTCCACTCACTACCAAGAAAATCTCTCAATACTCTACTCCACTGAGTGATTTTAATTTTTTTTTTTTAAGAAAAGAATCACTTGCCATTCTCTCTTGTGAGTCCAACTAAGCATCAATAGTTTGGAAGCAAGGACTCTTTATTCTCAGAGGTGCCACCTCCCATTCCACCCAGGTATGTGAAATGCAGTTGGAATCCCATAGTTTGACACATAGTTACAAACATCGTTACTTGAAGGAAACAAAGCTTTGTATCTTCTTCTATCACATAGGCTGTAACTGTAGCGCAATGCAAGCCAGAGACTTGCCCTTCTTCACTTGGCTGGATATATTGTCTCACTGCTTTATATTATAATTGAGTCATATGGGTACAATACCTCATATTAGAGTAGATATATATATATATAATATGTGTGAAGAATAATCTTACATTTGAATTCTATACCACTGTATATAAAACTAAAACTTATTTTGCATCTATATACAAAACTCCATGCCAGTGAATTAAAAATAACCTTGTGAGTGACAATTGAAGCTTTAAGTTGAAGAGCAAATTCACTAATCCATCTTTTCCTCTATTTCCCCTATATATTTCTATATTCCCCATTCTTTATTTTCAACCATTATCTACAAACCTAAGAATGGAAGATCAAGAAAAAGAGAGACATCAATTACCGGTCTATTTTTATCATAAGAATAAACATCATAGATGCAACAGATAGATTTGATTCTATAGAAAGATACAGTAAATTAGTTAGATAAGGTCTTCAAAAAAACCTGAGAGACATAGAGACTATAGTATTTAAAAAATGTTCTTATTTTTTTAAAGATTCACTGACAATGAGACAGGTTAGCTCCTGGTACACTCAGCCTACCTCAAAGAGGATGATGAGCATCAAAGAACCTCCTTATGGTGATGACTTCAATAGTAGCAAACAAGCCACTGGGCAAAATGTCCTCATTTCAATCACAGACAGAATTCTGCCTTAAAAAGGGCAAGCTTCGATGCAGGCAGAGTCGACAGCCAAACTCTGCCAAGTTAGGGTAAGCAAGTCCTCAATAGTTCCTGCCTCACAAATATGTCTGTCAGATATATTGGGCCAGAAGGCTGAAGATGATGCTCCAACGTTATAGAGAATTTTGGGTAACTGCTCAGGTAGCAAACTGTCTCTGTCATCTTCTCATTTGGAAAGCTACTCACCTGCACTCCCTGTACACTCAGGTAATCAATTCTACTCCTTTTCATGTCTCTGATGGGGTTGAAGACCAGATAGTTTAGTTTTACAATGAGGCTCAGTTATTTAGGGGTTAAGATGTTTTTAGGTCTAGATAGATGTTTTAAGTTGATAATGATGAAATATGAAAGATATTGATTTACATTCTCAATTTTAGACTCACCAAGATAGGAAAGATGTTTTCTTCAAGACTGTCAAATACAAATAGCACAAACACTAAGAATGTAACATCTATATAATTCCTGATTGTGTCATGGTTCTTCTTGCTGTAGGTAGTTTAATATATGTGTGTGTGTGTGTGTGTGTGTGTGTGTGTGTGTGTGTGTGCCTGTGTGTGTAAAATAATATAAACATATTTAATAAAAAAGAAAACAACTATCTTTTAAATCGAACTATTCACATATACTTCCAACAGCTCTTCATTTTGAACATTTACCAGTCTTTATAAATAAGTTCCTCACTCTACTCCCAGTGGCAACAAGCCTCCTGCCCAACTTTTACTGTATGGTATCCACATCCATGTACATTTTCTTTCCAGTGTGCCAGCAACATTGGATTCTTTACTTTCACAGGGTCAATTACATTCCCTTTAACTTTTCAAGTACAACTGGGTTTGATTTTTGACACTTTCAGAACTTACCCTGGTAGCTCATATCACAGTGTCTTCAGTTCTCTACCCTGTCAGCACTATTACATCTGACCTTCAAATTCACCGGGACCCCAGCTTCCATGAGCTACTAAACGTTTTTCCAGTTTTCTGTAAAGAAATTATTCCTGCCTTTTAAAAAATCATTTTGTATTATGAGATATCGTGGCTACATAAAATTCACCTTCAAACATGCTGCTGTGGTTTCAAATAATGTGTGTCACCTCAGGATTCTTCTGGACAAAGTTTCCATGTAGCTACAGTCTGTCGTTCTGTTTGTCGCAGCACATTCTAGGCTATCCCATTTCTAAACATGTGCATCGATTCCTTGTCTCTTTTGTCTTCAGATCTTCACTCTGTTTTCTAAATACTCCAACAACATATTAATCAAAGCGTGCACTCTCCCGTTCTTCAAAACAAGTCAACAAATGATTCTTAATCTGCATTGGATCCGACTTACTGTAAGGAGCATGTTTGTCATTTGTTTCTCTGTGACGGTAAATTACTCAATGAATGTCATAACAGTTGTATTCTCTATCAAAGAGAGCATTTTCATAATTCCTATATGGAAAACTACTATTTATCCCACGTCCAACCAGAGGATAGAGGGGACAGAAGAAATGGCATGTAAAAATAGAAGTCACGCATGGCCATCTATTAGTATGAAAAAAGTGCAACAGTCTGAACCACTTTGGAAATCTATCTGGTGCTATCTCAGAAAAATGCGAATAGGGCTTCCTCAAGACCCAGCTATTCCACTCCTTGGAATATACCCAGAAGATGCTCCAGCACACAACAAGAAAATTTGCTCAACCATGTTCATAGCAGCCTTATTCATAATACCCAGAACATGGAAACAGCCTAAGTGTCCATCAATAGAAGAATGGATAAAGAAACTGGTACATATACACTATGGAATACTATTCAGCTATTAAAAACAAGGAATTCCCAAAATTTGTGGATAAATGGATTGAGCTAGAAATGATCATAATGAGTGAGTTAACCCAGAAGCAGAAAGACTCAAATGGTATATACTCACTTATATCTGCATATTAGTCCAAGGGGCATGTCCCATGAAAGCCTTCACTTACTAGGAAACTGAGACAGAGGGGAGGACATCCTATTAGGACTCTAGATGAGAGAAGCATGGGAGAATGGCAAAGTAGAAGGATCCAGAGGGTCCTAGAAACCTACAAGTAGAACATTATGATAGGCAGATTTGGGCCCAGGGGTCCCGCTCAAACTAAGGCACCAGCCAAGGACAATACAGGCCGTAAAACTTTAAATCCCTACCCAGATCTAGTCAATAGTCAGAACATTCTCCACAGTAGAGTGGAGAGTGGGGTATGACTTTCTCACATACTCTGGTGCCTCACATTTGACCATGTCCCCTGGAGGGGGAGACCTGGTGGCACTCAGAGGAAGGACAGCAGGTTACCAAGAAGAGACTTGATACCCTATGAGCATATACGGGGGGAGGTAATCCCCTTCAGGAACTGTCATAGGGGAGGGGAATAAGGGGAAAATGGGAGGGAGGGAAGAATGGGAGGATACAAGGGATGGGATAGCCACTGAGATGTAACAAGAATAAATTAATAAAAAAGGAAAAAAAAAAAAAAAGAAATGACTGTTACCTCATCAAGTCTATGATACAGCCGAATGATCTCTCTTAATTAAAGTAGTTTGAATTTCCTAAAAAGAAAAAAAAAGTCAGGAAAAAGAGGGAGAGAGATGTAAAGGAAGAATAAAGGAAGAAATGAAAGAAAGAAAGGAACATTAAAAGGAAAGGAAAGGAAGGAAGGAAGGAAGGAAGAAGGAAGGAAGGAAGGAAGGAAGAAGGAAGGAAGAAGGAAGGAAGGAAGGAAGAAGGAAGAAGGAAGGAAGGAAGAAGGAATGCCATGGTAGTGCACACACCCCATTACAACCCCTCACTCACTAATAAACTCATAGTGTTAGCTCGACCAAAGATATTGACAAGTGTTGAGGAATATAGTGTTTCCAGGGCTGACCATTTGATATTTGGTAAGCAATGAGTTCTTCCTTGGGAAGACCATTTCAGCATTCTTTTATTGTCTGTAGTGATTTGTATAGGGTTAAGGACTCTTGGGCCTTCCTCCATCCATGTAGTGTGTCTATTTTTGCTCTTGTCATAACATGATATAGACTGAGCAGGTTGTAATTATGTATTTAGGAATATTTACATATTAATGCATATAACAACAGTTAATGAAAAATGTTATTAATTTGAAAGAGAACAAAGCAGGGTACGTGGAGAGGGTTAGAAGGGAGAAATAGGAAGCGGGGAAGTGATATGTTCAGATTACCATCTCAAAAAGCAAAAGAGATAATTTTTAAAGAAAAAACACAGTCTTTCTCATCATTTATACTTCAGAAGATAATGAGACTGTTAATAATAAAGGTCGCAGTTAAATACATGTAATCACTGTAGGTCTGCACTATGGGAACACAAAACATTGGGGAAATAATTTCTAGTCTTCAAGTGACTACCTCAGTTCTCGCCTTAAAAATAAAACTCTCCCCCAAATTCAAATTCATATGCAGAGAAGTGGACCGGTTATGGAGACACAAAATCACTATTTATCGAGTGGGCTAGAAAATATGATATGGTCCTTAAAAAGCACTCTTCCTTTCCTTCTTAGAATTTCCTTGTACTGTGATGGCCAGTTTGAATTTCTTGAATGATTAGATTTGGATCTAAAGTACTTTAGTTACTAACAGTGAAGTCTTGGAAAACTATTCTTTACTTTTTAAATCATCATTTGTCAAAGGATCCTTATTTTCAGCAAAAATTGCCCTGTGTCTGCTTGCTGAATAGGAGCTTCTGTGTTGAAGTCAGACTGACTAGAGGAATGGCTTTCTGGTGTTGCTGTTATTCCTTTGTTTATATTGTGTTTGGCATAAATATGATAAGCATATCACTAAAAATGAGAAACAGATTGAACACTTGTCAAATGGCCTTATTGTGCAAGGGGCATTATAGGCTTTGGAGATACAGTGATGAATGAAACATAGAGATCAGAATTCCAAGAGAGCTCATATTCTGTCCAAGGATAATAGACCTTAAATTAATAAAGTATCAATCAAGGTAGTGCAGCGGGGAGTTATGGAGTGACAATGTGACATTACAAATGTTACATTGTTTTCTTAGGAAATGCTGCTCTGAAGAGGTGAAAAGTATAGCCATGTTTATGTGGTCACGTGCTTAGTAGAACAACAGTAAGTCCATGCCCCATCCCAAGGCGGCTACACCTTAACCTCTGGAGTGTGAAAATCTTACTCTGGAATCAGGAATCTTGCTTCAGAAGACCAAATGAAAGTTGCAGATAAGATCAAACTAGAGACACAGCTCTAAGAGATTATTCTGAGTGTCTGGATGGTCTCCATTTAATCACAGGCATTCTTAAAATCATTGCCTTCGTTGTTCCCTCAGTGACAGAAGGAAACAACATAAATGACATCTGAGACAACCGTCAGAAGCTGCAAAAAGTAAGAAAATGGGGTTTCCTTCTAGAGCTTTTAGAGAAGAACCCTACCCCAAAGTCTAGCTTTATCCCAGGAAACGGACAAGCTTTTAGCCTACATACATAGAAAGTAATTAATTTGTGTCACTTTAAGATTCTGAATTTGGTTTGCTACAAATACAGTAGGCCAAATGATGAGAACAAAACATTAATAAAAGTAAAACAAACAAAGAAACAAAAAAAATCCCCCAACATTTGCAGTGGGAACAACCAGGGACAAATCACAACACATGTAGCAGGTATTAGGATAGAAGTGAAGTTAGTCAGGTGTGCCCATTGGACAACAGTGGCATGATGGTTTCGGAGTAGCCAATCACTTTATTATTGGATTTGAGGCCTGATCTTTCAGAAACAATATGTGCCTGGTGCTCCAAGCCAGGTTTAGAAATCTGTGGCTGGAGGAAATCACAGGGTCCAGTGTGAGGGATTTACTACTGATATGAAGCTAAATGGAAATTAATCAACCTGCCTTCTAGGTACTTACGTTTATGCTCTTAGACTAGTTTTTCGCTCAGTCTTGGCTAAAGAAGTTGGTTTGTTTGAATTTGGCTGTGAGCTATAGTTAGTACAGAGACTCATAACCAGTCAACGTGAAGAACATAAGTGACTGTTGACTATTTAGCCCTAAATAGGATGTCTATATCACTTCTCCAAGGCCCAGGGAACACAATGGAAAGAGAAGAACAGCTATTGTAGTTACCAGGGGATGTGAGGAGTTTTACAAAACACTGGCTTTGGGATATGACCTAACTGATGTCATCATGAACACACAGCAGCTCTGGCTGCCTCCACGTGCCCTGCATGAACAAGAAGACGTGAAAGTAAGAGGGGACAGTTGGTAAAAAGGAAGGGATTGCTAGGCATGGGGAAGGAAAATAGAGGACAGTAGAAGGGAATATGTTTACCAAATATGTGAATGAAATTCCCTCAAATTAAGTTAAAATGTCAAAATGGTTTTTAAAAGAAAAAAGGTTACTGTGGTTGAAACATAATAGAAAATGAAAAGTCTAAGCAGTAGCCAAGTCATTCTGTACCTTGACGACTCAGAACTTTAAGTGTGTAGGGAGGCTTTGTGATGCTATGATTATATTTGCTTTAAAATCAACTGTTGTGTAGAAATAGAACACAGATGCCAAGAGACGAAAGGACATTAGTTACAAGTTTATGGAAAGGGCATAGAGATCCTTTTGGAAATGTATTTTATGTATGCATGATTTGGCATAGGGGAGCCTATAAACCTAGAACATAGAGAAAACTTATAAACATCATTAAAAATAAAAGCCCTTCATCACCTCAAAGCAGTCACTGGAGTATGCGGTACACAAGGAGGACAGACATTGGTGGAGAGAAACTGTTTTCTGTGATCTACAAGCAAGTGACCTTAAGGCCCTGCAAAGTTTATTCTTTTCTTTTATTAATTTATTCAGATTACATCTAAATTGTTATCCCATCACTGGTGCAAAGTTTATTCTTAACATCTAATTTATGGTCCTGTGGTCAACTGTAATTAGTTGTAAGGATCCCAAAACTTCCAAAAGCCATGACACTGATTCAGTTTCTATATTTTCCTCGCACATGGAAGCTTGCTCTGTACTCATGCTACAAAATGGAAATAAAACAGAATTTTGCTGTTAAAGTACAGTTTCCTAAATTAAAAAAAAATGTTATCCACAGAAATATAAATGCTGAGGATTTTGCCTAATCTTAAGCCGTCACTAATTAATTAAGTCATTATTAATTGATGGCTGCCATAAATGGACCTGGTGTGTATGTATATATACATTGACGTTTGCATATGCACACCCACACATTCAGAATTTAATTTTTAAAGTTTAAGGCCTGGTTATATGGCTTAGTGGCCTCCTATGCAGCATGAAAATAACCAGACAACATAAAGCCATTCTCTGAAAGGCTTCAGGAACTGCTTGTTTTGGGTTATTTTTCTAACATTTCCTCATGATTACTGTCCACTCTGGCGATCACAAAACTTCTCCCCAGGTGGATGCTGTATCTGAGACAGGCTGTCCTTATTACCTGTGGCGGTCACAGGAGTGTCATGTATGCCCCCTTGCATTTTTCTCGGAAAACATTAAACCTAACAGAACTCAACAAACACCGGTTCCCACTTGAGTCTAAAAAAGCTTCTCAGAGAATGTTCATGAGACATTTGAAAGCTGATCTCGTCTACTTTTCTACCCTGAGGCTACAACGCCTAGCCCAGGGCACATGTCCTTAAAAAAAAAAAAAAAAACCTCCACCCACTGTACTTGGGTAAATTTATTCAGGATAACTGCTAGAGTACAGCAAGTGACTGCTTAACGACCTATGATCTAGGCCTAGGTTCATGACCCGGAGTGGACACCATATACTCAACTTTTCTCATTTCTTTTTTTTAAAATATATTTTATTAATTTGTTCATATTACATCTCAATTGTTATCCCATCGCTTGTATCTTCCCATTCCTTTCTCCCTTCCGTTTCCCCTTACTCCCTTCCCCTATGACTGTGACTGAGGGGGACCTCTTCCCCCTGTATATGCTCATAGGGTATTAAGTCTCTTCTTGGTAGCCTGCTATCCTTCCTCTGAGTGCCACCAGGCCTCCCCATTCAGGGGACGTGGTCAAATATGGGGTACCAGAGTTTGTGTGAAAGTTAGACCCTACTCTCCACTCAACTGTGGAGAATGTCCTGTCCATTGGATAGATCTGGGTAAGGTTTCAAAGTTTACTGCATGTATTGTCCTTGGCTGGTGCCATAGTTTGAGCAGGACTCCTGGGCCCAGATCTGCCCATCATAATGTTCTTCTTGTAGGTTTCTAGGACCCTCTGGATCCTCTCATTTCTTACTGATGCTCTGGCCAGACCTTTAGACCTGAGAGCGAAGGTCAAGCAGGACCAATTGGTACAGCTTGCCCACACAGCCTCTTTGTGTAATTGTTCTGTTTTGTGAAGGAAGAAATTCTTAGGAGCCTCAGTGTATGTACTAATTTCGAAATGTTAGAACCCAATTATATAATAACACAGAATGTTTCATATCAATTCACATTTCCCCTAGAGAGTTTAGATGCCTTTAAAAATCCCATACATCTTTGAATACAAAATGGTGTTAACCATGTTTACTTAAGCAAGAGACCATAGTTCTGCTTTTCCTTATTATGTCACGATGTTCCATGTAGTCTGTTTACTTTCTGCTGAATACTGGGAGGGAGAGTTCTAACCCGTGAAACTTCTTAAAGCACCTCTGCTTCTCTACTAAACCAGGTCCTAGAAACTGTGACATAGCCCACAAAGCATCGTGCCAACGACCTGAACATCGCTACCTCAAAAATCTGTGCCCCAAGCCTTCTTTCAGAATCAGCCATCACACAGACAGGCTTTCCCCAGGACTTGAGATTCACCTTCATTGTGGATACAAATCCCAACTGTGGTTATATTGGTTCTGCAGAAAGAGAGAAGATACTGACTATTCACAAATTTTCCATACAGTGTACTGTATCTAAAATGTAGCAAATTTCACTAATCTAGTATGCATTCTGATTGGACAGCTTTCCTCTCTCCAGTTTTTACGTCAGGGTTAACAGTACAAAACATACCAAATCGTAATAACAAGTCATTTCGAGCCTTTGACTATGTTATTTTGTCAGCAAGGATTCACGATGGGTGCAGCCTAGTCTTGTTTCAAACTTTTCATGCAGCCTTGCAAGCCTGCAGCCCCTGCTTTCCACATGCTGGGGCTGTAGGTCTGTAGCGCCTGCATGGGATTTCTAGCATTTTCTACAGCGTTAATACAACAGCCAGTCATGATGATGTGCCAGCCACCTCCATCTCCACGGAACATGAGACTTAGGTGTAGAAGATGTCACGAGCCTGGGTCTTATTGCCACGTGCATGTCACGAGAAGACAACAGTAAACCTGCTCATACAGATCTAGGCATTTGGATGTAATAGGCTGCTGGGTTCCATACAGACTTGTAATTTACCTGTTTCATCAAATTAAAATGAAGCACTTAAAGACTACCTAGAAAAAATATGAGTGTAAGGAATTTTCATTTTTTCCCCCAAGTAAAGATACTTATTCTCTTCCTTGCTTATGAATGCAACAAGCGAAGACAATGAAGCGAACACAAATCATAGGTGATTCTTATGGACAGACAGAGACTTTCTACTGTTTGGGGAGATTGCATGGAAACAAACAGCCAACTTTTCATAATTCACTGTTAAGCAAGCCTAGGGATATTTCTCTTTTAAAGGGTACAATGATTTGAATTTGCTACAGTGCAGAATTTGGCAGCAAATGATTAAACAACTACAGTTAAGTAGTCTAATTATAATTAACCAATTCTTGAAGAAACTAACACATCTTACTATGACTTTTAATTCTCAGTGTTTGCCCGTGTTATAAAGACTCGTAAGGAACAATTACTCATCTACAAACTTCATGGCTTTGGATAGTTATTCCAGCTTTACAACTCCGTGTTATTCATATTCTAGGTCAAACGAATGGTTAAAGAGAGTGATAAAACATTTATAGTTTGCACACTGATAAACAGAAATACATGTGGTCACATGGCAGAATGTTCACCATCCTTTATTGCCACTGTCTCAGGGCAGCTTTCTGTTCTATAAATTATTAATTATAATGTTCACCCAAAGGAACTACTTTTCTTTTCCACAAACAACTGAAGTGGATACTTAACTACTGACTCTTCTGTGTAAGTAGTCTGAGGTGTGGTTTAGTGTGCCAAGGCTTTCTTGGCAACAGAAACACTACAAATAATGTGGCTACAACTGGAATAGGTTTGGTGTCTTCAGGGAATGGTAACTAATGCTTCACAGAAACCAGAAAATATATGAAGGGAGATCTGGGAGTTTTGGTTAGGATTGCTACTGCTGTGATGAACACAAAAACCAAAATCAACTTGAGGTTGGGGAAGGATTTATTTCATCTTACAGTTACGGCCCATCCATCATCCAAGACTGTCAAGGCAGGAACTCAAGGCAGCAACCTGGGGCAGCAACTGACACAGGGCCCATGAAGAAAGTATGTTTACTGGCTTTCTCCTTGTGGCTTGCTCAGACTGTTTTCTGGTAGCACCCAAAACCATCAGTCCAGAGGAGGAACCACCTATAATGGCCTGGGCCTGCCCACATCAAACGTCAATCAAGAAAATGTACCATGGGCTTATCCAGGGGCCAACGTGGTGTGAATATTTTCTCAACATGAGGTTCCCTCTTTCAAAATGACTCTATCTTGTGTCAAGTTGTTGTAAAGACTAGCCAGATTAGTCATAAGATTTAGCATGGAAAGACATGCACTGATATTACAATTTAATTATAATACTACTCACCTACATAATAACCTAAGAACTGCAAGTGAAGAAAAAAAGAAAACTTTCTTATTCTTAGATGCGTGTCTCCATTTTCTATGTGCAGAGAGATCTGTGTGTCTATATCCAAAAGGCATTGGGGATATACTAATATTTAAAATTTTTTCAATATTATTTTTAGAATATATCACATAATATATTTTGTGCATAATATATTTTGACCTCACCCACCCCAATTACGTCCTTCCAATGCTCACTAGAATTCACCCAAAGTCTTTCTCACTACTTTGCTTGCTCGCTTATTATTATGATTTCTCCTAATTTATTTTTATTTTAAAGTGTCGAGCTGAGTTATCATGTCTTAAGAAGCTAAGCATGGCCAAGATCATCAGGTTAGGTTGAGTATTATTTGAAAAGAATTGAAATGTCAATCATGTGGGAAGAACCTTAGATTTTAGAAAGTACAAGACCCAAGTTTAAACCACAAACACACAATTTTCTAGCTGTGTGATCTTAGGCTAACACTTAATGCAAATCTCTTTAAACTGTGGGATGCAACCTGCCAATTTAGTTAGATTTGATTAGCATTTTAGAACATGGAATTGGACACGTTAGTACAGATTTTTTTTAATCAGGAGAAGAGTCCTTTGTTTATATGAAAAGTAGTACTGTCTTGTGCAATTTTGCTTCATGAGATACACTATCACGCCTAGATGGACCTCAGTATGTGCACCTAGGTACATATACATAGGCATATTAGTTATTTTTCTATTGCTGTGATAAAAAATCATGACCAAGGCAACTTATAAAAGAAGGAGTTTGTTTGGGTTTAAGCGAGTTCATCATCGTGGTCTGGCATTGTGTCAGCAGGCCACAGGCATACAAGAATGAACAACACAAAGCCCACATCTCAGACCTCTAGGAGGAATCAGAGAGAACAAACTGGAAATGGGAGTGAGCCTCCCTATAGGAAAATCAAGGCCGGGTTACTAGAAGGGAAAATTAGAACTTTTGTAAGACTTGTCAAACATCTACGGTATTATCTCACTGGGTTGCCTCCTAGCTTCCTAACAGCAGCCTATTAGGTCTAAGTTTACTAACTTCATCAGAAATAAGCAATTTTGCTCACTAGTAGAGTTGGTTTTGAATAAAATAATACGTATTTAGAAAGTATATTATTTATAAAATCACTAGCATGGCTTGTATAAACATATAGTGATAGTGTTCTATAACTCCTTAACTCCCCAATGAGGAAAATGTTGAAAAGATATGCTGGTTTATATAAGCCTAGGAAAGGATGCTGAATGCAGTGTAAGAGAGAGACTGAATTGATCATTAAAAATTAGATGCACAAGTGGTAAACACAAGGGGAGGAATAGAATAGCATTTGAAGCTGTGTTTTCTAAGAAACAATGCCCTCTTGGACTGGTAAGGTGGTTCAGTGCATAATGGAGCCTTCTGCCAGGCCTGAAGGCTGAGTTCTATTCCTGGGACATACTGATGGAAGGAAAGCACCAGTTGCCCAATGCTATCTTCTCACCTCCACACTGGTGCTGTGTAAGGTATTGGCATGCCCACACATATCACACCTGTCAACTCAAAAAATGTAAAAATTAGTAACAAATAATATATCTTATTGACCTTTACAAATTAATATTTAGCTTCATAAAATCTCTAATATATATATATATCAGGATGGTGTTGCTCTTTTTAACTTGCTTTGGTTTTCTTTTCAGTTAGGGTCTCCTGTGACCCAAGCTGGCCTTGAACTCTTGAAGTAACTGAGGATGACCTAAAACTACTGAGTGCTCCTTAAATTCTGGGATTATAAGCATGTGTCATGAAGCTGGTCATTATTCTGTCAGTATGACCTCTGATTTCTTACTTCAGGATTTTGGATAACTTTTCATAGTGATTTGAGCTTTCTGGAAACCCATGCACAGTGATTAAAGTGTTAGGAATTCTAATAGCCTGATCATGTCAACCCTGAATTATGTGATGTCCCATAATGATCTCTCTTGTCTCCTCTTCCCATGTATATTTCACACCATTCAGCATTTACCATCCTCAAATATTATTTTTGTAGAGCTTTATGATTTCTGTTATAGAGCTAAGCACATTGAGGAATCCCCTAAAATACCTTTGACTATAAAATAACTGCACAGTGCTAGCTAATTTTCATAAATCAAATTGCTTCTTTGAGGTACAACTCCAGGTCAGAAATGAGCCCTAGCCATCTCATAAATTTTCATAATGTTCTACCCTATTATGCAGGCTTTAAAATTGAATTTTAATATCCCAAGTCATAATGTAATAAAATACAAATTATGCATACCTCTTCACACATTCCAATAAAACGGACTAATGAGGTTTCCTAATATTTTTATTAATACTCCAATAAAGACCTCTGATTAAGTAACAAATGATCTAAATTTCATAGGAAATATCTTGCTTGTTAATTGAGGCTTTCACCATAATGGCAGTGTTAATGTGATCTATATTCCTGACCACTTCTGTAGGAAAGGCATGTGTAGCTTGCTACCCACAAGGCTCTAGATGATTGTAGTCAGGGCAGAGAGAAAGAACATGAGTAGACTTTCAACTCACCAGACTTACATATGAGATTCAAACTTGGTTTTCACCTTTCTGGTATTTGTGTCCTCTGTATTTGGAGATGAAAATGAAAACAAATAGTTCCAAGGCCACTTCAAAGGTCAGATTTCAAGTATATGGGACTTCCAGTATTTTAAGAAATCTCAAAGAACTAGCTTTTTCTTTCACTGACTCTTTGTGTTGTTCCCTTTGTTTCTAAGTTATTGATTTCAGCCCTCAGTTTGATTCTTTCTTGCCGTCTATTCCTTTTTGCTTTCAGATGTGCTGTTAAGTTGCTAATGTGAGATCTCTATTTTCTCAGGAAGGCACTTAGTGCTATGAACTTTCCTCTTAGCACTGCTTTTATTGCATCCCTTAATTTTGGGTATGCTGTGCCTTCTTTTTCATTGAATTCTAGAAAATCTTTAGTTTCTCTGTTTATTTCTTCTTTGAGCCAGTGATCACTGAGTAGAGAGTTGTTCAATTTCCATGAGTGTGTAGGTTTTCTGTTTTTGCTGAGTTCCAGCTTTAATCTATTGTGGTCTTATAGGACCCAAGTGGCTATTTAAATTTTCTTGTATCAGTTGAGGTTTGCTTTGTGACCAAGTACACTGTCAATTTTGGAGAAAGTTCCCTGTAGTGGTGAGAAGAAGGTATATTCTTTTGTGTTGGGGTGAAATGTTCTGTAGATATCTATTAGGTCCTTTTGATTGATAATATTGGCTAGTTTTATTATTTTTCTATTTAGTTTCTGTCTTGTTGACTTGTCCATTGGTGAAAGTGGGATGTAAAGTCTCCCACTACTAATTTGTAGAGTTCAGTGTGTGTTTTAAGATTTAGTGATGTTTCATTTACAAATATCATGCCCTTGCATTTGGGCATAAATATTCAAAATCGAGGTGTCATCTTGGTGGATTTTTTCCTTTGATGGGCATGAAGTGCCCTTCTCCATCTCTTTTGATTACTTTTGCTTGAAAGGCCATTTTATTGATATTAGAATAGCTTCTCCTGCTTGTTTCTTGGGTCTGTTTGCTTGGAAAACCTTTTTCCAGTCCTTTACTATGAAGTAATGTCTATCTTTGTTGCTGAGATGTGTTTACTGTATGCAGCAGAATGATAGATCCTGTTTTCACATCCACTCTGTTAGCCTGTATCTTTTTATTGAGAAGTTGAGTCCATTGATATTGAGAGATATTAATGACCAATGATTGTGGATTCCTGTAATGGCGTGAGTGTGTATGCCACCCTTCTTTTGCTTTTGCTGGTATGAAATCACTTATCTCCCATGGTTTTTTTGGGGGGGTTAGGTATGCTCATTGTGCTGGAGGGTCTTTTTCCTAGTATCCTCTATAAATCTGGGTTAGTGGAAAGATACTGTTTAAACTGACTTTTCATAGAATATCATGTTTTCTCTATCTACGGTGATTGACTCCATGACTTTAAATTTCATTTGCACATTAGGGATGGTCCGTGACTCATCTCACTTGTATTATTAAAGTGGCAGTAGTACATCAGATGAGAGACACAGAGATCATGAAAAGATACCAAGCAAAGATGTGTGTATTTGACCATATCCAGGAACTGCAGTGCAGAAGGCATGCTCCTGTCAGGTGACTGAACATAAAATATGTTCCCTGAGAATTAGAAACTCTTGTGCTGAATTAGAGCCCAGTGTGGGCTTGCTAAGACACTTATACAAGCATTCATGTTAGCCCTAGTCACTAGAACTAAAGCTAATCATGAAATCTCTTCATAGTATGAAGACTCAAACCAGTGGTTGTGCACACAGTGCCTGCCACATAAGAGCTTTAATTCCTCCCACCTCTTCTTCTTAGATTTACAACATAAATGTATTTACTTTTGTAGACACTTTTGTCTTGTTCTCTTTTTTGTTTTTCTAAAATTTGTTTTTTTGGGGGAAGGAAAACCTAAGCTTTAAAAAGTTCCCCTTTCATTTTACTTCAAGTAGCAATTTCTATTTGTTAGTTTTATCCAAGCTTATAGAACCTATTTATTTTGCACCCTGAGGAAAAGAAGAAGTTTCACTGTCTCGTTATTATTATTTTTTTTTTAGTTTCAAAGAAGTGGAAGAGGAAAATTGGGCTTTGGGCCATTCCCCTCCCCCCACCTCCCCCAGGGGAAAAAAAACCATTCAACAAAGCAAACAGGCCCTGGAACTAATAAAGTTCTCCTGGGCTACAGGCAAGCAAGTTTGAAATGGAAGGTTGTATCTGAACTTGCTAAAGTGTTACATAACACATCAGGTAGGTCCACAAAGCACCAATAAATCAGTCTTAACTAAACATAGGATGAGAGGTGGTGAAGTCAAAGAAGAAAAGGAAGAAGCTGAAATGTGTGCATGGAATTTCCACATTAAAAACCCATCCCTCTTCCCTGGTCCTGGTGTGATTTGAAAGGAAACAGACAGATCCATAACCTTAGCAAAAATATTTATGGTACAGTATAGTATACAAGTTCACCCAAACACTCTCTTCTCTAGTTCTTTTTAAAAATACCATTTCTTGCTCTAGAGAATACGTTTATATTCAGCTCACTTAAGGGCATTCTAATTTAAAAGAAAAGAAAAGAAAAAAAAAACCAACAACAAAGCAAAATCCTAATTGCTATCCATGAATGCTTCTATGTACCCCTCCCCCATCCTAGACCAGATGTCCTTCTTTGTTCTTTTTATTCCAAGCTGTAAGGGAATGCATAGTGGGCACATACAAGCCTTAGAACAAGGGCTAGTTTGGTTAGCTTTTCAAAGACAAAGCTAAAAATAAACTCAGGATATAGCTATAGGAGAAAATAAATGAAGACCTCAAATCGAGAGCACTGGTTTTTAAATTCTGGCAATCAGAAAGCTCTGGCCACTCTAATATTTGAGTGCCAGATATATTTGAATTTCATATGAAGTCTACAAAGTAAATGTATAAAGAAATCACTGTATCATGCTACATTATTGTAAGAATTGAATTGCCAATGGAAAGCTTGTGAAAAGATGAATTCATTTATTATTACATTTATTCCAACATTCCCTAAGTATATTTAGTGCCAGGCAAGGACACAGTGCTCAGATTGCTGTCTCTTGTTGCAGGAATGGTAGGCTACAGTGAGGGACTTGGGAAGGAAGCAGGTGCTCATTGGTCAATGAGCTGATGTGGAGAGTTAGACACACCTGGTGTGATTAGACAAGCAAATAAATAAAACTGCTGGAAAAGTCCCTTATTTATTAATTATTAAAAATTATAGAAGATAGATTTTTATCAGAGAAGAAAGGAAAAGGTTAGGGTTTTTGTTCGTTTGTTTGTTTGTTTTGACTTTTTCTTTTGGTATACATATATCCAGTAAAGCTGAGAGGCAATTTCTGTATATGTTGGTAGTTTCTAAGACATCTAACTGTGGTACTTGAAGCCCTTTGGCATCCCCCGTCTCTGTGAAGGTGGGTGGAACCCATGATTTGCTTCTAACTTGAATACAATGAAAGTGATGAGATATCACACCATGATTACAGCGTGTGAGATTATAACTTGTCTTTCTGCAAGACAGTATCTATGTCTAGCTTTGATGAAACAGGCTGCCTGTTGTAACCTGCCCTGTTAAGGGGTTTGCATGAAGCAGGAGTAAAGGTATCCTCTGGTCAATAGTCCGGGGGTGGGGTGGGGGGAACCGAGGCTGGCAGTCCACTTTCCCTGCCATTAAGACTTGATGGACCATGTACTTGTGGGAGCAGATTTGTCTCCAGCTAAGATTTAGTTAAACAGCGGTCTTAGCCCGCACTTTTCTTTGAAATGATGTGCGTGCACATGCGCATGTGTGTATGAGCAGGTGTGCAGGGTGAGTGCACGTGCATGTATGTGCATGTATCGGGGGATAGTCAATGAAAGGCGAGTGAGCGTCAGGTGTTAGGCGGTGAGCCTTTGTAGGGGAATGGCTCTACTCTAAGGAAAGATAACCAGACCCCTACTGCTTAAATGGGAAGCAGCTGCTTAACTTTTCAGAGCAAGGACACTGTGGTTTCACAATATAGAGGTGAGCATCTCCTCCTCCCTCTCACCCCTAGACCTCCTCATCTGCAGATGGTCACTTACACTTACACCTCCCAACTCCCTAAATAAAACTCCTCTAGCGTAAGGCATTTCTGGATGCAGAACTCGTCTTTTCTCCAGAGACACTGAGAGATGTGAGGATTTCCCACAGCTGAAGCTGTGTCCCAATCACACGGGACGTTCTGGTTCTTAACTACATTGGCTTTTGAGAGCTACGAGACACAAGTGGTTAAGTAGAAGTGAAGCTGTGAACCTGTGGCTTCCGAACCTGGTATGTAAAGAGCGAGTGTAATTTCGTGCGTCCTTATGGTTGAGAAAAGTGGTACTCAGCTAGCTGGCCAGACGTGTTGGATGAGAGAAGACCGCCATTTAAATTTCTAGGTGCAACTAGAGGAAGATCTCTGCGCTCCTTGGTGTTGATGGATGTGGTGCAATCTCAGGAGTGACACCTGCATAGGGTGAAAGCGTTGAGGGAAATGTCGCTTAGCACACTAGTCTATGTCTCTACATATCTGTCTTTACACATTAGCATTATCTACCAGCTTTGTGAAGTAGACACTGGCTGTCCCCTTCAGCTCCCATGGGTATTGTGTGTTGGAGCAAGCACTACAACAGCCAATCCTGTCTTTTGTAGTTATAATGGCTTTCCTGGGTATCCAGCTTATGCAGACTACAACCCCTTAAGGCCTCTCTCTTTCTCTTCCTCTCCTCGTCCCCTTTTTCTGCATCTCTCTCCTTTCTCCCCACGCTAACATTGATATATCTACTATATATTTGTTTCACCCTGAATACCCTGAATACCCTGACTAGTACAGTGAAACCGTAGATATTCTGCACTTTGTGGCTCATAGAGTCTGTCTTTCATGCATTTAACTTTGCATTTTTTTTGTGGAAATAGCAATGAGACTATGGGGATAATTAAATAGTGTTTCAATAAACTAAAATTTTTGTACATCTAGACTTGAATGTCATACAACTTTCACATATAAAGAGATGGCAACCTGTTAAATAAAATTACTTAAAATATGAGAACAAGACTGTGAGCACAACTCAGTCGGTAAAGTGTGCGGGGGATGCAGATGCCCTGGGTTTGGTACCCAGCTTTGCACAACCAGGTTTGGTATTGCTGCAGCCAGTACTTTCCGCCCTCTCAGGAGGTAGAGGTAAGAGGAAGTGAAGTTCAAGGCCACAGCCAGTTGCGTATCGAGTTCAAGCCTGAGATGCAGGAGACTTTGTCAAACCCAAACAGAAACAAAACAAAATGTGATTAAAAAACCATACAGACTTTCTTGTTTATGTGTCACAGAAGTGCAGAAGGTGGTTGAGTGTGGCCCTAGGGCTACATGGGCCCTAGAGCACGTGTCTGCTCAATGCAATTGCTAAGTTAGGTGTTGAGCAAGCACAGTGATTTTACTGTTAATAGTATTTCCAAAATTCAACTAACTTGATTCACTTTTATTAAAAAGTTATCAAGGACGGAACAGAATGTGCTCTGAGGTTTCAGGTGGCCATCAGGAATGGGGGGAACAGCGGGCTCCGGGAAGGAGGTGTCATTCAGTAACTAACAAACACAACTGAGACATTCCCCCCCCCTTTTTTTTAAAGGACATCCATATTATTTTGTCATTTTTAAAGATGAAGAGACACATTAGACCTCATATAAAACTTAGATAATTTAATTTTGACTATCTCATTTTGGGATGCTCTGCTGCTCCTAAGTTTTATTTACATGTTTCCAGACATGAATGCTCCTGGGCACCTGGAGAATTAGAACAGGAAACGGCGATGAGGTGGTGGGCACATGTTAGGCAGTCATGGGAAGTAGCTGCGTTCTTGGGCCCCTGATATTGGGCACTTGGCCATAGCTTCTCTCTCCAGCATGGTCCGCCTATTCTAATCAGGCAGAAGAGGAGACAGCTATGGCACCTGCATACCTTTAAAGAAGATGCGACACTCTGGTACTTGAAGGGTGACAATTTTGAAAACTGGAAATGTGCTTTAATACTATATGGAAAGACCAGTTCTGCATGGAAGGTGAAATCACCAGCTCCTGAAAGAAACACTTTATTTTGTTTTCAGTCTTTTTTTTTTCTCTCTCTCTCTTTCTCTCTGAGTCCTAATTCAGTTCTTTAGCTTTAGGCTCTCTCTTACGTAAGAAGAAGAAACCGAAGGGCAGAAGAACGGGGGCAGCTCTTAAGCTGCTGCTTGAGTGAAGGATCTGCCTGGCTGCTGAGCTCCTTCAGCGGCAACAACGGAGCTGCTTCTCTCTCCATTAGAACAAGGCGGCTCCAGCGCTGTCTTCGCACTTTGAGCACAGCCTGGGGCTCAGGCTGTGCTTTCTGTGCGTTCCTTAGTGAGAATACTCTTCCTTCTTTTGTGAAGAACTGTGGGCATTGTCTTTAGGTTCCGGCAGCCGTCCAGGAAGGGGAGCACCTAGAGCGAAAGGTTCTAAATGGCTTCCAAAATTACTCAAATAAATGGCAACACCTCACATCTCACAATTACCTGCAGTCTTGCTCTAAGCGGCTACAATCCAGTGAAGCAGTGATGTGTTTTGGTGTGAGCGTGTGTGAACATGTATAATGGGTTTGGAGAGGTTGACTCTGGGTATTTTATGCACTTTGCTGCATTGATGTGTGTGTGTGTGTGTGTGTGTGTGTGTGTGTGTGTGTGTGTGTGTGTGTGTAAATGTCCTCTCCCTCCCCAGCACTAACTTCCTACAGGAACAGCAGGGATCCAAACTCAGCTTCTCCTGCTTGTTTCACACACAATTTTATACCTATATCTATATTTCACAAGGAATGAAAAGCAACAGTAATATAGGAGCCTTTGCCATCGCGTCTCTTTATATTTTCTATAGAGCTTCATTCACGAACCATCTCCCCAGTGTGCAGGCAGGTCTCACTGGCCCTGACGTCATTCTCGGAAGCCAGAATGCTTTTCCTCCAGTCTCTTTCCAATTTCTCCCACTGCGCGTATTCACAGTGAGTGAATATGTAGACTGTAGGTACGGAAACTTCACCCTGAGTGCAAGAGCCTTCATTTTTTCTACTACAGGGTCTAAACCTGATGTGCTCTTGACAGAAATTAATTTTTTTTTTTGTCTACAGCTACGAGCTAAAGGCTTGAATTAGAAGCAGGAGTCTAGAATATGATTGCAAAATTTTAAATAGACCTAGAAGGGACATAAGTGAACTTAGGGGAGGATCACTCATCTCAGTAATGACAATCTAGAATGTTCTGCCAAATGACTCTATATCATTCAGCAAGTTGTGGGTGTGTTTATTGGATCAAGGATTTTAATTCTTTTTATAGACTGCATAAGGAGATCAATACAATTCTCATTAAACTACAAGATTTTTCTGTACAAAAGAACACCGACAACGTTGTTAAGAATAAAACAAAACAATTAACACTGCCTCCCTTTCCACTGACCCATTGAAAGGGAAAGAAAGCTATGTGGAAAAGAAAGGACCTGAGCTCTTCTTGTCTTTTGGCTTTAAGGCAGACATCTGCCTTGGTAGTGAGGAAAGAGGAAAATATTTTTTTCTGGAGCATTTTGGGTCCCTACGAACTAAATCTGGATTTGTCTTGTTAACAGAAGGATAGTAATGGAATAGTGATTCCATTAATGGGGTGATTTCTCTGGTAAGAAGCAGACATGGGCCTTGTCCTTTGTCTCAGGAAGAGTGTGTCGGACGTTGAGGTTGGATGGATGTCTTCCAAGCTCCAAGAAGATAGGTAGGGCATTCAATCTGGATTGCGTGAATCCAAGCGGACCACAGATATTTTACAAACAGGCCCTCAAGTTTATTGCCTTCCATATTAAGCGCAGCATTTCTCCAAAACACAGTTTTAATATACTGCACAGTTTTAATATACAAGCAACCGTTCTCATGCTGAAGTTTTACAGGTTGTAATAAATTTGAAGGAACAAAGGAGGGCATTGATAAACAGGGTGGCAGATGGAGGAAACTTTAGAAACCAGAAACCCCAAACTTCAGGCTGCCAAAGGTGGGGGCATAGCTTTAGCTACCTGTAGCTACCAATTAAGTGAGCTTACACGGTTACCTAGAGCTAAACACAACCTAACTGTGTGTGCTAAAGTTGATCCCAGCAACTGACCTTTATTTACTCCTTTCCATCTCATTTCTCAGAACAAGAAAATGGCAACAATAGGCAAAATTATGAATGCTAAGGCTGTAAAATTTTGTTTTTGCATGGATGTTTTGTGTTTTTTTTCCTAGTTCGGAAATTATGTAAGTCCAACGGTTATCATCTAGGCAAGTGCTGGAGGGGAAAAAAAAAACCACCAAAATGTCCATGCAACAACAAATTTTAAATATTAAAATTTACATTTCAAACAACTCAATTTTTAAAATCTTGTATCATTAAAAAAAAGTCTTGATTGTATTGCTGAGAGATGGTTTGTTCCAGCTAGGATTGAAATGAACATCATTTCCTTCAGCACAACCTTGGCCGAATGGACAGGTGACTTGTAAAATAAGACAGGATCTGGCAAGGTGGCAAAGCACACAGACACTTGCTACTGAGCTTGAAGACCTGACTTGCATTATAGTGGATTCCTATAAACTGTCCTCTGACATCTACATATGTGCTATGGCATGTATGCATTCCCCAAACCCCTGCATGCACATACACACATAATATAATTTGGAGGAAAAATGCATAACACACACGTTTTAGAAGCACTGAGGACCTAAACTTCCTTACAGATTATTCTCTTTGTGGGAACTCCAAGTTGACCTTTTGAGTATGTCACAACTTAACACCTTCAGGACTCAGGGTCCCTATTTGTTTTATCTCAAGATATAATTTCTTCACGTCAAGAAACATAAGAGTTGACATCTACAATACCTTTAAGCTGAAAACCATCTATGATTCCCCATTATTTCTGTTTTGAAAGTCAAATCCAGTAAGCCTTTTAAGTTGATATCTGATCATTTTGTCTCCCGTCCTACTGAGAAGTCAAGTGGTGAATAGAATATCAGGGCTCGCTGTAATTTTTATTGTTTAGGGGAAAATATCAGACAGTCATAGCCAGGCATTGTCATGGGAAATTGCTATGCACTTTCATTAGTCTAGAATCAATGCCTAAAATAACTTACTTTTTATTTCCCCATTGACTCTGCAGTAACAGTTATACTGTGCCTTTCCAAACCAAGGGGCAGGTTATATAATTTATCAAATCCATCCTACTAATATATAATTTGAATTCAGCATTTAAAGCAAAGGTGATAACAACTGGGAGTCTGCTAAATCCATATTCTTCTGCCATGATCTGTGCCGAGATACTGCCAGCAGGAAGCTGGAATGCAAAAGAGAGTTAAGGAGATCTGACGATATGAGCGAGTTTGCTGGTGTGTGAGAGGGTTGGAGGAACAGCACTTAACTCAGACACACAGAGGGCTTCTAAGCATCTTAAGGAAGTACAAGTCACGGGCAACTCCAAAAAGGACAGTTTCTCCCACACCGGGAACGGAAGCAGAAAAGGAGAAGTCGGAAGTGTAGCATCCTGGTGGGAGCTCAGCAGATAGTCCGTTTCTGCTTTAGGTGCTTTTGTTTTTGCTCAGTTTCTTTATTTCACTCTTCCGTCAAGCAGAAATGATGACCACTTAGAAAGGAGTGATATATATATTTTTAAAAAGGACTCATTTGAAACGCTTTTGTAAGAGCAAGATAGAAGCAACTGAAATGTGCAGCCAATTAAGTGTCGGCAATGTACGTATAACTCGGAACAGTGTGTTTTCCTCTAGATGAGAGCAAAAGCAAGGGCACCCAGAAGCCCCCGCTCTCCTGCCTTTGTTTCCACCCCACCTCCACCCCCCCCACCCCCATGTGCTAACTAGTGTGCTGGTCACTGCCGAGACAGAGACACTGGCACTAACCGGTCCTGAATTCTCCAGGACTCCTATTGGCAAGGTGCTTGAAACGTTTACTCCATTGCTCCAAGTTACCTTTCTCCTCCAAGATCTCTCTGGGAATATTTATCTTTTATGAGTTAGAAAAAAGATTCTTGGCCTTAGAGGAAAGACAGATGAGCAAATTAACCCCTAAGGAATTATGCTGGCAGCTTCTGGTCATGCTGTCTACTTTGACTACTCCTTTTTTTTTTCTTTTTCTTTCTCATATCCTCCTGTATGGAATGTGATCTAATAAGGAAAATCATCATTAGTACAAAATTTATGGAGAAACCCAAAGGTCAGCACTGTTCTTCCCTTTCTCTGATTACAAGATTAAAACAAATAAAGATCGGGATGTTGTGTTTGGTCCTGACTGGGCACATTGGGATGTTCTTCGTATTTCCTGGCATTGCTTCTATTGACCTTGTGTCTGGGCGTGAGTGTTAATCATATATTTCAAATTAAAGTTGGAATAGTTGAAAATTTATTAGAGTGCCATTTTTTGGTTTGTTTGGTTTTTCCCCCACACTGCATAGATCAGATAATTCTTCCTGACTGCATGGTGATAAAGTCAAAATTTCTAGAGTTAAGGAACATATACTCATTAGTCGGCATTCTCCTGAGTAAATGGACACAGAATGGAGAACAGTGTGATGAAAAAAATCTATGTTAAGAAAAAGTCACTTCGGGACTGTGATGGCGCATACCTTTAATCCCAGCACTCAGGAGGCATAGGGAGGCAGATCTTTGAGTTCTAGGCCACTCTGGTCTACAGAGAGAATTTTAGGATGGCCAGGGCTATACAGAGAAACTCTGTCTAAAGAAAAAGAAAAGGAAGAAAGAAAAGAAAAAATAAAAAAGAAAAGAAAGGAGGAAAAAAAGAAAGAAAGAAGTCTTTGACTTGAACCCAGAATCTAATGGAAATTTAGCATTGTAAAATCTCTACTAAGGGCTGGGACGGTAGCTCAGATGATAAAATGCTTGTCTAGTAAGCACAAGGAGCTGCTGAGTTTGATCTTCCAGAATCTACATTTAAAAAAAAAAACTAGAGATGCACTTATAATCCCAGCACTCAGAAGGTGGAGGCAAGTCTATCCTTAGAAGTTGCTGGCCAGCTGTCTCAGATCAGTCAGGCCAAGCCAGCCTGTCTCAACAGTCAAGGTGCTGGGGGCAGAGAGCTAGCACAGAGGCTAAAAAGCTCTTGTTGCTGATGCCAAGGAACCAGGTTCCGTTCTCAGCATCATGCGAGAGCTCAAAACAATGTGTATTCTGTCCCAGGGTATCCAGGGCTCTGTATTGATCCCCACAGGTATCAGGCACATGCTTGGTGTAAACACACACATGCAAAACCCACTCATTCACATAGATAGAAACAGAAATATAAATAAATCTTAAAAATCAGAGTAGATGGGGCTTTGCAGAAAACACGCGATAACATCTGATGTTGTTTAGAATATTCATGGGGGTGAGGGTGGGTTAGAGGTGTGGGGGAGGTGGGGAAAGGATAGGAGAGAGAGAGAGAGAGAGAGAGAGAGAGAGAGAGAGAGAGAGAGAGAGAGAGTAGAAAGACAAGGAAAGAGATACACAGCTCACACATTTATAGCCCATTTGGGTACACACACACACACACACACACACACACACACACACACACACACACACACACACACTGTCTCTGTCTCTCTGTCTTTCTCTGCGCCACCCCCCCAGTCTCAAAACCTTATTGAGTGACACATGACAGTGTTTGGGGATATACAAGGACCCTGAAGAAAACCTGGCTGATGTCAGATGGTCCGTAGAAGATTATTACAGTGGCTGATCCAGTATGGAAAGCAGCAAACTAGGATGTGCCCTGGTGGGTGCTTTAAGTAGGATCCTGCAGACGTCAGCTATGTTAGAGAAGGTTTCTACAGGAAACATCATTTGTTGCTGTTGCCAAGGTAAAGTGAAAAAAGTTTGAGGCCAAGGTAGTTGAGAGGTAGAGTGCTCTAGACATTTACTGCCCGCCAGAGTCTGGATGTGTCTCAGCAAAATAGCAAGGCATGCGCATCTTTGAGAGCAGACAGTGACAGTACTATCCCACCTTCCCTCCAACCTTCCACCGCACCCTCACACACACACTTTAGGATTTCTCTCTGCAGGGTGTTTTCTTTTTTTCAACACCATGTGCTTCATTGTTTCCACCCAGAGATTACCAGTGTGCCTTTTGTTGCTGTGATTAACACAGTGACTAAAAAGCAACCCGGGAGGAAAAAGATTATAATTTCCAGTTTACAGAGTACAGTCTACCATTATAGGAGTTTGGGGTAGGAAGAGGGACCCAAAACACCATGGGAAAACTCTGGTTCCTGCCTTGCTCTCTGGCTAGCTAGTATTAGCTACCTACTTGATATACCCCAGACCTATCTGCCCAGGGTTGGTACTGCCCACTTTGGTCTGGGTCCTTTTATATTAATTAGTGATCCGGAAGCTGCCCCACAGTCATGATCCAATCTGATGCAACCAATGTTTTAGGTGATGAAATCTCTTTCCAGGTGGGGTTTCCAAGTTGACAACCAAGTGTGACATACAGATAGCTGTAGAAACCATCTTCTGGTCCTTTATAGGCCCATTAGCTACAGATATAAGAAACTCAGTTGGAAAGAGTTGAGATTGATTGGATCCATCAGACAGGGGGATCACCACACAGGGGTGGGGGATGGGTGGGCATTTTCTTGATCACTAATGGATGTAAGAGAATTCAGGCCAAAGGTAACACTCTGCCTAGGCAGGTGGGCCTGGATTATATTGTGAATATAGCTGAACATCATTTTAGGAACAATCCAGGAAGTAGAGTTTTTCCATAGTGGTCCTTGTTCTGCCCTGATATATCTTATATTATGAAAGATGCTACAGAAGAGCTAGGTGTAATGATTACAAACAGTAGCTTTGGTTGCCTGGACAAGACCAAGCCAACCAAAACTCTGGCATTTATAGTAGAGATTCACTAATGAGGAGTCATTGACAGTTGGTAGCCACTGGGTTGTGCAGAATCTTGATTCTATGAGGATGTGGCCATTGGTGGGATGTTTAGGTTCCAGTGGATGTCTCTCTACTCATGCGTGCCTGGGAAAAAAAAAACTAATCAGACATAGTGAGTTACCCAAAAGAAGGAGGAGAAAGATGAAGAGAAGGAAGAAGAGGCGAAGGAAGGGAAGAAGCAGAAAGGCATGAGATTGGGAGCCAGAAGTATTAGAAGATCAATGTGTGAGCTAGGAGATGAAAATAGGGATGTGTATGCTCATGTTTCACTCCGTACATGTTTAAAGTTCTCAAATAATAATAAAAAAATTAGAATTAACAGGTTAGGTGAAAACTAAATTATAGTTGATTGCTGAAAAAAAAATGAACCAAACTGTACTCTCAATATAACACAGCCATTTAAGCAAATTAAACTTAAGCTGTTGAGGATGTCAAAGAAAGCTATAGGATAAAATATCACCTTAGATAGAGATATTAGGTGTCTCAGCCGGGTGTGGTGGCGCACGCCTTTAATCCCAGCACTCGGGAGGCAGAAGCAGGCGGATCGCTGTGAGTTCGAGGCCAGCCTGGTCTACAGAGTGAGTCCAGGACAGCCAAGGCTACACAGAGAAACCCTGTCTCGAAAACAAAAACAAAAACAAAACAAAGAAAGAAAGAAAGAAAGAAGAGAGAGAAAAAAGAGATATTAACTGTCTCTGAAAACCTATGGAAAGATTCATACCAAACCAGTGAGCTTAGGAGTAGAGTGAGTTACAGTCAGACGCCTTCTCACTTTTTTATGTCTACATTAAAAATTATAATGAGTGGTTTTTTTTTCCTGATGAAAAACTAAGAATGTGAAGGCATGAAGTATGAAACAGCTGACTGAGGAAGTTTATCAGGTGACATAGAAAGCCACTGGTATTTATTGCTTTTAACACAGGACTCTGTTTCTGGCTGAGATTCATTAAAACAGACGAGGGAACACCAGCTTACTGTCCAGTTTACCCACAGCACTATCACGCTTAGCTAATTCAGATCAGTAATGTTCTTTCTCAATCACTGACTACAGGATCAATCAATCATATATTTTTCTCATCTGTGTGAGCAGGAATGACGTTAAGGGAGCTATTTCATGAGTCCTTGTACTTTAATGAGTAGGGGAAATTGGAGGTCAGTTAATGATCAGAAAACATTTTTATTACTTAGGTTTATCTTTGGACTATTTCCTTTTTCTGATTGCTGGATTTCAGTGTCTATAGCACGCCCCCCTTGGTCTTGTAGCTAGGACTTTAATTCTCAATGGGAAAAATCTCTCCAAAATGGATACAAAAATATCCCTGTTTTTGAGCCTGGGAAAGTGTGACTATCGATTTACTGATTTTTTTTCCCCCTTCAATTTTATTTTTGGACGGAGCTGTATAAACATGCCCTGAGTTGGTAGCAAGTGCTTGAAGGCCAACAAAGTGTTTATGAACAAGGAGTGAGTTCAGCAACGCCAGCTGCATTGTCCTTTACAACTTGGTAGATCTAATCTCCTCTGTAGACAGGAACTCTGGCCTTTGTTGCATTGAAACTTCTCATAAACGCTGCTGAGGAAATGTGAGCCTGCAGTGTGTGAGCATCCTTGGGGGGGGGGGGGGGAGGAAAACAAGTTTCCTAGGACCTTGCTGAGGTCTCTGTGCGCCATGCTTTGCTCTCCAGAGACAGAGGGAGAAAGATTTGTCACTCCTCACAGCTTGCATCCAAGGCTGTCATTGCTGAAAAGCCCCTATGGCTCCCAGCATGGGGGCAGGCACCAGACCAACTACAGGGGTGACACATTCTGGTGTTCAGGCTTCGGAACAGGGTTTGGCCATGTTGTTTTGCCCTTGACAAATCACGGTGAGGAGTCAAGCACATTGATAAAAACAGACCCTGTAATAAATCCTAGTCTCATTCGCTATATGGGCAGCAAAGGAATTTTTAAAAATCCCTTTCTGAGTTTTATTCATTTATTTTCAGTTGGGATGGATAATGTTCAAATAGTTCGGTATTATTATTTTTTAAAAAAACCATAGATCTAAAGGAGAATTGATAAAGTACACAGAGTGGGTTTTCATTTGTAAAACAGTAGCAATGGAAGTATTGATAAATGACATGTTTACAATATAACGCTGCTTTAATACAATACAGCCCCAGACACATGAAAATACAGAAAACACAATAAACTTGGGTGGTATATGTGATGTTGAATGCATCATACCATAAGCCTCCTTTTATTTGTATTGCCTTTGTTTATTTCTCTTCTCTCTCTCTCTCTCTCTCTCTCTCTCTCTCTCTCTCTCTCTCGTGTGTGTGTGTGTGTGTGTGTGTGTGTGTATGTGTGTGTATGTGTGTCTATATGTGTGTATGTGTGTATGTGTGTGTATGTGTGTGTGTATGTGTGTGTATGTGTGTGTATGTGTGTATATGTGTGTATGTGTGTATGTGTGTGTATGTGTGTATGTGTGTATGTGTGTGTATGTGTGTGTATGTGTGTGTGTGTATGTGTGTGTATGTGTATGTATATGTGTGTATGTGTGTATGTGTGTGTATGTGTGTATGTGTGTATGTGTGTGTATGTGTGTGTGTATGTGTGTGTATGTGTGTATGTGTGTGTACGTGTGTGTGTATGTGTGTGTATGTATGTGAGTATGTGTGTATGTGTGTGTATATGTGTGTATGTGTATGTATATGTATGTATGTGTGTGTGTATGTATATGTGTGTATGTGTGTGTGTATGTGTGTGTATGTATGTGTGTGTGTGTACATGTGCATTTGCATGCCAAAGTGCATGCATTCTTTTACTTGGACAGCCTTTTCTTCTGCTCACCACAGGCCTTTTGATTTAGTATCTAGAATCCTGTGAAAATAAAAGCAAATGCCTCTCACTGAGACATTTTTTTTTTAGCTATGATTTACCAAGTTACTGATGCACTTTTCTAATATCCTCACAAACCTACCTATATCTACCATGGGAATAAATTCAATTTGTGATTCAAATTGTTTTCTAGTTAGCTCCTGAATGGAGAATTGAAAGCATATACTATAACCCAAACATTTTGCTAGGAGATAGGGAACTAACGAGAAATAAGCTCCATTCACTTGTACGACATACACTATCTGTGCATATTTAAGGCATATTAAGGTTATAGGTACATTTTATGCATATATGTGCTTTGTTATATATACTTTAATATGTAACAATAAAACTAGAACCATTAACACTTTATCTCCTTCAGCAGTATCATTGCTGTGTATTCGGAAGCTTCAAAGTCCTCTGAGAATCTTTACTCAGTGGGGGATTGGGACAGATGCTGGGACTTGCTATTGAGACTCCAGGTGAGAGAGGTATGGGAGAATGGGGAAATAGAAGGACCCCCTGGAACCATACAAGAAGACCTCGAGGCTGGTGGAGCTGGACCCAGGGGGGCCTGCACAAACTGCTGTACCAGCCAAGGACAATGCATGCAGTAAACCTAGACCCCCTATTCAGATCTAGCCAATGCACAGCACATTCTCCACAGTTGTGTGGAGAGTAAGTGTTGTGATTAGTTTACGAGTATGGCCTATAGTTATTATTACGACAGTATTTTTCTAACTCGCTAGCAATAAATCAAGACACAGACACCTGTTCTATTTTAAAATAGCCTTAGTTAACCTGGGGCAGGGCAGACATTAATCCCCTAAACTACTGCCCGTAGTGGAGCAGATATGGAATACCTGTCCCAATCCCATGCCATCTGCTTCTAATAATTTCTATCAAGCGACCTCCCATCTATAATCCCAAATACTTGCTAATGTTCTTCAGCTGGGCCAAATCCTCCATCCATCCCAGCCATGTGCTTCTCCTCCACCTAACCCATGATGCAGCACACTTCTTCCTCTCCTCTCCTCTGGCCTCTCCTCTTTCCAAGATTCTCTCTGTCTCCCCCAGCCCTGGAACCTTAGCCAACACTATCCCATTTGCCCTGCCCAGGTGTGACGGCCTTTTCTTGGTCCAATTGGTTAGGCTCTTAGGCAAGGTACAGGCGGGTCACAGAGACAGCAAGCAGCAAAGTAGATCAGACTAACCAGCAACAGCAGGGACTGACTCTGGCTTGGACTCTGGTGCCCCCTGTTTGACCGCTTTACCTTGGTGGGGAGGCTTGGTGGCACTCAGAGGAAAGGGAAACAGGTTATCCAAATGAGATCTGATAGGCAGTGATCATATGGTGGGGGAGGAGGTTCCCTTCTGTCAGAGGCCTAGGGGAGGGGAATGGGGTGAAAGAGAAGGGAGGGTGGGCCAGGAAAATACAAATGAGGGGATAACAATCGAGTTGTAATCTGAATAAATCAATTAAATAAAAAGAATAAAATAAAATAAAGAAGTCTTCTCCTCTGCTATTGAGAAATATTGAGTTATCAGCTACATCCAGCCTACTCGGCTACAGGATGAGAAATATTCCTCCCTCTCTGCTTGTGTTGTTTACTATGTCTGTTCCTTCCGCTTTCTTCCTTCTTGCCTCTAGTGATTACCATTCATCATACTCTCTACTTCCGTTCCGTCAACTTCTTCGGGACCTCGCAATATAATATTAAGATGAAAGCTATATATCTTTAGAAAACTAAAGGGCTTAAGTCTATCAACCAGTTCTCAAAGACCACATCATCATTTAAAATGAAAATGAAAATGTTGCACTAGGGGACGGGAGAGGTCTCCAGAAGAAGGAAGGCAGCAGGAATAAATCTACGTGTTGAAAGGAAATAACAGGACAGGTGCTGGTTATTCTAACAGTAGGTGCCTGCCAACCAGAGGAGCTGAGAACCTGGTCCACAAAGTTGGATGCTTCAACATTCCAGCACTGAAGGCCTGGGGGAAGATTCCTAAAGAGCTGCTTTTTTTCCCCTTTCCACTTTGAAGGCCGAAGACGCCGAAGTTTGATGCTAGCCTTGAACAGCTGTTGAGCCAGCAGCATCGGGATAAACAGACACAGTTGCCAGTAAGAGGCCAAGGCAGGTGAGCAAGCAATTCCTCATTTTCCTCTTTCTTCTTTAGATCAGGGAAACCTTCGGCAAGGAGTTGCTCACTCTCGAGGCAGGTCCCCTGCCCTCTGTCAATCCTCTCTGAAATTGCGCCCTCACAGAACTAGCCAGAGGTGTGTCTCTCATTGGAGACCAGATCCTATCCAGTCGACAGTCAAGATGGACCATCTTTAGCTTTGGGTCTGTCTTCTCTTTACACCTTAGGTTGTTCACAGACCCTACCTTTCTCTGGTGCGTAGTTCACATCCTTTGCAAATAGGGAACAAAAAACCCTAACAAAAATGGGTTAGACCCAGGCACACAACAGAGGCCAAAAGTCTAAGCATGTAGTTAACGAAGTATGTTTGACTTGTATCAATACAATACGAATTTAGACTTAAAAATCCTATGTCTAGAATCATCTCAGTCTCCTTTGATTTCCAATTGCATCTCAAGGTCAAAGTCCTTTGTTCAGTACTTTGTTCGTGGCTTCTCTTTATGTTTACCTTTTAAGATGCCATTTTTACTTTTAGATTATAAAAAAGCAAAACATGGGTCTGAAGTGACCTTGGGAGATGGTGCATTTGACATGGCCTTTTCCATAAAAGCTTACTAGGTTAGTAAAAATGACTAAATTAAATGACATCCAAACTTGTCTCTTTCCACGGGATATGATAAGAGAGACAGGTTTAAGCTGGGGACCTGGAGTTCTAGCACTAAGGAGTTTGGGATCGGAACCTCATGAGCTAGAGTCCAGCCTAGGGTACACTGTGAAATCCTATCTCAAAGTGGGAAGAGTGCTGATAAAAATGCCTATTTATCATAACTTTAGGGTTCTTGTGTATCCCACCTATTAATAATTCCCATTGTTTGCACACACACAGATACACACACACACACACATACACACACACACACACACACACACACACACACACACAGAGAGAGAGAGAGAGAGAGAGAGAGAGAGAGAGAGAGGTAAATGATAGAAGAAATGAAGCTACTGACGTATTCCCGATAAATCTAGCCAGTTCAAATCATAACTCCAGGTCAGTTTCATTCCATTTCTAATTAAGAGCCCTCTGTATTTGTCTCCAGCTTCTAGAGCTGCTTCGCCGTCACTTCTCACCACTGTGTGGGAGAACAGGCGACTGTCTTGAGCATGAATCAGTCGCTAAAATAAGTGACAGAGGAACCGGGGTGTGTCATTCGACCTTCAGATTAATTTTCTCCCATCCTTTTTTCTTTTGTCTCTCTCTCCCTGCTGCCTCTGCCTCCCTTTAATGTGCATTTACTAAACAAACGAAGAGCCAGTGAGCTACTCAAAACATTGGTAATGAGGCCATTCCTCTTGGGTCTCTAAAAACAGGAGTTTGTGAAATGCATGATAATTTATTCATCTTTGTTGTAACATAAGTACAATTTGCAAAATAAACACGTTTTAAAACATTTCCCTTCCCTCCCCGTCTCGGGCAACATCAGAGTGTGACACTGTTCTAGACAGAATGTTGCTTTGACTTCAACAGTGTGAAAATCGCAGAGCAATATGTAAATCTAATTTAATGTCTTGAAAATATTTTCTTAAAAATATTTTTTAAATCACATAAGCTGCTTACTTTGGTTGAAATAGTCGGTATTTGTTTTAGAGTGCTACTAAATCCTTTATGATAAGTGATTTGAGATCCTTTGGTGGGACAGAACAAACAACAGTACAAAAATAGTCAAAATTCTGTTTTTAAAAAATACTGTAAGGATAGTGAAGTGGTAAGTTTAAGACATAACTTTAGGGTCTACTCATTATGTGATTGAAAGATTCCCCTGTAGCTCTTTAAAAACCTCCTCGGACTGTAATTTAACATATGGGAGTTTAGAGTAAGAACAGAAATGGGTGATGAGAAAGCTTAAAGGATGGGGGACATAACGGACAGTACATCCATAGCAACAGCACTGGTGGTACCTGCAGGATGCACAATACGATGGACAGTTCATCCATAGCAACAGCACTGGTGGTACCTGCAGGATGCACAACATAGTGGACAGTTCATCCATAGCAACAGCACTGGTGGTACCTGCAGGGTAGCTCAGAACATGATGCGCAGGCTATCCATAGCAAGAGAGGTGGGACATACGATAGACAGGTTCTTTTTTGTTTGGAAATGCTGCCTCACGTATAACAGAGTATGTGGGTATCTGGGTGAAGGGGGAGAGGAAGAGAGAGACGTGGAGTGGAGGGAGGAGAAAAAGCAGAAGAAAAGCAAGGACAGGGGGAGTAAAGGAGGGAAGAAAAATATTTGGTCTTATGTAGCACAATCAACACCTCTGAAAAGATATCATTTTGTGCCTCTTCTGTACTGTATCTTTTTTTAGAGACATTTATTTTTAAAATTGGAGAGTTGAGTTTGATATTCTAGCACACAGGGGTGTTGTAATTTGCTTTCTCTGTGACCTGATGGATTGAAATGCAGAAACTGGCATTTATCAAGCAGATATGGAAGAGATGTGCCTTTTTTTTTTTCCAGTTTGTCTTTTATTTGCCTGTACAAACAAAAGGATTTGGTGACTCCACCGTAAAGACAAAGGAAAAGTAAAATGCAAGAGAAAGCAAAATCTAGTCTCACAGTTTCTTATCCTTTAAAGAGCTGCTAGACACATTTAAAGCAACTCACACCCAAATCCACACACTGACTTAAGGAAAACACTCCTCTCTGGAAATTGTCATTCTGTCTCTGGAGACTGCATACCCTCAGCATTTTAGACAGCGCTATTAGCTGAAGAGTTGGTCAGGGCCTATAGAATCCAATATGTGTTTTATTTTCAATTGTACATTCGCAAATTAAGCCACAGCTGCAACCTAGATAAGCCTGATCCACCCAGGGAGGCATAGAAAAAGTCAATTGTTTTTTCCACTCTCTGGGGCCAAACAGACAGTAAGAGTACAGAGAAGGTGGGAGGGGCAGCCCTGTCATTATGTTACGTGACTTCACAGATGGAATCAAGAGTTAGTGTTAGTGTGAATCAGTCTGTCTAAAATCCTTTCCAAAGGAGATTTAATGTTTTCCTCTATTTGGGCATAAAATGTCTAATGGATCAGATTGGGTAATGACTGCCATTCAGTCCCTAGGCAACTCACAGAGTACTATTTTTGTCATAGGTTTTTAAGTGTTTTTTTTTTTTAAAGTGGATTTCTGAATGACCAAACACAAAGCCAGATTTTTTTTGTTTTGTTTTGTTTTTTTTTACAGGAAGAGGGCTACAGGTAATTACATTGCCCTCCCACTTTCTCCAAGGGATCCTGTTCTGGATACTTCCCAGGTGCAGTGTCAGATCGCACCGCCCTACCTCGGAGGTTAACAGAGCTGTCAGTGCAGCAGATGTCTGGTTGGCAACCACGCTGCCTCCTCCTTTTGTGAATGCTGCCACCGAACAGTGGGAAAGTTCAAAATTAGATGAGTCATTGCTTAATTTTTGTCACACGATCTGCCTACCTGCTGGTAAGGTAGGCTTTTAGAACTTTAACTCTTCGAAGCTGGAGAGATAGCCCAGTGGTTAGCTAAGCTCAGTCCATACCCTAGTAAGTGCTTATTGGCAATTTGAGACAACGGGCCCACCTTGGACTATGGAAACCAAGCTGAAGAATTGCTTTCATCTGACTGGCCTCTGGGCGGGTCTTTCAGGGCTTTCCTTGATTGATAGTTGTTGTGGAAGGCCCAACTCACTGTGGATGCTACCATTCCTAGGCAAATGGTCCTGGGCTGTAAAGAAAGCTGGCTGAGCATCATCCTAGGTGCAAGTCAGAGAGTGATTCTGCCTCCACATTCCTCTTTCCTTGAGTTCCTGCTGGGTCCTGCCTCATTGATAGGCTGTGACCTAGAAGTATAAACCGAATGAACCCTTTCCTCCCCCCAGATATCCTTTGGTAAGGATGTTACATAATAGCCCAGGCCCAGAAAATCAAACTGGAGTATCGGGAAACTGAGGAGCAGGGCTCAGATCCCACAACCCATTTCATAAGCCATGTGTGGTCTTGTGAATTCCTACAACCCTACTGCTGTGGGAGACAGAGGCAGGGATTCGATGGGGCTTGGTGCCTGCCAGCCTAGTTGAAGAATGCCGGCTAGAGACTCTAAAGAAACCCTGCTTCAGATGAACAGGCAGAGGATGATAGAGACCATGCAATCTGACAGTGCTCGTTGTATTTCAGAGCACCTCCATGTTGTCTCTTATGATGGGTTATACTAATTTCTTAGGTAAAAATTCAGCTAAGGAAGTGAAAGGTCAAATAGATTGAAAATGAGGAAAGAGATGAAAAATGATGACCATATAAATAAACATATGTTATACGCATCCATATAGTAACGGTAAACATTGTGTGGTGAAAATGTCTATATTATATAAAACAATCCTTATAGAGATTCAACACAGTCTCAATGAAAATTCCAGTGTGTCATTTCTTTTTTTTTTAAAGATTTATTTATTTATTGCATATACGGTATTCTGCCTGCATATACACCTGCACACCATAAGAGGGAACCAGAACTCATGATAAATGGTCGTGAACCACCATGTGGTTGCTGGGAATTGAACTCAGGACCTTTGGAAGAGCAGACGGTGCTCTTAACTGCTGAGCCATCTCTCCAGCCCCCATCATTTCTTACATACATTAAATATTTGCATTTAGATAAAACTACTATAGATTCCAAATAGCTGAAATGCTCTTTAATAAAAAGATAGTCTTGGAATCACTGAACCACTCGGTTTTAAAAGTACTTCATAAAGATATTATAATTGACACAGCATAGTGATGGCCTAAGAACAGAAGTCTATTAACAAACAGAACTGGTTAGAGCCATAAATACACCCATACACTTACAACCAATTTATATTTTAGGTGGTACAAAAAAATGACACAAAACATATGTAAATGGCTTGTGAATATATAATTAGCATCTTAATTGTTGATAAGTACAAGTGAAAGAAGTAATGAAGTATCCGCTTCACAGCTGAGAATAACAGTTCTTTAAAAGATGAAAGATGACAGTCATTGGTGAGGGCTTACTGTGTCTTTCTTTGACACAGATATACCATGCATTTGAAAATAATAGTTCGACTTAATGATGCACCCATGTTCTTTGAAGTGTTTAAAAATTAGGACTGCTATACCAAACATGAAACTTCTGTTGACATTTGCTCATGTGTGGCAATCTCCTTCTTCCTCCTCCAACCTTTCAGGGGCTAACCATTCAACACAGAAGAGAGTCCTTACACAATGTATCCTTTAGTTTTCTTTATAAAAGTGTCTTTTAAAAATCACACTTCTCACATACTCTGGTGCCTCACCTTTGACCATGTCCCCTGGAGGGGGAGACCTGGTGGCACTCAGAGGAAGGACAGCAGGTTACCAAGAAGAGACTTGATACCCTATGAACATATACAGGGGGAGGAAATCCCCCTCAGGAACAGTCATAGGGGAGGGGAATAAGGGGAAAATGGGAGGGAGGGAAGAATGGGAGGATACAAAGGATGGGATAACCATTTAGCTGTAACAAGAACAAATTAATAAAGGAGAAAAAAAAAACCACGCTTTAAGTGTCCCTGTGGGTGGTTAAGTGCATGAGTGAGAGAAGATGTTCCTGAAAACCAGAAGAGGGAATGCTTCTCCCGGAGCTGGAGGTATGGGCAGCTGTGAGGCACCTGATGTGGGGGCTGGGAACTTTGCAGTTCTTTTGAATTCTCCTCGCTGCCGAGCCACCTCTCTCCTCTCCTTTTCTATTCTCTGAATCGCTGGCATCTGAGCTCAGCTAACTCCATCCGTACCCTGCGGGCATCTTTGACTCCGTTTTGTTGAACATGGCCTCTGTCTCCCACTGGTCATGGCATGCTCTGCCCATCTGTGTTCTCTTACTTTTTCTTTTTCTTTTTCTTTTTTTTTTTTATCATCTCATCAAACTTTACTTACAACCACATGATGCACACATATTTCCAGAACTCTCTTGCCATTTATAAATCCTCCCTCTTCCAAGTTCCACTTTGTCATTTCTTTTTAAATTTTATTGTTTACTTTTCATATCCTTTCCCTGGTGTGTAAAGAAACGGCAGGGAGAAAGCTTGTCTTTTACTATTGCGACTTTTTTCCCAGATTCCTACGACTTAGTTCTGAACTCCCTGAGAACAGGCTATGTGTTTTAAAACGTTTTTCTTAGTCAGCATTTAGAATTATCTCATTTATAAAGTAGGAATTCGATAATTTTTAGTTAAATTGCATTGCACTGAACTGCCCTTGTGAGGCTCTTAATCTAATTGGGAAAAAATGCACATTAAGCAAAACTAAAGTATGACAAAGCATCAGATTTAAGACTGGTTAAAACAAGTATTTGAATCATTGGAAAATAGAAACTATTTAAAATGAGTAGGGCTGATTAGAAAATAAAAACAAAAAATAGCAAATACATTTCTGAAGAAAGCTTAAGAGATTATATTATTTGTCCTGTTTTATAATGTTGCTGAAGATAAAAAAAAGTCTTTTATACAGCTTAGAAAATACAAATTGGTGTCATTTTTCTGAATACTAATTTCACCTAGCAAAAATGTTTTTGATAGTCTGTAATGAGACACCATTACTTTAAGCAGTTTCTTCTAAATACACAAATAAATGTTTGAATGGACAGATACACCCTTTTTATTTGGGCCAGATGCCCAGAGGTCCCCACTCTGGGCTGCATCCCAGGCCTTGCTTTGCTATCCCATCTCTCTGAAGGGCTCTGTCTACATCCTCATTTCACTTCTCTCCTTACTTATGAGTTTGTACCACATGTGTGCCTGACACCCATAGAGGCCAGGAGAGCATGACAAACCAATGGAACTGGAATTGTGAGCCATTGTGAGTTGTCATGTGGGTGCTGGGAACTGCACCTGAATCCTCTGCGACAGCATCGAGTGCTCTTACCTGCTGAGGATTGCTCAACCAGACTTCCCCTATTTTCAGTGTTGATTGCCCCGTACTGAAAGTCTGTCTTCTCCCTGCTGAATTCCAAGGGCCTGGGAACCATGTTTTTCTTCCTCATAGACTACGTATTTGCCAAGTGTGGCTGTTGCGGAGTAGACAGAGGCAGGAAGAAGCTGGATAAGTGGGTCAGAAGATATAAAGTAGAAAATATGTAAGCAGGACACGTCTAAGGACTCAGCTTGGGAACAGTAACGATACATTTATACTGTACTTAGAGTTCATGCTCAGTGAATAGACTTTAACCTCTTCTCGTTTCAAACAAACAGCAAAACTTTAACCATGTGAATGCTCAATGAATCAAATTTCTTTCTAATATACATTTATTTGCATTTTATGTACGTTTATGTTCATTGGATATTTTGCTTGCATGCATGTCTGTGCATCATGTGTGTGTACCTGATAACTGCAGAGGCCATAAGAAGATGTCAGGTCTTAAAGACCAGCCAGTGCCCTTAGCCACTGAACCATCTCTCCAGCCCCAAATCAGCTTACTTGACAACAGTAATCTCTTGGCTATTTTTATCCTAAAACTTCTTTTTTATTCATTAAATAAACGCAGTAACGCTTATATGAAAATGTTTAATAAATGTGAAAGCAATTTTTAATGCAAAAGGTTAAAAGAAGCCTAAAATCTAATAGGGAGGTGACTATAAATAGTGATGCCTTTGATAATAGGCAGTGTAGGATATAGTTATTAGGAAAATGTCAAAGCAATTGATAATCACATGCAAACTGCATTATAGCTGTCTATTGATTATAGAAGCCTCTAAATGATCTTCAGTCTTTAAAACTTGATAATTGTTTATATGAAATAATGTGCGACAAAATTATTGATGCTGATTAATGTAGCCCGTACGGGCTGGGTTTGTTTTGTTGTATTGATCTAAAGTGCTGCGTTTCTTGGGTTCTGGAAGTTGCTGTGAATGAGACAAATGAGAGTTTGTGGTTTTCTTCTGGAAATGACATGTCCGCAGGAGAGATAGGTTATTAATAAGTGACTGTCTGAGACATGGAGAGATGGCTCAGCACTAAACCCTTACTACTGCTCTGCCTGGTCCTCGAGTTTGGTTCCCATCATCCATGTTGGACAGATCACAGCCTCCTACAGTTCCAGGCCCAGGAGATACAAACCCTCTGGCAGCTTCATTCCCATGCACACAGCCACATGTAGTAGATGCACACACCCATACATAATTAAAAATAATAAAATAAATTAATTGGGCAGTAGTGTTTGCTCAGTGGTTACATACACTTACTGTTATTTTAGAGAATCTGGCTTCAGTTCTCAGCACCTATACGGTGGCTCGAAAGTCTCTGTCATTTCAGATGCAGCCCATCCAAAGCATCTTCTCACCTCTGTGGGAAACAGACACTACATGGTACCCAGACACATGGACAGGCAACATACCCAACACGCATCAAAGAAAATAATAAGAAAGGACCTTAAAACAAGAGTTCTATATATGAATTTTGAGGGAACAAGCATATTCAGAGCGTATCTACTGCCTCTGTAGCCTGTGAGGATCAATCCACTACATCAGAGGGATTGTAGAAACAAGATGAAGTGGTGTTTACAAAGGCCAGGCATAAGCACAGCTTTGTTGCCTGGTGGGGTCAGTGGGTGGATAGTCTCAGCTTCCGTAAGGAACACGCTGTACAAATGGAGAAGAGAGACCTGAAGGCAGGGCAGGGTGGCAGTTAGCTGAACACGCAGGTGAGTTTCTTCTGAAGCCACTTAAATCTCAGAAATAGAATCACGCGTCTTTTTATTTTCTGTAATGTTGTTATTTAGGATGCGTTAATTTAATCACAGAATTATTAATAAAATTGATGGCAATAGAATGTACATAATTGTGATAGTAATGTGTCACATTTTATTCAATATTTAATACACTTAAATACTTGTAAATGAATAGGTTACTGTCATCTCACATTTTTATTTATTCTATGGCAAACATTATTTATGGGTAGGCCTAGTGTTTTTTTTATTGACAGTATTCTTACTGGGTATATAATATTAGTTTTTACATTTTATTTAGTTGTGTGTAGGTGTGCATCTGTATATGCCTCTGTGTGTGTGTGTGTGTGTGTGTGTGTGTGTGTGTGTGTGTGTGTGTGACTTATAGGAGTCAGTTCTCTACCGTGTGGGCTCCAGGGATGAACTATTGGGGTTTTTGTTGAGCAGATGTGGCTCTTGAGCTATATCACTGACTGTGAGACATCTTTAATTATCAATCAGCATTCTGAATAAAGAAGCACTCAGCTCATCAAAATAAATAGAACACAAACTGCCTTTTATGGAAACATGATTTACATTAGAGAGCTTACTGGGACAGCTATTGTGACAGATGGAGGGAGCTGAGTGACTAGACTGACCATTTTCCAAATGGCTTACCACCCATTCCGAATCATACTTTATCATGAATCCAATAACATTCTATTATTAATGCTCGTTTATCACTATTGAGACAAGTCCTAAATTTAATTAATGAGTGAATCAAGAGCTGTCTGAGAAAACAAGAGGCAGTATCATACATATATTTTGATATATTATATACAAAGTATTACATACATACATTGTTACATGTACTATTTATAATGAAGATTTAGAAAGAAATTATATGTGATTTTACTTAGTATAAAATTTCAGTGATGATTTTGAGGTTTATAAATTGTTCTAGGTCCCCCAGTTCTTAATGTTTTATGACTCATTTATTAAAAGGAAACTCTTGATATTTTTTACAAATGAGTCAGTACACAAAGAAACCAAATACACATATTATTCCTTGAGGGAAGATACTAATGACAAATCAGATTTATTACTGCCCTCGTAAGACAAAAAGGAGAAATATAGAGATTTTTAAAACGTACAGCTAAGAACTACAAAAAAAAAAGAAAAGAAAAAAGAAAAAGAAAAAAGAAAAAAAAAAGAAAGAGAAAAAAAGAAAAAGCAAGCATGGTAACTAAAACAAAGCCTGGAGATAATTTGGCTTAATAATCCCACCCATTTATAATAAAAGTCACCCTCATGACTATGGATCTGTGCCTAAAGGATTTGGGCTACACCCATTGTTTGTTATTTGTTGTTCATAATCATTTTATTTCTGTCTACAAGTAGAAAGTTCAGCTTGGATGTCTGTATTTGTTTGGTGTTGATGGAGAGATTGATCTCCAATAAATGAAAAGAGTTTAGCCTAAAGCTCAAACATGTTGGTATGCTGGCTCCCCGTGCATTTGGGATAGAGGGTATCTAGTTATAAGATATTACCTAGACACACATTTCTTTACTTTTTTGCACAGTCTTCTACTTTTAAAACTCAAGACTTTCCTGAATAATAATAACTTTATGTCCCTCACATAGAATCAACTCACATAGCAAAACAGTAATTCATCTACTGGAGAGAAATTTTAATCCAAAAATAAGGCTGGATTGGCAAGGGATCATGTTCAAAGTCCTCAGCCTGCTTGAACAACCTGGAATACAGACACACCCTTCAAATATACCTTTAATCCTTTAGGCCAGAATACAGACACACCTTTGGCACATACCTTTATCTCAAATAATGTCATCTAATTGAGGGGCAGACAAAGTGATGAATCAGAGAAAGTTTTGACAGAATGAGTCAGAGATTGAATATGCCCAGCTCTCAGGAAAGGCAGGAAAGAGAAGCTACTTAAGAGACACAAAGAGAGAGAGAGAGCAGGAGAGTTTTTGTGATTACAGTTGAGTTTGGTGTAATTCAGTTCAGGAGTTCAGAGACAGTTTTTCCAAGAACAACAATTCTGTGAGAAGTAGACAGAAGCCAGTTTGAATCAGGCAGATTGGAGGGGAGTTTTGAGGTCAAACAGCTAAGTTGAACCAGCCAGCCTGAGCTCCAAAAGAACTGGAAGGGATACATTTATTCAGCAGTAAGTCTTGGAGGCTGAAAACATTCTAGGCCTAGGTTAGCAGATGGAGGCTGTAAGCTGAAGCCTTCACAGTCCGAGCTTGCAGAAGATTAGTTTATACTGAAGTTAGAAGCTTCCAGGCCTAGGCCTAGGCATAGTTAAGTAGAAACACTCTGGCCTCAGCCCAAGCCATGTATTAGTAAGGCTTGGGTAGGGCTTTCATTTCATCCCATCATCCGAGGAAATGAAAACATTTACGACTTACAATGCTTCAAAGAGTTCAAATCATAAAGACATTTGTGTCAATTACACTTATGAGAAAGAGGTGAAATGCTGAGTCATGGTGACTGTCAGACTCTTTCTGGTCCACTTGAAAAACCTGTTCAGAGAATCTGGTGAGTCCTTGGGCTTTCCTCTGTCTGACTTGGCTTCTGGTTGTGCTCCATGGAATAAAATCCTGTCTTTATCATTGTGATTTTATTATCATATCTTTTCAATAGAGTGCCTACTCTACTGTGTTTTCTACCTTGTTGATGACAGAGAACAGCACACTAGCTCACCTTTCATGGTAACTATGCACGTTCCCTTCTGGTCATACGATTAGCAAGGAGAGAATGTGTGACATTGCAGCGCAGATCACTGGATCAAGGAACCTGTATGATCTCCTCCACACTAGTGGAGCACCTAGCAACAAGTCACTTCCTCTTCTTGATTCTTATTTTGCCAATCTATAAAGTAAGGCTGTGTTAGACAGCTTCCAGTTACTGAGACAAACTATCAAAGGAGGTTAACTCCTAAGGGTAAAGGGCTCATCTATTTCGCTTTGGAAGATTGAAATCCAAGCTGAGGTAGGCAGGTCTCAGACCTCTTATTAAGGACTGAGAGGGCAAGGGCAGGTGGAAGTCCATGGAAACAACCCAGGTAACTCTGTGAGCCAGGAGCCAGATTTAGAAAACGGATCAAGGTCTTTATTTGAAAACATAGACCCAATGGCCAAGGACTTCCTACAAGGCTATCTTTAAAATGTTCTCGCTCATTACTATAACCCTGAGGATGAAGTTCTTAACATACTGAATGGGAGGCCCTTTCAAAGCATAGCAGGGATTCAAAATCCACAACCCCAGGGCAAATTTAGTTATTTATATGACATTGTTACTGTTATAAAAGGAGAAGTTGTTTTTTTTTTTTTTTTCCCAAAGAGGAACATTTTCCCCACAGAAATTTAGCACTTGGTACACATCTTGCATGGTACTTAGTATGGCCGAGTTTTTTTGTTTTTGTTTTGTTTTGTTTTGTTTTGTTTTTTGCAGAAATACATTTCTTACCATAATTCTTTCCAATTAATGTTGGGCTCCTAATCAACCTCCAGTCTAACTGGGAAGGTTAATGGTATTCATGGCACATTGACAGAACAGAAGGAACTCTTTCTTTGAAGTCTAGGGAAGAAAGACAGCTATGATTTCCCATTCTTTCCTAAGTTGTGAATTTTCCTTATTCACGTTAATAGGATATGAGTCGTTAGTGGAAAGAGAGGTAGAGAGGAGAGGGGGAACGGTTTCAATGTAACACAGATGAAATGAAAGGACACCCTCAAAGCTCTCAATCTTACAAACATCAGGTGCTCAAATTAAACTTCATTCTAAAATTTCCGACACGCCGCTTAGCTACACAGCGTGTACAGAAAGACTCCAGCTGATGGAATTTTATAGTGGCAGAATATGATGGAAAAGGCTGGGCTTTTTATTCAAAGGAGGTATCTGCGCCAGGGTGACTATCTGTGGAAGGGAAAAAATAAATCAATTTCAAAAACCCCACTGCTCCAGAGTCTGGTCCAAGGCCACCATCTTAAGGGCCAAGTCTTCCACCTGGCAAAACCAAGCTATGGAAAAGCACAAGGGCAATTTATCCAATTGGCGCAGGCAGGCAGTTTATTTTTCAATTATTTTTCATGAGTCTTTCCTACGAGTGTGTTTCAGACAATTCTACCTCACAAGCAGGGACTATTTTGGAGTTCAAGTAGGTAGAAACAGAAACCAGAGTGGGTAAACATGCCCATTTCTTCAGTTTTATTGCTAGATATTTTGGAGTGGCTCCCTCCAAAAAGGAAATCTCCCTCTTAAATGGGTTTTTGAAGATAAAGTCTTAAATATGATCTCATCAAATAATATGATATAAAGTAAGTTGATGGTAATAATTAAAAAATGGACTTGGTCATTATCACACACAAAAGAAGCCTTATAAAATTGTTAATCACCATCTCTGCAGCAATGAATGCAATTAACCAGTGGCTTCTTTATCATTCTTATTTCCTATTACTTTCTGGCAGAGCACTGATTTAAAAAATGAGTGTACCTTTTCTTTTTTTCAGTCTCCCTGGAAACCAACAAATTTCATGTTTTACTGCTTTGGGTGAGAAGACCCATTTATTGGGAAAATGCCATTTAGGAAATTAAAATTATTAAGCCCCAAAGAAGGCTATTTTCCAACAGCAATCAATTGTGTGTGTGTGTGTGTGTGTGTGTGTGTGTGTGTGTGCCATTCAGAGAGTTTTCTAGAAATTTGCTTCAGAACAGCTGAGTCAATGTTGTATCATTTCAGGGCTAGGACACTTAGTGCCGTGGACAATCCAAGCAGCAGTCTCTCTGAGTTTGTTTCCTTCAGCTGGCTAATTTATACAACACAAATGCATGTTCAATACTCCAGTGACATTAGTTCAATTAAAAATATTAATTTGCTAGCCATTTTTATTAATCATACAAATAATCTGCGGAGTTTTCACTCTTATGTTGGACAGCATGCTTTCTGTGAGGCAGTGTATACAGAATGTGCTCATATGAACTTCACTAAATTATATCGGGGGTCTTGTTTTGCTTATTTAAGAAAAGAATACAACTACTCAGTAGAATTAAAGGTTATGATTATGGAATTATGTAATAAATGTCATCTTACTAAAGGAAACCTCCCAAAAGTTGGATGAATCACTGTATCTGAATTATCATATACGTCTGTTTTATAATTAATGTATTGATTTTATCTCAATATTTACTAGGTATTCCAATATACTTGTTACTGTTCAATGGCTAAATGTAAGCTTTCAGGCAGTGCAAAATATAGAACTACAAAATGCTCTTTGATTTTCTTAGAAAGAGCCATATAAATTAATCCTTGAATGATTAACATATAGTTATATGGTTAAAATTATGTAGAATATAGACCCCTGGATTTCTCATGTAAATAAGACTTCAAAACTATCCAACCACTTTCCAATTAGCACCAAGGCCTGCCTTTACAAGATGAGTCTCGCACCTGAGACCATTACGAGGGCCAAGAACCTGTGGCTACGCTCATCGTAGGTCCCAGGTGAGAGCTATTAATAGTATTTTGATAAATATACACGCTATTAAATAGACTCTAGTGAAGCATCGTTGTATCATAGATTAGTGCAACTCTCAACCCTCATCAGAGATGCTTCTTCTTACAATGTATTCGAGGTAACACAAACACCCTACAACTCATCAAGATGCAAAGGATAAGAGCGCGAAGAACGTTCAGCTCTAAATGGGACATCTATGTCACATCCCTCCTCCCAAGCTTCAGGGACCCAGGAGGCATAAAGACTGTAAGTTCCATAGGAAGTGGGTGACTTGAAGGAAACTACCACGTGGACTCCTGAGGGCAGTTACACTTTGAACTCACAGTGGTTGTGACAGGAGGCATAAGAATTGTGCAAGCTCAAAGCAGACAAAAATCCCAGCGTGGGGGCATAAAGAAGTGGAGGTGGGCGTGGAGCGTCACATCTAGTTTAGGACCTATTGATAGTTAATAGGCACTAGGAGGGAGGGAGGGGATGAGGAGGGTTAGGTACTAAGAGGAAGGGAAGGAGGAAAGGAGGGACACATAGGCAGGCAGGCAGGCAGGCAGGCAGGCAGGCAGAGTTTTCCTTAAGATTGTGGGCCCTACTAAGTCAACCATGCTCTCATGAAAGGCTACACACCCAAAAGTTTATCAGTAGCTTAAATTGCTCTTGACGTGTTTCTGAAAAAGGACACAGAACTGGCTGGGTAAGGAAGGGGGTTGTGTATGGTGGAAGTTGGAAAGAAGGTGGAGATGATCAGATGGCACTTTGTAAAATTATTGTTCAAAATTTTGAAAAATTTGAGAAATTAAGAAGTGGGAAATAGTTAAAGTAATTCTAGATGAAGATACTAACCAGTAAAAAAAAAAATCAATATAATTGTGAGAATTTATATCTGACTAAACAGAATTAAGCAAGAAAATAGTCATTAATAGAGACTGTGCCATTAACAGAAAAGAAGTTAACAGGCCCACTTCTGACATGGACTCTGGCAGCCACATGTTGATCACTTCCCCCTTGGTGGAGTGGCCTGGCAAGCCTACCGAGGAAGAGGATACAGACAGTCCAGATGAGACTTGATAGGCTGAGGTCAGATGCTAGGGGACAGGGTCTCCCCTTTCTGAGGACTAGGGTAGGGACCAAAAGGGTATGAGGGAAGGAGGATGGGATTGGGAGGCAATGAGGAAGGGGGCTATAGTGGGGATGTAAAGCAAACAAATTAAAAATAAAAAATTTAAAATCCTAAAATACGACTGTATTACATTGGTGGTCAGAATGTTTGCATGTAACAGATAACAGATGATAACAGAATCTCAAGAAAGGAAATGCAAGGATATTTATGTCCATGCTTGAGAGGAGTATAGCAATAAGACTTTTCTTCTTTTTTTTTTATTTAATTGATTTATTCAGATTACATCTCAATTGTTATCCCCTCACCTGTATCGTCCCATTCCTCCCTCCCTCTTTCACCCTATTCCCCTCCCCTATGCCTATGACAGAAGGGGACATCCTCCCCGACCATATGGTCACAGCCTATCAAGTCTCATCCTGGTAGCCTGCTTATCCTTTCTCTGATCATCACCAGGGGAAGCAGTTAAATATGGGGCACCACAGTTAATGTCAGAGTCAGTCCCTGCTCTCCATACAACTGTGGAGAATGTCCTGTCCATTGGCTAGATCTGAATAGGGGTTCAATGGTTACTTTGTGTATTGTCCTTGGTTGGTGCAGTAGTTTGAGCAGACCCCCCTGGGTCCAGATCCAGACGTCATGATGCTCTTCTTGTACGTTTCTCAGAAAACTGGGAATAGGGCTACCTCAAGACCCAGCTATGCCACTCCTTGGAGTGTACCCAAAAGATGCTCTACCACAAAACAAGGACACATGCTTAACCATGTTCATAGCAGCCTTATTCATAGTAGCCAGATCCTGGAAACAACCTAAATGTCCCTCAGTCGAAGAATGGATAAAGAAACTGTGGTATATTTACACTATGGAATACTACTCAGCTATTAAAAACAAGGAAATCCTGAAATTTGTAGACAAATGAATGGAACTAGAAATGATCGTTCTGAGTGAGTTAAACCAGACCCAGAAAGTCTCACATGGTATACACTCACTTACAATTGGACACTAGCCCAAAAGGGATGTCCCATGAAAGTCTTCACTTGCCAGGAAATTGAGATAGATGCGGGGACTTCCTATTGGGACTCAAGGTGAGAGAAGTATGGGAGAATGGGGAAATAGGAAAATCCAGAAGGTCCTAGCAGTAAGATTTTAGAGGCAAGTCTGGCTGTACACTAATAGTTACAGACTTGGCGCTAACATGATGCTCAGGGAACATTACAGAAGAGATGAAGGAGAGATTGTAAGAGACAGAGGACTCCCAAGTGGTGGGGACCAGGGTTCTGAAAGGAGTTCATGCTTCTGAAAGGAGGAGTGGCAGTATGAAGGTGATCAAGAAACACTGTCTGAAATTCTTTAAAACTTAATAGAAACATATTGTTTTAAAAAGACACTTAGAGCAGAAGAGTGTAGCTAGAACAAAAATAGTTCATATAGTAATGAGCTGGAATGATGAGAATTGGGACTCAAATTAAATTGTGGCCAGGCGGGACCGAGAGATGAATACTATGTATTTGTAAATAATTGGATTACAAAGTGAACCATTAACAGATCCACTATGCTTCCAAGGGTGGCATTGTTTACGATGAGGTTAGTATGTGTAGGGGCTTTAGGTCCAGTCCATGCATGCTCTTAGGTTGGTGGTTCACTCTCTATGAGCCTCTATTAGTTCTTGTGGTGTCCTTAGCTGCCCCAGCTTCCTCTATCCTTCCTCCCACTCTTCCACAGGACTCCCTGAACTCTGAGCTCCGAGGCCTATGGTTTTGTGGTGGGCCTCTGCATCTGTTTCCATTAGCTGTTGGATGAAACCTCGCAGAAGATAATTATGCTAGGTTCATGTCTGCAAGCATAGGCGAGTATCATTAACAGCGACAGGTGTTTGGTTCTCTCCCGCGAGATGGGTGGCAAGTTGGGAATGTCATTAGTTTGCAATTCCCTCAGCCTTTGCTGTGTCTTCACCCCTACATCCTACACAAATGTGGCAGATGTCCAGCCTTGTCAACATGTGGGTCCCCCTAACAATGGGAGTAAGGGCCGTTGCCAACTCTGTTGCTTGCCACTGTATCTCTTCTCCCCGAGCTAGGCCCCAGTAGGAGAGGATGCACTTAGTGCTGTTGTGACTTGGGGTGCCAGGGTGGGTTGATACCCCTTGGGAAAAATGGAGAAGCAGAGTAGGGGAAGGGAAGACATGAGAGTGAAACTAGGGGAACAGGAGGGAGGGCGTTGGGATCCTGCTGTAAAGAGAATAAATAAATAAATAAGTAAATAAGTAATAAATAAATGGGAAAAGAGAAATAAAAGATGAGGTTAAATGACTTATCATCATCAGAACTTGGATATTATGAGATCAGTGTTTTGCCTTTTTGTCCCACATTGGCACCCTTTGACTTTGGTGCTTACTAACATTTCTGTATTTACTTTAGGTGAAGGGGTTGTTACATGTAACTAGGAGGAATGACAGGAAATGATGAGTACCTTCTTGCATACTGTTGGGAAAAAGAAAGTCTGCCTCCTCATCTAGAAACCCTGGATTGCTTCTAAACTTCTCACTGATAAATTTGCCTTGCACTGTATCTACCTAACGCTTCCTGCTGAGTCTGAGAGTCATACTCTGTATTTTAGATGCCAGTATTCCAATATGGAGAACTTATTTGAGATCCTTGTGCTTTGGATTTTATATCGTTTATGGTTTCTAAATCTGTGGTATCCACAGTCATGGGATGATCTACATATATGGTTTGTCCACTACACCCACAGATTATGAATTAACAAATATAACCAATATTGAATAAAAATATTTGAGGAAAAAAATCTGTACTCTGCATGTATAGACTTCTTTGTCATTTTCCCTAAATCATACAGAGCATACAATTTACATAACATAAACTGTGTTAAGTACTATCCACTGCCACAAATGATATTTCAAATCTTTAGAAGTTTACAAGTGATATACATCAGTTATACACAAACCCTATGTCATATCACATAATAGCCTTGAGCATACATAGAATTTTATTTCTATTTGGAAATCCTGAAAACAGCTCCCAGCAGACAACAATGCGTGAATGAATCTATCTGTATTTAAGTCACAGATAAAAATTTTTATAGGATAATGTGAAAAGTACTGTACAAAAGTGGTTTGGTTTCTTGGTACTTTATTGGAAGCAATTAGTTAAATGCCTTTTATATACAGTAGAGAACCAAGAATCAAATGACTTTTTGTGTAACAGAGTTAACGACTTTTTCAAAGTAGTCATTTGTTAATCTTAAACCTTCAAATTGCTTTTCTTGAAAACCAAAGTTCGGAAATTTGATTGATGGATAGCTTATAGTGATTACAAAATGTTGCTTCCACCTTCAATGTTTATCTCTATCTGGTAGATTTAACAACCAGTAAAAGTAGGTATATATTATGATTTGGTAGTGTGTGTGTGTGCATGTGTGTGTGTGTGTGTGTGTGCGCGCGCGCGTGTGTATGTGTGTGTGCGTGTGTGTGAGCGTGTGTGTGTGTGTGTGTGTGTGTGTGTGTGTGTTGTGTATGTATGTGATGACTGTGTGTGGATGTATGTGGGGTGTATGGTATGTTGTGGGGGATGTGTCTGTATGTGTGTATGGATGGTGGGTATGTGTGGTGTAGGATGTACGTGTGTGTGGTATATGGTGTATATGTGTGTATAGATGTATGCACATAAGCATTCTGGTAAAAGTGCACATATCTGAGCATGTGAGTTTAAGTTGGCAGTCAATACCCGATGTCTTCTGCAGTGTTCCTCGCTTATTTTAGAAATATCATCTCTTACTGAAGCTGGAGCCCACTGATTCAGCTAGACTGACCTGCCAATGAGTTCCGAAGAACCACTCATCCCTGTAGGGATTACAGATGTGAGCCGCTCTGCCTAGCACTTAAGAGGGTTCTGGGTAGCTGGATGCAGGTCAGGTTTTCATGCCACTACAGCAGACACTGTACTGGCTGGGCCGGCTCCCTGACCCAGTGGTATGGTTAAAATAATAATTGAGTGAAGAGACGTGTTTATTCTGAACGTTGAGCAGACTGAATCTTCTGATGCCTTCCTTAATTAGCTACCCAGACTCAGCTCTAAAGGAGATACATACTACATGTGTGGTTAACATGGATCAAACTAGATAGCATCAGGCAATTCACACATGGATGAGGAACCTCAAATTTAGTGAATACTCTGATAGCTTTTTGAGAGGTATTTTAGGCAGATAAGTCTATATTTGATTCAGGAACTATTTCTTCCCAGAACTTTGAATATTTCATCAAATGCTGTGACACGTATTAATCCACTGCATCAATAAACACTATTGATGTTTTGGAGCTTTAAACTATAAGAAACTCTTTCGTTCAGCAAATAAGAGCATTTACTGCTAATCCCAAAGGACTGAGTTAAATTCCTGGATCTGTATAGTAGAAGAAGAGAACTGCCTTTATCAACTTGTCCTCTTGCCTCCCACTGCACTGTGGCATGCACACAGTCACACAAGTATAAGGTCACACACATAATAAACTAAAATGTTCAATGTTGTAAAAAAAATCTTTAAAAAATATGTCCAGAGTTCTAAATTGTATGACAGTAATGTTTCTTTCTAATAGCACATTTGTGGTAGATGTGCTCTTAGCTAGAACATGTGAAAACTGGGGAGTTTTGTTCAACTGAACCCTCTCTTTGGGGGTAGCTTTTTATTTGATCTCCACTTAGATTTAATGTCTATTCTTTTAGGGCTTTGGAACTCCAACACTTCACAACGTGCTAACTCTGCTTCCAAATGCATCGTAGAGCTCTTTCCTTTAGGTCAATATACCATAGAGCTTCTGTTTCTCAATGTACCCTTGTGTCTACTTGAGGAGTTTTTAGGAGCTAACTGATGAAATGTCCAGAACTTGACTTGGATATTTTATTTTAAGCTATTCTTTCCATATAATGTCCTTAAGCCAAAACTTATTCAGTCCTGTGCACATATGTTTTTCCATAAGCTTTTTTTTCTTCATTTGTTCTTTTTCCTTTTTATTGGTGTCTGAAACTATGGCTTGTATAAAGTACAATAGATCACTTCCTACCTCTCTGAGAAGATATTTCCTTCTGTGGAAGGAAGGAGAAAAAGGCCACAGGATATTTTACAATTTCCAGCTTTTCTTGTAAAGGAAGGACTTAAAAGAAGCATTCTCCGCCACCGTGTACCAGAGAGGAAGTAATGTTGAGAAACTGTGTGCTTTTGAGACATTTAGCAATGACCTGTACAGAAGAGAAAAGAAAAGAAAAAAAAATTGGAAAAGACTCCCTAAACGTATCAAAGAAGGGTAAGGAGAAAAGAAGGCCAGGTGTGATCAAGTAAGATTTAGAGAAAAAAAAATCTGGCTTGTCTAACTTTTAATGCATCAAACCAATGAGATTCCATGGGACTTTTGCATTCAAACTCCTTATAGTAAACAAACAGGAATATTAAAAAAAAAAAAAAAAAAAGAGGAGGTGGGAGGAAGAGATAGGGGTTGAGGAAGAAGAGGAGACAGGAAAGAAAAGGCAATTGTGCCCAAACCTGATGGCCTGATTTTGATCCTGGGAGCCATGTGGTAAAAGGAGAGGCAGAACTCCCCACAGGTTATACTCTGACCTGCACGTTTGTGCTGTGCTGTGCACTCGTGCATGTGCACGCAAACACACACACACACACACACACACACACACACACACACACACACACACACACAAATAAATCCATAAATAAACCTACTTTAAAAAATTTTTAAAGATAAAAGGCTTAGTGAATATAGGCACTTGCTACCAGATCTGATGTCTCAAGTTTGATTGCAGAGTCGCATGTAAGAGAAGGAAGAGGCCAGCTGCCTCACGCTCTTTTCTCATCTTCACATTTATGACTTGGCACAGGGAGCTCGTAGTTATATTTTAATTTAAAATTAAAATAACAATAACAACAAACCATTTAAAAGTGGGAAAGTCAGTCTGCCGATCCTGTTTTTATCTGCTCTTGTTGCTCACGCGTACTGTCGGCGAGCAGCCACTCCACTGTGGCATGAACGACGACGCCCCAATTGTTTTAGCTGAGGCTGTGCAAAACTGTGCAACTTTTAAAGCTTTGAGCAGTGTCTCTGCTTCCGGCAGAGTTTCCCTATAGATTTCTATCTCTTTTTAAAGTAGATTCAACCTCAGAACACCTCCACTCTGGGCTTTGCACACAAAATAAAGTTTTGTAAAATGCTCCATTAAGTTGAAAAAGGGATATTGCAGTAACTGAAAAATGTCACGTAGTGTTATCTTCTTTTACTTAAGTGCCATATCTCCAAGGATCACAGAAGTGAGGAGAGTTACATAATCCTGTTCCAAAGGAGGATAGACTTGCTTCACCAGAGACAGTGGAGGGGGGAATAAATCAAGGTTTCTGATGAAGAACCAGAAAGCCACGCTTCAGCCCTAACTCAAATTACGTGGCCAGGTTTTTATTACGCTTTATGTCTTCACCTATGACAGAGCGTGTGTCAATGACATCTAGTCTGAGTCGTCCAGTAGACTCATGCAGATCTTTTTAATGTTACACCTACAACAAAAATATGGATATTTATAAACAAGCATATATGCATTTATCTAAATATGCATGCATTAACATTCAGGCTCCCTTCAAAATGTGAGCCTTAACTGAACGAATAATGGCATAACATAAATCACGGCATGTTAAAACAAATAAAGAAAAACAAAAACAAAACACTAGCCAAGGCTCAAAAATCACTATTACTTGCATAATAATTAACAGAATACAACAGCAAAATTACATACTATATTTCCATAATGAGTTAAGAATACCTCAGTTGTCACCATTCTTAGCTACAGAAAGCAAATTTTTTTAAAATTAGAATTTCTGAATATATGACAAGGAAGTAGGTTAAAGAGCTGAAAGTAGGAGGTAGCAGGGGATGCTAAATGACTATTCCTCAAGTATAAATTTTTATAACCTGATAAAGTACACATAATACCACAACCAAAATACCAGATTATCCTTGTTACAAAACAGTTGATAACCAAATGTGTATACATATAAAAACAAGCCATTTGTGAGAATTTATATAATGAGATAGAAATTAACATAAAACAGAAATGAGAGCACACCAAGAGGTTTGCACACAGACCCATGAGGCGACACGGAACAGTTAGTCCCATTGGAAGGAAAGAACATTCTAGAAACACTGATGTGACTCTCACTGTAATGATTGCTATGCTTGATGTCTCCGTGTCTTGGCACATTGCCCTTTCTGTCCAAATCATTTCTTTACTGTTACATGATTCTTTAAAAATATTGATTGTTTGAGTTATTTTTTTTTTAATTTCTGAGTATGTGTGCCTTCATGTGTGCATATGTGTATGAGTGCAATGAGACCACCATATTCCTTGGCGTTGGAATTACCGATGGTTGTGAGCCGCCCAGCATGGGTTCTGACAACTGGACTCAGGTCCTCTGGAAGTGCAGCAAGCATTCCACTGCTGAGCCATCTCTCCACTTCCTACTGCACAACCTTTAATGGCTAACTTACACGTCACTCCGCAGCCCCAGCTTAATGAAGAGTGGTGTCCTTCATCTATATTGCCAAATGTACTTTTGTATAGCTTACTATATTGTGTTTTTCACATTCCTGTAAGGTTATTTTTCCTGGTATGTCCCCCATAATTGAGTTTTTTTTTTTTTACGGCTTTACCTTTCTCGGTTATAGATTTCTAGTAACAATACACAGAGGAGATTTTATTTCTTTAACTTATTCAAATAGTAGAGCAAAATGAGTGTGTTTTCACTTTCAAGTAAAGGAATTAATGTATATACAAGATGAGGCTGGAATAAGACATGTTTGGGTATTGACTTACGTCAAATAAAGTGAAAAAATTAGATGCAATATTATGATTGAAACTGGAGTTTTCAGAGCAAAAAGGACTAGAGGTTTATTCTGAAAGGAAAATTAAAAGGGAGTAAAAGGGAGTAAGTAAAAGAACTTTATTTATTTTTTGCAGAAGAGCAGGTGGACAATTGTAAAAGCCAGAGAACCAGGATGCCAGCTACTGTCTCCTACACATGACAGGGATGCTACACTCACGAAATAGCAACAATATGGTTGGGTAAAGAAGGCCTACATAATGACCACCCCAGTTTACAAGCCAACTTGTGTGGGGGAAATTCTATAAGACAATACCCCTAAATGCAGAATTACAGACCATTGGGAGACAGAGAATCCATTTTCTCTAGAGAGACACCATTATATATGCTACCTAATCCCAAGTGGTCAGCCTTAAATACCAAATATATAATATATAATATATATGTATATATCTGGATATGTATATGTGCATATGTGCATGTGAGTGTACGTGTGTATATATGTATATACATATGTATTTAACAATAATAAAGAAGAGAACATGAGTTTAAGAGGAAATGGAGAGGACACAGGAAGTGTTGGAGTGGAGAGAGATGCGTAGGAATCATGTAAACACAGTACTTACACATAACATTCTCAGCCTTAGACAGGATGTACATTTCACAACCATCCAGGCTCAGGGATCTTCACAGAAGAATGGGAAGGAAAATTATGAGAGTCTGAGTGATGGATTACATCAAAGAAACTGATCTTTGGATACAATAGGGCAGTTGCAGTTACCACCTCACAGCGATTCTCACAGATCTGTGCAGAGTCAAGCCAGACAAAATCCCAGCAAAGATGTGCGAAGATGGGCACAAAAGCCCATACTAGTTGAGGAGCTATTGGCATTTGATAGCTGCTGGAGGAGGAAAAGTCCATTTTCTTTAATCCTGTGATGTCTGGTTGGTGGACCACACTCCAAGGCAGGACCCATTCCCAAGAGTGATTGAGCAACACAAACAGGAAAAAGGAATAGAAAAATAAAAATGAGGAGGAGAATAAGAAGATGAGAAGAAGCAAGGGAAGAAGATGACTCAAAATTGAATAGGTATAGAGAATTGGGGATGCAGAGTTGATTTGGAGGCGTGAATACAATCAAAATAAATTGGAAAAATTCACAAAAAATTAATAAATTATTTTTTAAAATACAAAAATAAAGACTTTTTTTTGCCAAGGAAAAATCTTCTGATTAATAATAGGTGGAGTTTGCCTTCACACTTTGGAAGTTGAGAAAAATCAGTCTCATTGATCAAGATAAAATGGTAACTTTAACCCAACAGACAGAAATTCAGTATATGGGGGATTTTAAAGATGGATATGATAATATTCTGGAGACAGGACACCTATGACACACTAAATAGGATTCAACAAAAATCCACCTTGGAGAACCAATGAACTTACTTTGTTTAGTTATGGAGCACAGATAAGAGGTTACTTACAGGCGTATGGATGGCACAAAAGCAACTGTGCAACCCAAACGTCTCAGCCTAAGATAGAGGATAAACATGCCCACAGCTGTACAGATGGAGTCTCTCCTTCAGCTCCTCCTCCACCCTCACCTTCTATTAGTCTATAACCTCCCAAAACACAGGAACAAGAGATCACATGTAGTTGGAGTCAACTTGTGTAGATCTGCCGTGTGCTGCCAGACCCTGTAGCCAGGGTCTCAGGAGAGGGCCTGATGTCCTTTCCCATCACCTATTTCTATGATGTATGTTGGCAGTCAACAGAGCAGATCCTAAGGACCTCTTTGTAAGTAGTCACAGACAGGTGCAGACAATGCCTGTCATAGCTCGTAGGAAATAGGACATCCAATGGACATCATTTTCTAGCTACTGAGAGTGAAAATATGGGCTCAGTCTTGCTCTGACTTTTGGAGCTGGAATTGAGGACTTGGGAAGGTTTCAGGAGACTATGGCTGAAGACGCAGAAACTTGAAGAAAGATCTTGAGTCAAAATGAGCAAATAGCTAAGCACGCAAATGTAAGAAACGTATGCAAAGGGTGGCTAGGGTGATGAGACATGTTGAAAGGAGATGGGAAATTCACAATGAAGAAGGGAAACAGAGAAATCCATTAGAAACTGTTAGGAAAAGAGTTTCAATCCAGAAGTGAGAAGTTCTGCCAATTTTCTGAAAAAAAAAAATCATGAAAAACAAGTTTTCAGAGAACGCAGGCTTTAGGTTGGGACAAAACCGAAGCTTCAAGATTACTCTGTGTTTTAATCTTAGTGAAAGTTCCATAGGCTTCTATTTCTGCACCGTTGGACCCCAGCAAGCTGCCCTGTTTTGGAAGGTTAGGCCTTTGGAATGTGGAATCTAGCTGGACCAAAAGGAGAGGTCTAGTGCTTTTACTTGCCCCTGATTCTTTCCTGCATCCTTGGATTCCTGGCCAGCCTAGGTGTGAACAGATGTATCTTTACCTTCCCACAGTTTCTATGGCCTTGTTTCCAAGCCTGACATGCCTCAGTGGACTGTAGCCAGGGTCCAGAATAAGCCTTCCCTCTTTGAGGTGTCCCTTCAAGGCATTTTTTGTGACAGAGATGAGAACCCAGTCTAACAAGTAGACCGTGGAAGGAGGGCTCTCCCATGCAGAAGATTATGTCTCCCACATTTAGCATTCCTTGCTTAGCTGTAGTTCTTTGTGTGGGGTTGAGACTCTGTGGTCTTCACATGGTTCCTTTTATTATGTTTATTGTTGCAGTCCTAATTTTTGCTCATGTCAGGCAGTCATACTGGTGAGACATCATGGGTGTTGCTCCTGACATCCCGAAGATACACAGTCTGGAAGCTAACTCCCTGTCTTCTCGGTTTTATGATTTTTCTGTCGCCTCTTCTTCAGTGTTCCCTGAGCCTTAGGTGCAGGAGTGTGTGGTAGATGGATCCATTGAGACTGGGCTTCATAATTCTGGATTTTGTTTGGTTGTGTTTTTCTGTACCGGTCTCTGTCGAAAGGAGAAGTTACGTATATATAGAGCAGGTAGATAGAGAGGACTCTCATGAGGAAGAGAGGTGGGTTAGATGGCTGAGCCAGAAAGGAATTGCTTTTAGAGAACTTCGATGAAATCATATATAAAAAATAAGTTTCCATTGTATGTCCTTTATGTCTACTATAGTGCCAGTGACAATCATTTTAAAAATATGCATCTATGTATTGAATGTCTATATATGCCAGTCTGTATCTCATGTATTCCAGGATCCCACAGTGGTAAGAAGAGGGTATTGGGTCCTCTGGAAAATGAGTTACAGATTGTTGTAGGCCTCTAGGATGTTGCTGAGACTCAAACCAAGGTCTCTACATGAGCAGCAAGTGCTATTAACCACTGAGCCATTTCTCCAGCCTTCTACTACATGTTCTTTATTTCATTTTTCTTTTCTTTTCTTTTCTTTTCTTTCTTTCTTTCTTTCTTTCTTTCTTTCTTTCTTTCTTTCTTTTCTTGGAGGTAGTTCCAGAGCTGGGGATGGTGGCCCCATAGGATCACCTTTGTACATACAGTTTATCACCTGTAGTCCCACTCTTGCATAATCCTATGCATCATTGCCCATTGATCCATGCAAGACTGGTTTGTAACTTTTTTCTCATCTCCCTCAAAAGTATCCTGACTATTTTATGAGCCAACCCACACCCTATCTATCCTTTAAATAATCAGAGAAAGGAAGGGCCCCCTCTCTTCCCAGAAGAAGCCTCTTTGTTAGCCTTCAGGTCTCAGACAGGGTCGTCACAGTGATCAAATAGTATCAGCTTAATTCCGTGATACCTGCCACTATGTGAATTTGCATGTAGGTGCAGGAGCACATGCACACTCATGTGCAGGAGTGTGAAGGCCCTAGGTGCACCTGCACTCATGTGTAGGAGTGTGAAGTTCCTCAGCGCCTGTGCCATCGTGTGGAGGAGTGTGAAGTTCCTAGGTGCACGTGCACTCATGTGGAGGAGTGTGAAGGCCCTAGGTGCACCTGCACTCATGTGCAGGAGTGTGAAGGCCCTAGTTACACGTGCACTCATGTGTAGGAGTGTGAAGGCCGTAGACTGAGGTCCGTCATCTTCAATCTCACCTTACTTTATTCACTAAGGCAGAATCTCTCAGTTGACCCTGAACATCCAGTTTGCTTTGGTAGTCCCTGGGCTCTGCCTCCTAAATAAGTACTAGGATTACAAACTGGCTGCCTAGCCCACCTGCATTTACATGGGAGACGCTAATTCTGTTCCTTGTGCTTGTGCAGCAAGTGCTTTAATCACTGAACCAGTTCTACAACCAGGTACCTATTATTTTAAACCAACATTTATTATTATTATTATTATTATTATTATTATTATTATTATTATTATTATTATTATAAGCATTGTTATGTGAATGGAACCAATTAAAGTCATCTGAATCATCAAAGGCTGCATAGCACTAGAGGACAAATAAGAAAGGCCCGAGGCTTCCAAAGGCAAGTTTAGTGAATTTTATCTCTCTCCTCCATGTGTCTACTGTTGAAATGAGGCAGTGGTCTTAACTGGGCAAATTCCAGGCATAGGACTGTCAGTAGTGGCCATCTGGAAACAGAGCCTTGCCTTGACACTCTGTCATCTTCTTCCCCTCTAGCTCAGCCTACAGTAGGATGCCCCAGAGGCCAGCATCTAATTACATCCTGTCCCTGGGCTCCACACATCAGTCTCGTTGAAAGCAGGTAGCCTGGAAGTGAGAAGGGAAGAGCAGTTTCTGTAGGAAGTGTTCTGTGTGGCCTCCTGGGACCTGGTATGCAGATGGAAATAGGTCACTTGTTATGTTTGACATCAATCAAGAGATACTTCCTGTTCTCAGGACGGCAGTCCAGTCCTGTTGGTTTATTCTTCCTGCAAGGAGGCAGCAGGAGCAGACTTGTAATGGAAAAATTCTCCAGCTAGGTGTTTTTTATGATTTCAGCAAAGATATAAACATTCCCATTTTTCACAGGAGAATGAGTGCTTAAACATACATCCCAGGAAGCGCGGCGGCCTTTCAAGTTGAGGAGCCTTCCGAGGGAGTTTCTGCTTTAGAGCCTAAATCTTTTAAGCTCAGAGCTGTCGGTCTGAGGTCAGTTGCTTTTCATGTTACTGGAAGCTGGTGTTCGGTGTATTGGATGTAATAAGATTCAAATAGAACCCCAGTGGGGACTGGGAAATGGGCCTTCAGAGAAGCTCCATTCATTCTGTTTCAACAGTGTAAAGTTAAGAGAGCAGCGCAGGGGTCCAGGCACAATGCAGGCTGAGAAAGCAGAGCTGCCTGCTCATTTCCTTGCTAGTGACTTCCCTTGAAATCAGGGCCACCAGCAGAATTCTGGCAGAGGACATGTGCGTGCTAAATCTCGCCACAGTGGACTCATTACTATTACTTTTTTGATATGAAATTAAGAGCCGGCCAAGAATAAGACCTTTTTATTATCTCATGTATCTCTTCTGAAAAAAAAGATTATGTCATAAGAAAGATTTAGAAAAAGAAGAAAAGAGTGGAAAACCAGATTCTCGGTCCTTCAGAATTCAATAGGAAAACCAAAACCTTAAGTACGGAGAAAATTTAGTCCACAGAGGCTTAGATGTCTTTGTGATATTTTCTCAGCAACATACAGTATCTGTAACTGTACAAGAAGCATCTGGGAAAGAAAAACACAAAGCCAGTGTCGAGGGGCCCAATGCCTGCATGTGACCAGCCACCTGAGAGCTAATGCTCCATACTCTGGAAGGAGAGCAGCAGTTCAGCAGGCTTCATGTCCCAGGTTGAGCTAGGCTCACCCGGAGGGACCTGTCCCTTGATGTGGCATCTGCTATGAGAGGCCAGTAATGGGGAGAGACTCTGATCATTCTTTGGAGACTCTGGATTAGTTTTGGAAGTGACAAGACAGGAGCTGGACGCTTTTGACTTGACAGGTTAAGGGGATGTCAGGTCAAAGAGCTGTGAGCTGTAGGGGTTAGAAACTCTGTGGTTCTAGCTCTATTTAACTTGAATCTGAACACAGTCTGTGTTCTTTTCCCACAGGCTTATTTCTTTCCTGAAGAGAGGCGTACTGTCTGACATTCAGAAACAAAGGTAAGTTCAATATTTAACCTTAGAAATCTCTCTACCTTACACTAGGTAACCCCCTCAGAATCTATAATCTTCTTGTAGTCTCTTTTCTGCCCTTTCTTACGTGTTTCTATTTCCCGGCGAGAACACGTTTGCCATCTAGAATACAAAATATACATTATAAATATGTGCTGTGCAACACAGGGTAAAGCATACATAAACATAATCTACCTAGAAAACCATTAATATAAATGGGATTTTAATGGAAGTTGGACATGTGATGCGTGCTTTACATAGCAGTTACAATTTTTGTGACCTTCATACATCTATATCCAGAGCTCCCTAATACAGTCCTCCATATTGGAAAGACGAGGCAAACTAGCCCTACAGATAAAAGACACTGGGGTTTGAAGGCAAGGTCTTGTTAATCACAGCACTGTGTGTCACTCACATACATTTCTTGGGACTTTGTTTTGATTATAATGTTGTTCCCGCTTTTGTGTCTCTATACTTTGTAAAAGCAAAAGTGACCCCCTCCAAAAAAAAAAAAAACTTCTGCCTCAGATTAACTTAACTCTTCACAGATGACCATCCCTCTGTCCATAGAAAGATTTGACCATCAAACCCAGGTTGGCCCTTGACCTGGAATGTATTTGAAAAACTTTTGTGGTAAGGGCGAGGGATAGCACTTAATGTTTTTCATGTTTGACCTTGTGGCTCACATTTGATAGATGTTTAAATGTCTCCTGAGAGGAGAGTTCCGACTTGCTAGCAACAAGCTCAACCACGTTTCAAACGCTGACACGATAACCCAGCCACCAAAACTCCTTTATTGTACACATTCCCAGGAGCTTCCGTAACCCTGCAGTCACGTCTGCACTATAAACAGCAGAACGTGTGCTTCACTGGGTATGAAAATGCCAGCAGAAAACTGCTTAATTTTATCAGCCTGCTTTTCAGAGGGCGCTGACAGGCTTACAGAGGCAAGGATAGCCACGCCACGGAGGCTGCCAAAGCCACACTCTGTGTCTTTTCCCTTAAGTGGCGTGTCAGATTAACTCAGCCTGAATTTTGCATTTGCGATTGGTACAGATGCCCAGAGGTCTTAGGAGCAAATGCATATTTGACACCTATTTATCTCTGTCAGGGGGTTGTCATGGGAGCCAAGGTGATATTGACTTTAGTGGAGTCCTTTGAGGAGAGGCAGTAGAAACTGGATATATCTGCTTGGTTCTATTTTCATATCTATCCACTGCTTGCCAAAAGGTCAAGTTTCCCTCCCCCTCTCTCTCTCTCTCAGCACTTCCCGACCGTTTTATATCCTGCAGTGCGTTCTGTGATCTCCACGGAGTTGAGGTGCCGCTGGATGATATAGTGTTGGCAATGACCATGGGAGACACAGGTGCCTCTGGGACCAGTTGCTAGAGTCGAAAGAACTCTTTCTTAGCCAGGCACAGTGGCCTAGGCCCAGGACATCAGCGATTCCTGCTATGGGTGCTGAGGCTGGAGAACTGCAAACTTAAAAATCTGTGTAGGCTGCAGAGTGAATTCATGACCAGCCAGGGCAGTGTGCTGAGACCCTGCCTCAAAGTAAACGGTATGAAAATACATAGGACTAGAGCCCAGTAGGAGATCACTTGCCGAACATAAACTAGGGAATATTTTCTTAATATTTAAAATTTCTCTTACGTTAAGGAACTATAATTGAAAGAAAGTGCCTAAATAATTTTAGAGACTACATTGATGGTGGATGGAGGGGGGTGGGGGAGAAAGGGAGCAGAAAAAATAGTGGAATACTAAAAATAACAGTAATAATAATCAAGAACAACTTATTCAGGCAAGATCTAGAATTATGAGAGAAGTCAAGTCTAAGTCATTAGGAGTAGAAAACTCAGATATTTTCTTTTCCATTACTTTAAAAGCAACATGAAAGTGTATTTCAATCATCTTAAATCTCAAATTTCAAATTAGCAATTGAGCTTTTAAAGGCTTTGTGCGTTAGGGTTAAACATGAGTACAGACTCTCATTTTCTGAGAGCAAATGTCCAACTTGATCACGGCTGTTTACTGGGCCTGATTTGCAGGCCTGATGACTTTCATAACTACCAGCTTCCTTAGAGGTGGACAGGAACCCAGCCTAAAGAAAGGGAAGTGGGCTCAAAGTCTCCTGTCACCTTCTCTGGAAAATGTTTGCTGGGAGCAGAGGTGCAGGGGAGTGGGTGCAGGGGTAAGGGTGTTGGGGAGGGGTGCGGAGGGGGAGTGCGGGGGAGGGGAGAATCAGTTTTCTTCAAAGGACCACACTTAGTGCATTAATCCCATCTCAGGGCAGGCCTCATGCTCAGGGGTCCTTGGTTAATATCAAATTCTCTCTCTCTCTCTCTCTCTCTCTCTCTCTCTCTCTCTCTCTCTCTCTCTCTGCTTTTTTGTTGTTTGTTTTCACTTGTTTTTCCCCCTGTTTAAGATAGAGAAAGAACATGGAATTGGGTGTATAGGGACTTAAAGACAACCTGAAAGAGTTGGGGGAAGGGAAAGAACATGGCCAATATATGTTGAATGAAACATTAAGAACGTGGAAATACTAATTATAGTAATATATCTCCCAAACTTTGCAATTTACTCACATAAAACTTTAAAAATTTTTTTGTTTTAAAATACTCTCCTTATTCCCCTCCCCTATGACTGTTCCTGAGGGAGATTACCTCCCCCTGTATATGCTCATAGGGTATCAAGTCTCTTCTTGGTAACCTGCTGTCCTTCCTCTGAGTGCCACCAGGTCTCCCCCTCCAGGGGACATGGTCAAATATGAGGCACCAGAGTTCGTGTGAAAGTCATACCCCACTCTCCACTCAACTGTGGAGAATGTTCTGCCCATTGGCTAGATCTGAGTAGGGGTTTAAAGTTTACTGCCTGTATTGTCCTTGGCTGGTGCCTTAGTTTGAGCGGGACCCCTGGGCCCAAATCTGCCTATCATAATGTTCTACTTGTAGGTTTCTAGGACCCTCTGGATCCTTCTACCTTGCTATTCTGCCATGCTTCTCTCATCTAGAGTCCCATTAGGATGTCCTCCCCTCTGTCCCAGTTTCCTGGTAAGTGAAGGCTTTCATGGGACATGCCCCTTGGGCTAGTATGCAGATATAAGTGAGTATATACCATTTGAGTCTTTCTGCCTCTGGGTTAACTCACTCATTATGATCATTTCTAGCTCAATTCATTTATCCACAAATTTCGGGAATTCCTTGTTTTTAATAAAGGGAAAATGGGAGGGAGAGAAGACTGAGAGGCTACAAGGGATGGGATAACCATTGAGATGTAACAAGAATAAATTAATAAAAAAAAGAAAAAAGAGAAAAAATAAAATAAAATACTCTCCTTCCAGTTGTTTGCAGACTACTTAATAGATCTGTATGTATCATGTCCTAATGAAATTTTGCACTAAGAATTCCTTCCCATGAATAATTACATAGGTAGATATTTTAGTTCATCTATTTACCTAACTTAAAAGACACAAAAGATGTGATATACACCAAAACCAAAAAATAATTAAGTGGAATAAATGAGAGTAGAGGGTTGATCTTTCAACACTCACTATGTCACCTAATCAATAGAAAGATAAAAAAAATCTAACCAAACAAGATTAACAAAAGCCAAAGCCCATTTATTCTCCTGGAAGAACACCTAATTTAAGGTGATAAGCAATGTCTTATGATACCTTCCATAGGCCCTCAAAAGGAACTATTATTAGCAATGACCTTTCCATCTTCTACAGGTTAGTTTTTTGTCATTACAAATAAATTCAACTCAATGAGCTAGTCATTGTTTTTTTTTAATTCTTTTAAAATGTAGTATGATTTTCTGATTTCATTAACAATAGTCTGACTGCTTGCGTTATATGTTTAATTCTAATGTGTGTGTGTGCTTAGTTAAGTATCTTGCAAAGGTTTAGACTTTTCACACACACTTTTACAGTTGATTGTCTTCATTTCTATGAACCACATGTGTCATTCCACACAGAGTTAACGCATCTTACTTCTGAACGCTCCCTCATTCACTGATTGCTTCAGTAGTGCTATGTCCATGACAGCCTGTTCTGGTTCACACCCTGTGTTGCATGATGATATTTGGAAAATTATAAGACAAAATTAACAGCATAAGGCAACAGTAGTTCTAAGAACCTAATAAATGCTATGTGTGCCAGCTGCTCTTCACTACAGATGAGATGGTGGGCATCTAGCTGCAGATTTTTCAGGTATAACTGCAGGCTCAGATGCCACGTAGTGTAAGTTTTTGTTTGATCTTTGAATGGTTTTTTGTGTACAGTTGGCTTCAGTATGTTAGCAGCTCCTGGATGAGTTATGCTTGGTCAGTGTAGATATCTCTGCTGACTGAATAAAAACTATTTTTTAATGTAATACTTGCAACACTTGCTAACACATAAGTCACCGTTCACACGCATGGTTGTATATATAGGTGCTGAATAGTATATGTATTATTAAAATAAATATTTCCAGGGAAAGGATAGTGAAAGTCATGTCTGCATGACATAGCGGATCCTGTGTACAGTGCCCAAGACTCTTGGCTCTTTGGTTTCAGAAGATCTGAACCCCGCATTTGTCACCAATTATCTGTGTTTCAGTACAAACTGAGATCTCTGTAAGCCTTGCTCACTCATTTAACAAAAGGGATTGCTGTGAGGCTACGAGTGTGGATTCCTAAGAGGAGTTCTTTGTAAAGTGCATGGAATTTAGCAATTTCTTAATGAATGTATCCACTTAGTTCTGTGGGTATTGTTTGATATGGCTGAAGAGGTGAGTGGGAAGGTGGCCTGATGCAATGGTGTCAGCTCACGTTGGGTGGTGGAGAAATTTGAGCAATTACTCTGGTAGGGTGGGTTGAAATAAGAATTTCACCCCCGTGGCTCTAATTTCTCCTCTGTGTGCAAAGCCTTCCAAAACATGTTTCTAATCCAGACTTCATTCCAATTTTTTGCCAGCACAAGCTTTTGGTCAAAGGCATCTCCCTGATTGCTCTTTGCGAACCTCCCCTCAGGGAGGAATGCTGTCTGCTCACCAACATCCTTCACATTTCCTGGGACTTGAAAGCCCATTCAAACTTCATTACAGGGAAGCTCTTTCTAAAAATTACATCCTTCTCTTTCTGAAATTTCAATAGAATAACTCACTTTTTAATGCACTTTGGTCACGTACTGCTATTCCACACTATTGCACAAAACAACCACATGTTCAGTGGCTTAGAGCAACAAAATTCATTGTATAGTTCTTTAGGTTAAAGCCTAGCCTCACTCAATTGAGATCAGAACTTCCTATTGGTGCTAGGGCAAATCCTTTTCCATACTCATTAAGGTTTTAATAGGCTTCGTTTTCATACAATTGTGAGAATGAAGCCTGTATTTACTGTTTGGCTCTTTGCTGTGGGGGAATCTATATCCCATTACGTACCTAGAGTTTCCAATTGTCCACATATCTGACAACAGGAGAACATGCAATCTTTGTTATACTCTCATATTGAGACCCACTTGAAGAACTTGTATAACTAGGCAGAACCCAGGAAACTAATCCAGAATACTCTCTTCATGTTGAAGTCCTGTCACTTTGGTCACTTCTGTGATGTCCCATTCTGCCACAACCCAACAAGTCATTACCCCCTCACGCCGGCAGTCTTGTGCGATCCATTTTGGATTCTCATCACACAGGATTATATTTGAATTATGGATATTTCCCAAGATGTCAGTATCATGTCTCCCTGTTAGAATCTTGCATGGTAAAGACAATCAGGAGAGCTTTTACACAGTTCTCTTGTGTTGCCCTGCTCTGACCCACCCCAAAGATTACAAAGCAAATCAGTTGAGAGTATACACAGGCCAATCCCTGAATCTGGGGCCATGGGACTCTGAGTATTTTTGTCTCCAAGTAGTCCTATTTATAAAGGATGTACTTAGTTTGATCTGAAGGGTAATCTTGGAGAACCCTTCTGCCATCAACTCTCCTTGAGTTCAGTGCCATGAACTTGACCAGGCTTGGACTGAAGTGAGTAACAGGTGTCGTGAACTTGAAGCTGAACTTCAAGGTTGAGTTCAGTGGCTGGGGTAAATAGCTCCTCGCAGCATTTATTAAACTCACACGCTGTGATAGCGGTCCTTTGTATGATGGGCGTTTCTGTAGCAAAACATGGCTTTGTGCTTACATAATAAATTCATTATTGGTATACTTTCTTATCTTTTTTTCAAATGATCAACTAAAACAAAGGAATGCAAGTTTCTTCTGACAGTCCCTCAAAATTCTCTCTATTTCTATTTTGTGATGTTTAACATTTGTTGTGTAGCTATTTCCTCAGAATTGAAACATGCCCTCTTGAGAGAAGTTCCTTAAGACTTAGGAAGTAGACAAATACAGGAGTCTGGCTGGAAGACGAAGACTCCTCCCACCGAGCTTGGCTGCCTGAGTGCCATTCCCACGACACACATGGTGGAAGGAGAACTGAATCTCACAAGTTGCTCTCTGAACTCACATGTCGTTTAGGAGCTTGCATACACACACACACACACACACATACACACACACACACACACACACACACACACACACACACACACACATACACACACACACACCCCTTAGAAGTCCTAGGAAGTGACTGAAACTTAAAAGATCATCAGACTCCACCCCAATTATGTAAGGAACAGTAAGGAGAGGAGATTCCCCAACCTGTTGAGCTGCAATTCCTGTGTGGAAGTCCAGAGGTGCAACTTTCCTGAGTTGTCAGCCGTCGCACGATGTAGCTGCCTTTGAGGCATCTGTGCTTCTGTGAATAACTATCAACCACACTCCTCTACAAAACCCCAATAAACTCACTGGTTCGCTATTGTGTATTTAAGGTAGAACTGTCTCTTTGGTCCGTTGTTGGGGATCTACCTAGGGTGAAGATTGTGTTTGCTTATGCTTTCTCAAGAAAAGTCAGCAAAGGAAACCTGAAACAACTATACTTATTAGGGGACGCTTTACATCTTCACATACACATGCAATTTTTTTTTCTGTGAATAAAATTTATTTTTTTTCTATTGCTCATCAGGAAACCTTATAATTGTCTATGGAAATTGCATCCAAGTTCTTCCAAAAGGAAACCTAGCTCTATTCCTCTCAACTACAGAGAATAGGAATAAAACATGACAGAGGCGTTTTATGTTTCTAGAAGAGTAGTGTTCACTGAGCTAAATGCTAAGTACATCTTCATACTCTTTGACCAATCAGAGCCACCATTGACCAAAGAATGCGGTAAAGTGACACCGCAGGACATTCACTGCAGGATATAATCTCAGCCAACTGTTCTCCCCAAAACACAATTAATAGTAAATGGTTTTATTTTAGACAAGCAAGTCTCTATAAAGGGTTTGTAAACAGATTAGAGTTATCCAAGGCGGCAATGAAACGAAATGGTCAAGCTCAGAACTGACATAAGAAAGGGCTCTTAGTATTCCATCAGCTCCCTTAGCTCACACTCTGTGTGGAATACTGTATTATAGTATCCCATAACAAAGAAATGGCTGAAACAGTGAAGAACTGAATTCTTCCTTGTTTGAGAGAGAAACGCCCCCTCTCCATATGTGAACAACTGATCCCCACTTGGTTCCACTGTCTAGGGAGGTTCTGAAATTTTATGATGTGGAGGACATTTGCATTGGAGGGGTGGGCTTTAGGGTTTAGAGTCTGGCCTCACTTCAGGTTTTTAGTCTTTTTTTGTTTGTTTGTTTTTTGTTGTTTTTTGTTTGTTTGTTTGTTTGTTTTTTTCTTGTGTAAGAGTGAAATGTGATAACTCTGCTTGGTCTCATTCTCTTGCAGGAATGCCTTCCCTGCCACACTAGAATATATCTCCTCTGGAATTGCAGACTAAAATAAGCCCTTTCTCTCCTAACATAATTTTGAGGGGGTCAGGATATTTTATTAGAGCAACAGAAAAGTACCTAACATAATTACTCCATGTCCTATGGCAGAATATGGTCTTTCCAGGATGGGAGTAAATTGATTTTGCATTAAACCTTACTTGATTCCATTTTGCATCTTCCAAATGAAAGCTAGATTCATGTTTTTCCTTCTCAAGAAAAAAAATTAAGTTTCCTCATTAAATATTGGTAACTATTACATGGTGAACACTGGGAGATAGAACAGGGCAAGGGTTACTATACCAAAATGCACTGATTCACATATCAGACGCTAGAACATTCTGTTCAGAGGCAAATGCTCAGTATAATAAAGTCATTTCAGGGGGGAAAAAAACACAACAATGCTAGCCCGTATTTGGCAGCTGATCATAGGTCTCCACATTGTATTCTCCCAGAAACCAAATCAAGAAAAATGATCTCAGAAAGGCCTGTTGTTTTGGCAAGCGGCGAGATGAAATCACATTTCTGCATATCACACTGCGGGTGGTGTTTTAGAAATGGTTAACGCTGGTGTGATTCCAAGAGGCATTAAAAATATTAGTCTGTAGCTTTAAAGCTCAGCACCTTCTGCTCCCAAGCAAGGGCTGGCAGCGTCCAGGCAGAGTAATTATTATATGGCCAAGCACTTGAAAATATGTTTCTAGAAGCAAAATGTGATGATGATGGGAGAAATTATGGAATGAACAATGCCAGGGCAGTTATAAAGAAAAGTATTCATTGGGACAACACAGGTACTGGGGCATGAAAGACAATTTCTAGCAGCCTGTGCGTATGGAAAAGTAGCCCCTATTTGAGTTTTAAGAAAAGACTAAAACAGAAACACCTATACAATGGCAGTCCCAATACTAGAGTCTAGTTGATATGTGGTCATTGGTCATGTTTTCTTCTAATCCTCACTTCAGTGTAGTGTGTGTGTGTGTGTGTGTGTGTGTATGTGTGTGTGTGTGCGTGCGCACACATTTTATATGTTATGTATGTGCGTATTTGTCAAGTAATATTTGGCTAGTGAACCTTTATAATCAGCACTCTTCGCTTTTGTATATGGCTAATTAAATAATTTAAGTGAGTTTTCTGACATCATGTGGCTCCTGGCGATCAAACTCAGGTCATCAGGCTTGGAACCAGTGGTCTTTCCCTACTGTGCCACCATGCCAGCCCTCAGGACATCCTCTTCCCTTACCTTAAATGTTCTTTTTCTAGTACCCTAATACAGAGGTATTAGAATGTATCAAGTTCTCTACCTTGACTCATCAGTGCTTTGGTTTGGACATTCCTCCCTGTTTTATGCTTCCGAGGTCAGGTGGGCCAAGGCCCAGATGGCTTCTTGTGTTCCATGGGGGCAGAGATTCCTCTCCTCATTGGATCTCCACCTTCAACTGCTCGTTTCTTTACAGGAGATGGTCAACATGGTCATTGTATTCTGATTTCACCTTTTGGCTGTACATGCTCAAGTTTTCTTTTCTCCTTTCTCCCACTTGATCCAGACACCCAGTCTACAGAATGCCACAGTGCCCCTCCTCTTTTCCCCTCTCATGTCCTGTCCAATCTCTTTTATTCCATCCCTCTAACTCAGCACTTCAGGCTTCCCCTAGAGAGCAGCGATCTTATTAGTGTTCTGCTGATAACATACTTTTTCTTCTCCTACACTATTCTATATAGCACTATCAAGCGGGGGAAAAAAAAGTAATGGCATGACCGTAACTTGTGTGTAAACCATTCTGCAATGTCTTTACTGGCAGATGAAACCAAAACTGCTGGCCTTGCCTCTTATCAAATATCCACATCGACTTATGTCTTAGTCAGTCACACCGAGGGAAGCCTACAATGTAATTCTCTACTCTTTGTCACTTCTTTTCCATACATTTTTTGCATATTTTTTTCATTTTTTAAATTAATTTATTTTTGTTACATCTCAATGGTTATCCCATCCCTTGTATCCTCCCATTCTTCCCTCCATCCCATTTTCCCCTTACTCTCCTCCCCTATGACTGTGCCTGAGGGGGACTTCCTCCCCCTTTATATGCTCATAGGGATTCCATACTTTTTTTAAAATCACCACACATCTTTATTTGCTGCTAAGCTAGTATTAGTTTCAGTGAGCTAGAAGTGGGTTCTGATCACATTCAATGAGGCCAGAATTTTTTATTTTATTTGGTTTAAGTTGGAACTATTGGTGTCTAGCCATCGTTACCAATTATCAGAGGGTTTACGAAAGCAAGCTCTATCATGCATAGGGCTCCGTCTCAATGAAAGAAGTGGGACAGGTTTCTCTGTGCGGATGTGGGAGTCAGGCACCTTCCAAGGTATTTCCTGAGTGGAGGGACGTGTGCCATAGTTGACCCTAAAGCCTAGATCCTTTGACTCTGTACTGGGTTGGTCTGGTGCTATGCATCCAATTGTTCAATACTGACCCCCAAGATCTGGGTACAGCCCAATGAACACATTCTCACATACACCAAGTGATGTTGTGTAAACTTTGCTCAACAATATTCTCTGACTAGTTAAATAAAGTTGCTGACAGCCTGTAGCTGGGCAGAAGAGAAGAAGTAGGCAGAGCTTAAGCTCCCGGGCTGAGTGTCAGATGGGGACCATGAGACAAGGTAGAGAGAGAAGCAGAAGAGGAAGCTGGAGAGAAGGAGGTTGCCATGGGGGCAGTGTGGACCATGAGCACGTGGCCATGAAGGCTGGCTTGATGGAACAGAAGCAGCACAAGCAGGAGCGATTATGACAAGTAACTTGGAGCGTGTTGCCGGGAAATGGCAAACTTGCTTAGAGGGTTGATATCTGCACAGTTATACTTTAATGGATTTTTAAAAATAAATCTAAAAGTTCTCTGTCTTGATTATTTGGGAGTTAGCTAGGGTAGAGAAGCCCTCTAGAGTCTAATCTCCTTTCTACAACAAATATCTAATCAATGTCCCTGCCTCACCATATGAATGAAGGCACCCTTACTCACATTGGGTCCAAAACTGTGGCAACAAAAAGCCGTAAACTCAAACTCAAGCTCTCCTGTTTATCAGAAATGTAAAGTTGAACACATCTCTTAATGATTCTGAATCACCTTCCTGATCTGTGAAATGGGCCCAACAGGATTATCATGATCTGGAAACAAAGTAGACAACTGAACAGAATTCTCACAGTTAAAACAAAACAAAACAAAACAAAAAAAACCCCACCTTGATTATATATGTTTCTGTGACTGAAAAAAAAAAACCTCACCATGATTGGAAAAAAAAAGTTTTCCCAGAACCAGGCAAGCCCTAGTGGACTAAAGATAGAGGGAGAGTGTGGTCAACATTCATCAACAAGATTATGTCTTTGCCTTAAGTGACTAAGATGAAGACTGCTAGGATTTCTCTTTCTCTTCTAGATGAGAGCAGTTAACTCTAACCACAGCAATAAACAACAACAACAACAACAACAACAACAACAACAACATGTCAACTACCAGTTCATTTTCCACCAGTGTGTGTTCTTGCAGGGAGGTAAATGAATTTGAAACATTTTCTCAGTGTACTAAGTTAACCCTACAACAAAAATTCTCTGTTACTTTCTCTCTCTTTCCCTCCCTCCCTCCTTCTTTCCCAAGTCTAGGCTGTGAGACACAGATCAGCAGCATTCACAAATGTGGTCATACTGTGAGATGCAGACTGAGAGCATGTGCATACTGTGCTCATACTGTGAGACCCAGACCGACAGACAACACGTGCATACTGTGGCCGCGCTTTGAGATGCAGACCAACAGCATGTACATACTGTGGGCACTCTGCTTATGTTTGCACCACAGAGAATTTCTCAGCTTGGAGAGACCTGGATTCAATTGCTGGATGAAGAAGGCTCATCATCTCCTGGTGCTCAACTGCCAAATTAAGCCAACAAGGAAGAGAGCGTTCAGTCATTAGAGAAATCCTAAGTAATTCCAATTAGGAATGGGAAGTGCATGAAGCAGCTGAATATTTACTCTGGACTCCAAATGTCTGAGCTGAAGTCACAGCTTGCCTACTGCCAAGAATTTTTGAGCAAGTTGCTGTACCTGTTTGTGGTCGTTGCTTTTGTCTCATCTTGCTTCAGTGCATTACTGGAATCTGCAAACTGGAACGGGCACATCAACTGCACAGCATCGCTCCTGTAATAAAACACAGACAGCCTCTGCCACCAATTATGGATAATCTTAGCGCCATTATAATTTACCCAAAGATGCACTCTCTGTGATCTCAGCTTCTGAATTCTCTGAATTTATCCTGCAGACTTACAATCTCATTCTTTTCTTCTTCATTAAGTAATTTGAAGAAAAAAAAACCGTAAACCCCAGAAAGGAATGTGTAGACTGGCAGGAGTAAAGGATGAACAAGTAGGAGCTAACGGTCCTATTTCAGATGCCCATCACTAGGAACACAGAACACGGGACTGAAGAGCATCACAGTCTGAGTTAGCACACAGAATAGCAAGTGGCAGGTGCTTGCCAGGGTTGGCATTTAAGCAAATATCTACTGATAAATGACTAGAATATTTGTTCCTTTTCCATTAAAGGAATCTTGATAAGTGAAGTGGATAGCCCTGGAGTTTAAGACTTGGCAAACCGATGCCTTTCCGGAGAACACGGTTGTTCTTTCTGAAGCTCCAGCGCAGATAATTACTTAGAGAGGCTCTCAGGCATCCAGCCCATCAGCTCTCGGCTAGAGCTTCAGAAGTCACGGGGGTTCACATCTGAACTGCTGAGAAAGGAGAATGTCTTTATTAGATTTGGAACATATTTAGTATAAATATGCTAAATATAAAACAAATACCTCCACAGATCTCTGATTTTTCTATGGTGGAATAGTCACCTTAAAACAAGAAGATAAAGAAATACCCACATAGAAAATTTACATTGCCTTGTGTACTCTGGAAATTCTCCTAGTTTACTTTTTAGCAAAGGTAAATTCCATTTTGTTTTAGTATGCATGTTTCTGTAAGGCTAAACTGATTTTATACATGGGAATGTACTGCTAATTAGAAATGTGAGAGCAAAAATGAATATCATCAGTATTACTTTGTACATCTAGTTTTGGAGAACTCAGAAAGATTCATCTGTAGTAATAACTGTCACTAAGATTTCCCAACTGATATGATAAGACCACATAGGCAAGGGACAGAAGGCCTGAATTTGAACTGAGAGCATCTAACTTTACATTCACTGTTTCATAGAGCCCAGGCAACTCATAGATCTGTGTAAGTTAATGGATAAGACAGGTTGTACACACCTGGGGATACTTTTCATGTGTTTATCAAGCATGATTTTGTACGGCCACTGTGTGTGATCATTTTACTCACCCATCTTTCTAAGTTTCAACGTTCACTGGTCCCAACCCACTGCCTGTCAGTAGTCACTTCTCACTCCCATTTCAGAGGCTTGCCATCCTGAAGCCTCAGTGGGTATTCCGTCTACTTGAGTATGCATAATTCGGATGCTGAGGATTTGGTCTCAGTGCGATTCTGCTCCAAGCAATTCTACTACCACATCCTGAGAAATTTAGCCTTCAACACCAGGGCCAACCACTCCCAGGAAGATGCTAAGCCGGCCATTTCAACACCACCGAGTCTTTTGACTTCAGACGGCCCTAACTTCTACCGATGGAAACCATTCATGCTGGCTCTTGCCATCTTTTCTCTACATCACAAACTCCATTTCCTTCAGCCCACTTCCTCCGACATCAACACCTGAAGCACAGACAAAGGAAGATATGGCTGAAATCTAAACAGAATTCTACCAGGTTACTGCCAGGGGTGTTAGCTGCATCGCACTCATAACTGCCTTCATTGGTTCTGGAATCCTTTCCAAAACAGACAATTGATCCTCTCTCATTTTGGTCTTCATCAATTTTGCCTGAAGGAATTCCAATTCTAGGGCATCCTTGGGGCCTTTGCTGGAAGGTTCAGGGAAATTTCAGGTATGACAACCTGCTCAATGATTCATAGAATTCTTAGCCTTGACCTGTGGATCATCTCCAGTTAATTATGATTACAAAATATCCCAAACTGTCGTGTCTGAGAAATTATGAAACACTAGTTTGTTCAATGCGGCTAAGAGATTCCTCTGGTTTTCCTGCATGAATGCCCTTTTATCATTAAGCTTAGCTATATGTGTCCTGTCTGTTTTTATAAATCAATGTTTCTCAACCACTTTGGGGGTCAAATGACACTTTCACAGGGGTTGCATATCCGGTATCCTGCATATCAGATATTTATGTTATGATTCATAACAATAGAAAAATTACAGTTATGAAGTAGCAATGAAAATAATTTTATGGTTGGGACTCACCACAACATGAGAAACTATATTTAAGGGTCACATTATTAGGAATGTTGAGAACCACTGCTCTAAATGCAGTTGGACAGGGGGACGAACTCTTCCAGTCCTGTAGGGAAACAGTTAACTAGGGTTTAAACAGTTATTACCTAAAATGGCTTGTACCTCTTTTAGCTCGTAACGAGGACTTGAAGTCTCCCATGAAGAGATTTCAAGTGTCATGGGTGATCAGATAGTTGTCCTTGGTATGTATTTGTCATGGCATCATGCTTTATCCCTGTAACTGTGTACAGTAACTACATATCAAGAGTTAAATTGAATAAAACATTTTTCTATTTTGATTTGATTTTTATTTTTGGAAACTTCATACCTGAATACAATAGCTTGTAACAAATGTTCACCTTCTGATCCAGCTTCACCTACCCCCAGGACATATCCCCTAAAGTTAGGTATTTTCTTGTTAAAATTGTGGTGGTTGGAATGAAAATGATGCCCCGCCCCCCCACCCCTCCCACCCCCCTGCTCCCCACCCCCCACCCACAGGCACAAATATCTGAATGCTGGATTTGCAGCTTTTTTGGGAAGGATTAGAAGGTTTGTCCTTGCTTGCAGAAACTATGTAACTGGGAAGGGGCCCCCTTTGAGGTTTCAAAAGCCCAATGCCATTCCAAGTTAGCTCTCCCTCTCTCCCTGGCATGTAGTTGCTCAACAGATAAGCTCTCAGCCACTGCTCCAGTGTCACTCCTGCCTACGGTCATGGTCATGCTCCCTGCCATGATAGTCACGGACTCCCCCTCTCAAGCCTTAAGTCCCTACTGAACACTTTCTTCTATTTGTCAGTTGTCTTGGTCATCGTGTCTCTTCACAGCAGTAGAAAAGTAATGACGACGTTAATGTAACCAAGTAAGTTATATACGAATTATGTAGAATATATCTAGCAGAGTTGAACTGTTAACACTAAGCTACTACTGGCACGGAATAAAAGTTTAGGGGCCAATTCATTTCACAGGACATCATGAAGAACCTATTCCATCTTGCCTCGTGCTGTTTCCAAAAGGAATTCGTTATGAGAATTAGTAGCCACCAGCCTGGGTGTGCACCCTACTGTAAGATAATAGTGGAGACTACATACTAGGAGAAGTCTCTGTTTCTTTTAGTCACTTTTAGTTATGAGTCTTGCATTATGATCCCTATAAATTCTTAAAGATATTTTTAACAGACATGTTTTTGCTTCATAAAAATAAAAACCCAAGGAAAAAGACGTCAGCAAGTATTATTCCATGGATTTTCTTTATGTGCTTTCTTATCTGTAGATTATCTAAACTACAAAAAATAAAAAATGAGAAAAGAACAGTAAAACAAAGAAAACAGAAAAAAATAAACCTTAATACAATGAGTATTCAGTTCTGAATATTTCTGTCATAAACCACTATAAAGTCCACAACTTACAACAGTTCACCTTATCTTACTATTTGGAAGTTTGACGAAAGAAATGGAATTTTGAGCTATAATCAGAGTATGCACAAAGGCTTTCTTTTTCTTTCTAGAATGTCAAGGGAAGGGTCTATGGTCTGTTCCCCCCCCCCACCCCGGCCCAGCTTCTGGATTTATCTACATTCCTAACATGCTGTCCTTTGTTTACCTTCAAATGACTCTCAGCCAAGCTCTCTTCGCCCATTCATACCCTCTGTTTCTGACCTTCCTGCCCACCTCTTATGTGGACCTTCTAGGGTGACATTGGATTCTTTCTAATGCATGATAATCTCAAGTTTCAAAATCCTCCATTTAACTGTACCTGCAGAGTTTCTCTCCTTTCCCATGCAATGTGATATATTCAAAGATTCCTTCCATTAAAATATATCTTGGAGTGGGGGTGTTACTGGAGAGATGGCTCAGAGGTTAAGAGCATTCACTGGCTGCTCCTCCAAAGGACCCAGGTTCAATTCCCAGCATCTAGGTGGCAGCTCACAACTGCCTATAACTCCAGTTCCAGGGGGATCCGACACCCTCACACAGATAAATATGCAAGCAAACACCAATGCATGTAAAATAAAAATAAATAAAGTATATCCTTGGGGATTATGGTTTAATCCTACCCTGCGGCGCGCAGCCTCGCCGATAAGGAGCACGCCACACTCAAGATTCTTCTGACAGCATTTATTGATCAGCTCTTTTTGATGGCAGATGCGAAGGACCCAGAGTCCCCCAAAACCCGCTGCTTATATGCTGTTTCGGGAGGCGTGCCGAGTCCTCATTGGCTCACTCAAAGTGCCTAATTAGCATGTAGTAAAACACGCTTTGCGCAAGCGCATTAGCGAATGGTTTCGCGCCACACGCAGGCGCACTCAAGGCCAGACAGCCGTGAAGAACCAGGAAGCAGGAAACCGGCGCCATCTTGTAATGGCGATTGCGGCTCCTAACACTACCCATTATAAGTTGTTTTTGATCCTTTTATATTTTATGAAATGTTAACTAGTATTTAATACTTCTATAAATTAAAAAAATCAAGGATATTTTTCAAAGCTCCGATTCAAACTCAGTGTCTAAGTTTTCACTTTTGCCCCGAGGTTTATCACTTATGTATTTTTATATATGAGTATTTTATCTGCATGTGTGTATGCACTGAATGTGCAAGTTTGGTGCCTAAGGAGGCAGAAGAGGGTATCATATCACCTGCAATGTGAGCATAGATGAGCTACCATATGGGACCTGGGAATTGAACTCACATCTTCTTCAAGAGCAACAGGTGCCCTGAACTGCCAAGACAACTTTCGGGCACCGAACTTTATAATCTAAAATCTTAATAAAATAAAATAAAATAAAATAAAATAAAATTTATGTGTACTAATGAGATGGCTGGAGACTCTCAGCATATGACTCTGACTCTGATTAAAGTAAATTCGAGTCTAGAACCAGTATCTCTAGCACTAAGGGGAACACCAGGAAACTTGGAAAGTAGATGTTTCTGTGTATAGATTCTTGGAAGAGAATAGACAGTTCCAGTTAACTGATTTTTTTTTTAATCTGAAAGGAGCAACAGGAAGATCATTGTGCCAGATGACTAGAACCAGACTGCACTTGGCAGTAAACCCATGGACTTTTCCCCATCACTAACTGTTGTGTTTTCTTTCAACATAATGATGGTGACATCAGAAGTATAAAAGCCAGGACAATAAGAGAATCTTCCCTACATGTCCTGGTATACAATTCTTAAAACTAGCTAAGAAGTGTGTATTTGTGTGTGTGTGTGTGTGTGGGTCTGTGTGTGTGTGTGTATCATGCTAAATGACAGGGGGCATCAAAATGTCCTTTAAGAGAATGTATCTTTTCTTAGATCACCTTCTCTATTCATTTCATGATTACCAAAAAACCTAGGCCGTAGAGGAGATACCCAAATTACACAAAACACATGTACTTTATGAATATGGAATTGGGAGGGTAACATCAGAGGCATGGGTCAAGTTGGAAGGGGCTGAAGAGCAGTTCTCAAACATTCTATCTGCACCAAGTCAGTGTTAGGGAAGGTTTCATTACAGGGTGTGGCTTGAATGGAAATTTCAAATTATCTCCCTTAATGGCCCATGGGAACCCAGAGACCAAGGTGAGCAGACCCATGGCGACATTATACAGCCCTACTTTGATTGTATAGGAATTAGCAAGTGCTTTCCTAAAGTAAGTAGGCACCAGGAGGCTCTGGAAATAGGAAATCCCTCTGATCAGATCTCTTACTTATGAAAACTGTTTTATTAAAGATGCAGGTAATAAATCTGAGGGCACAAAGGGGCTCCTGCACCTTCATTTGGAAAATTGGCACATCATCCTCAAAACCGCAAACATGTATTCTCAAATTCATGGTTTCAGAGTATGTACCAGAGGACAGAACTGCTTTTAATGTTGGTTTAATGTGTTTTACCTGCTCTTTGAATATTTCTTATACCTGTAAAAACTTGTGACAATGATGATCCTACCAACCACTCATTTTCCACCTCAGACTCCACCATGCCACTCATCAGTATTCCCTCCCAACTTGACGTCATCTTTCCTTATGACCCACTGTATCCAGTGTGCTGCCCACATGGCAGTAGACGTGGGGCCATCCAACAGGGTCCAAGCAACCTACCAGCATGCTTTGTGATAAGCCGTTATGATCTCCGTTTCAGCAAGCATATCTGTTATGTTAGAAGTAGTGGCAGCACATTAGTCCATTAGCTAATCATCCTCCGTGGTCTTTGTCCTGGAGAGAAATTGTCAGCATATGAACCTTGGAGCTACACAAGAGTATCAGCAACATGTGCAATAGGGGTTGGGTTGACTATATTGGCACACGTGCATCTGTGTGTGCTTCTGGATAAAAGAAATCCATCCGTTGTAAAAGGAGGAAGTGATATTGAGAGTCACTGCATTAGTCAGGGTTCTCTAGAGGGACAGTACAGACAGAGTGAATATGTAAAGGAGATTTATTGTTGTGGCTTACAGGCTGTGGCCCAGATAGCTAAACAATGGCTGTCTCCCAGGGGAAAGCCCAAGAATCCAGGAGCTGTTCAACCCACAAGGCCTTGTCCTCAGTATACACTGAAATCACACACACAAACACACAAATAGCCTGAAGTACCAGGTAAGGAACAGCCTTGCCAACAAGAGTGGGGGCAAGCAGGAAAACAGCTGAAGTTTCTTTTCTTTTATGTCCTTTACGTAGGCTGCCACCAGAGGATGTGGCCCTGACTTAGGGTTGAGTCTTTCTAGCTCAACTGAGCCAATTAAAACAAACCTCTCACGGTCATGCCCAGCTGCTTAAATTCTATTTAATTCCTGTTAGAATCAACTGAAAACCAAGAACAGCCACGGCAATCACTCTTAGTGTTCTTCTGTCTCCATGTCGAGTGCACTCCTGGTGTAAACATATTTTAAATATAATCTGAATGCAACGTGGTTTGAACTATTTTAATGCATTCGTGATAATAAAACATTTTAAATATTTCTTCCAGTTTTTGAGACTATGGTAAAATTATATCATTTTCCCCTCCCTTCTCCCGTCAACCTGCCCATGTACTCCCCTTTGTTCTTTTTTAAATTAATGACCTCTTTTTACTTTGTTTCATACATATATGTCTATGCATATATATGCATTCCTAAATCATAGGTACAGACTGCTTAATTTATATAATTTTACTTGTATATATGCTTTCCTGACTGACCATTGGTATTGGAAAACTAACCAGAGACTGAGGCAAGTGAATCTCTGTGAGTTTGTGGCCATCATGGTCCACCTGGACAGTTCCAGACAGCCAGGGCTACACAGAGAACTTTCTCTCTGTCTCTGTGTCTGTCTGTCTCTCTCTCTCTCTTTCTCTCTCTCTCTCTCTCTCTCTCTCTCTCTCCATGTATATATATATATGTGTGTGTTTGTGTGTGTGTGTGTGTGTGTTTGTGTGTGTGTGTTTGTGTGTGTGTGTGTGTAGAGATACTCTTTATTACCTATGTGCAAGAGGTAAAACATTTCAGAAAGAGACAAAATAATGATTATATAATCAACAATCATACAAAATAAATAAGAGCTGACATGGTTAAGTCTCGGAAAAAATACTTGGGAGTGAGATGGAACAATATACAACTGGTCTAATTTCACACACAAAATACAATTATTGATTTATTTCAACTTGGGCCACACCATGAAAGAAGGAATGACGCTAATTTCAGACAACATCCACAGAATTCAAGACTGCTCCAGGCACTCCTGCTTGCCTCTCTTAGGTCAGTCTCAAGTACTGTTCCAGGGCAGCACAGCCAGAGTTATGCTGTGTGCTCAGCGATCATCGTGCTTTTGAACATATCTCTGTGCAAGTGCCAAAGGCACAGGAAGAACGACGCAGGCATGAGCTTAAGTTTCTTCAGGTAGGCGAACCGTCTCTGTCTGTAGTCAGGAATCTAAGGTCAGTGCAGGCCACGTCATGTGAAGTCTGTTTGGAAAGCGACTTCAATAAGAACAGCAGTCATGTCAGTCTAAATGTGTCATAAGCAAGGGGGTTGTCTGTAATAATGGCTGTCCATCTGTAGGGACAGTGGGGTCTTTATCACTCTAATTTAACACATTCAGTTTGCATTTGGTCCATGCCGTGGACATTAACGTATAGACCAGTCTACTTTGGTAGAGAATTTGGAGAATAGCGTGCTTCTTATTCTGTAATTTAAATTTGAGAATAAAAATTTCTTCTTCTTTCTTATTTTTTTTTTTTGCGTGTGTGTGTGTTCAAAGGCATCAGCATCTATGTGTTTTTAAGTGCGTGTTCTGTGTGTCGGGTGTGCATGCACTATTGCTAATATGATGAAGGTTGATATTGGCTGTCTTCTTTGAACAGTCTTTATTTATTGAGACTGGAGCTCTCACTGAACACAGTGAGAGTTCCAGATAGCTGAGCGAGGCATCTGGCTCCATGGATCCCGTGTCGCTACCTACTATGTGCTGAGATTACAGGCTGTTTTGCATGCCTGGTCACGTTGTGCGTGGATTCTGAATTCTCATTCTTATGCCTGCATGGTTAGTACTTTATTCACTGAGCCAGTCTCACCATCATGACACTTGTATTTTTTTTTCCTAAGTGGTACCCATATACAGCTGTAGCAGGGACAACCACACACACTTCACCAACATGCATTGTTCCAGCTAGACGAATACGGGTGAATACGAGAATTCTCTGGCAGGTCTGGAAAAAATATTTGAGAGTTAAATGACTGCACACTTTATCAGGATTAAATTAAATCTATGAACTTGATAAAATTGCTCAGACTCTGGGATGGGATAAAGTGCATTGAATTACTTTTAAAAATAATCATAAAAAGGCAGATAGAGTTTGGTCTTGCAGTTTCATGTGTCTTGCCCTGAGTAGGCAGCAGCCTATATTTCTCTTGCTTACTTTGACAATCTTTGCCCGTGCAGGGAGTGATAATGATTTAAAAATTTGATGAGTCCATCAATTTGATGTGAGAAGAAAGAAGACAAATTTTAATGCAAATCTAACAGTTATCTACCGATGCCTGCTGGTCCATGTCGCGGGGATACTATGAGGTCAACTGCCATGGTAGCTGAAAACAATCTGAAAAATATGACCTGCTTTTTTAGGGCTGTGTGCCAAGTAGAGTTCAGAATACTGAATACTGAAGCAAACTCGGGTTTCTCTCTCTCTCTTTCTCTCTCTCTCTCTCTCTCTCTCTCTCTCTCTCTCATTCTAGGAAGTTCATTAAACTGGAAAAGATTTACAAAGAAAAGGAGGGGAAGGGGAGGGAGACAATTGAATTGAATACTTAGATTTCTTTCTTTCTTTTTTCCCCTCCTTCTTCTCATAAATTTTATGCAACCTTCAAAAAACTGACCAATTTCAGATACTCTTCTTGCCTGAAAAATCTTTAAATTTTCACATTTTTTAATACAAATCAGAAAGGTACTGATTTATGGATGATAAATATACCCAGGCTTAAAAATCAGTAATTGTTTTTTAACATAGCGATGATGAAGGTTTTTATATGTTATTATTACGTCACACTTAGGAAGTCAGAACCCAACACAGGGGAGGCACTCTCTCTACTCCTGACTTTTCGGCCCTCTCAGGGCACCACAGTCTCTACTCATACAGGAGATCTGAACTACTTAGCAAGTCAGCTGGAGAGCAGAGTGTGGCAGGGAGCCAGCACCACTGTTCACCTGAATCCATTCACCTCTAGACCACAATGGGATCCCGGAAGGCCTTTCCTAAGAACAAGGAGAGAAAAACAAAACAAAACAATAACAAAACCCAAAACAAGTAGGTTGCATCTCTCTGCAGTCATACCTGATCTGTGTACAAAGGATGAAGAACTCAGCTGCCTACGGTTTCCCTTCCCCCATTTTCCCACAAGTGAAATAAGTCTTGAAGGCTGAGGTTTTAATACATTGTGAATAACTGTGAAAATCATCCTGCAAATAAGTTCTCAGACTGATTGGCACTAGGCAGTTACATCAACTACTATTCGGTTAATGTGATAAAACACCAAGACCAAAGACAGCATAGAGAAGGGATGGCTTCTTTTGATGGAAGTTTCTAGAGGAGGAATCCCTTAAAAGCATGGAAGGCCAGGCAGCAGGTGGCTGGCATAGGAAGCTGAGAGGTTACATGGCCATCTGCATAAAGAAAGCAGAAAGTGAATTCCAAGTGTAGGCAGGGCTGTAAGCCTCAAAGGCCACGCCCAGTGATGTACTTCCTCCAGTAAGGCTGCAACTTCTAATGGTTCCAGACCGTCTCCAAACATCACCAACAATTGTGTTCGAATACATGAGCCCTTGGGGACATGTCTCATTTGAACCTGCGCAGCCGTAGGTAGATCAGACCTCTTCCCATCCATGATCCTTATTTTCTCGTTAGCATCCTTTCTTCAGTTCTCACAGATGTGTATATGGAAAAGAAAGAGAGAGAAAGGTCCAGAAGTTGACCTTGTGTGTCTTTTTAATTAATTATTGTCTTTATATAGGACCATGGCTTCCACTGCCTCCTCTTCTCCCTGCTCCTCCCTCTCCCCTCCCCTCCCCTCCCCTCCCCTCCCCTCCCCTCCCCTCTCCCTATCCTCCCTTCCTTTCTCCTCAGAGAAGGAGATGCCCTCCCATGGATACCAACCTGACTTGGCATATCAAGTTACTGTGGGACTAGGTGCATCTTCTTCTATTGAGCCTAGACAAGGCAGCCCAGTTAGGGGAAGGGGGTCAACAGCAGTCAACAGAGTCAGAATCAGCCTCTGCTCCAGTTGTTAGGGTCCCAGCATGCAGACTGCGCTGCGCATCTGTTACATATGTGCACAACAGGGCCTACGTCTAACCCATGCATGCTCTTTGGTTGGTGGTTTAGTCTCTGTGAACACTTATGCGCCCAGGTTAGTTGATTCTGCAGGTCTTTTTGTGGTGTCCTTGATCCCTCTGGTTCCTTCAATCCTTCCTCCCATCTCTTCCACAAGACTCCCAGAACCCTGTCTTATATTTGGCTGTAGGCAAGTGCGGGAATATTATTAATAGTGTCAGTGGTGGGCTCTCTCTCATAGCATGGGGCTCATGTTGGGCCAGTCATTGGTTGGGTATTCCCTTAATTTCTGCTCCATCTTTACCCGTGTGTATCTTGTAGGTAGGGAAAATTGTGGGTTCAAGGTTTTTTTTTTTTTTAAGTGAGTTGGTGTCTCTATCCCTCCATTGGAAGTCTTGCCTGGTTACAGGAGGTGGCCGTTTCAGATTCCATAGCCTCTATTGTTAGGAGTCTAAGCTAGGGTCACCGTCATAGGTTCTGGAGAGTTTCTAGTTTGTCCCAGAGACATACCCCCACCCATCCCAGTTCTCCCTTCCAATTCGCTGTCCTGTCTGTCCTATCTACTATCTCTCCTAGTGGATAAAGAAAATGTGGTACATTTACACAATGGAATAGTATTCATCTATTAAAAACAAGAACATCATGAGATTTGCAGGCAAATAGATAGAACTAGAAGATATCGTTCTGAGTGAGGTAACCCAGACCCAGAAAAACACATGTGTTGTGTACTCACTTATAAGTGGATATTACACATAAAGTACAAGATAGCCATCCTACAATCCACACACCCAAAGATGCTAAGTAACAAGAAAGTATGCTTGAATCTCACTGAGAATGGAAAATAAATTGACTTTCTTATTTCTCTAAAACTTTATCTTTTTGAGGCAATGTCCCTCAGTAAAATTGGGCTTCGTTGATTGGACTAGTAAGCTCCAGGCAACCACCAATGCTGTGGTTACAAGCATCCATCGCCGTTCTTGGCTTTTTACACGGGCTCCGAGGGACTAAACTCACATCCCTCAGGTCCGTCAGGTTGCTCAGGTCCACATGCTTGTACACGTACCTTAATGACTGAGCTGTTTCCCTACCTTACTAATCCTTACACATTTTTAAATCCCACTCTCACAGTAAGGAGTGACTGAAGTGGAAAGAATAGAAATTAAAATTAATTTTTCAGGAAGATGAAGGCAGTTTTTGGGCCCATCTTTATTCATGCAGTAAGATAAAAGCTCTCCTTGATGGGAAAAATTTCTTGTGCTTTCAGTCAATGATACTAAATCATAGGCTCATTTCTGTTCAGCAGCATGAATTAAGTAACTTTATAAGGAGATTCCTATGATGAAAGAAAGATGGGAGAGTCCGTTTAAGGTGGCTAGAATCACAGTAACTCTTGCTGATGACAGAGAAGTGAGATGTTGATAGGATTCTTAGAGACAATTTTATTTCAGATGCACAGTCTCTAAACTAATTTTCTTATTTTTAAGACGATAAGAGTTAAAAAGAAATGCAAAAATAAGAAAAGAATTTTAATTGCATAATTATCTACAGTGTATTATCTATTCAAATGAATTCATTGAAAAATTCCTCTGTATGAGGGGTGTGTGTGTGTGTGTGTGTGTGTGTGTGTGTGTGTGTGTGTGTGTGTGTGCGTGCGCGCGCGCGTGTGCTCATGTGAGTACATTTTTTGTGGATGCTGGTGCATATGCAAGTGTTCACCTGTGGAGGTAGATGCCAGAGGAGAGCCCACTTGTCCCTCACCAATAGTCAACCTTGTTTATTAGGCCACCATCTCCCACTGCCCTGATGTTCACCAAACAGGCCACTCTTCTACTTCTCCAATGCTAAAATTTTATAGATGCGTGTCACTGGGTTTATATTTTTACATGGCTTCTAATGACTGAACTCAGATCAGAGCTCCTCCTTATCCACCCAAATTAAAGGCGGCTCTCTGACATCTCTTACTATCTCAGTCAGCATCCGCATGAAGTGCTGCTCTGAAAAAAAAGGAAGTTGATGCCCAGATATTATTGTTCTTTTTTTTTTTTTTTAAGATTTATTTTCTGTTGTGTGTGTGTGTTGGAGTGACTGTGAACATGAGTGCACACACACACAAAGGGTGTCAGACCCTCTGGAGGTGGAGTTAAGGGTGATTGTGAGTTGTCTTATAAGAGTATTGGGGACAAGACTATGTTGCTCTGCAAGAGCATTAAGTATTCAATAGCTAAGCTGTTTCTCCAGCCCTACAGTACGAGTGTAGTTCTAGAACTTTAGATATAATCTGGTTTTGTTTGAAAGCAGTCCAAAGCCCACATGGGAATACTACAATATAGGATTTTGTCTTTAGAGAAGACAGAATGACAGGGCTATTTTTTTTTTTTTTTAACAAACAACGGTAACAGTTTATAATAATGTAACAGGATGCTTTGAGGCAGGGCTTGACATTCCACAGCCCATAGGCAAACTTGACCAGTGCTGGGTTTTGCCAATAAAGTTTTATTGGGAAACAGCAACGGTAGTCATTTTGCTCACATGGTGCATGCGGCCTGTGGTGTTACAGTGGCATAATTTAGCGGTTATAACACAGACTTGCTGCCTGCAGAGCATAAAACAGTTCTCTTCATACTGCAGGGAATGTTTGCCTGTTTCCGTACAGAGTTCTTGAAGCTGTAGCGTGTCTGTCTATAGTTCCTTTGCTCTTTGGCATGCAGGATGACTGTTAAACCCTCCGTATCTGTGTGTATAAGCATGTAGCAGACAGAAGCAATCGGTGGGGTGGCACACACCTTTTTAAAGTCAGCTGGCAGTACAGAGGTAAATGCGCAACACAGAGGTAAACATGGTTTCAGATTGCTTTTCTTCTTACAGCTAGCATTTCACACAGCCAGGCTATAGCCACATAGAAAATCCTCAGCAGGCGATATCATTGGATGCCTATAGTGTCACTGCTAAAAGATAAATGCCTCCAATTGCATGTCTCAACTGAGAGGCGAGTGCTGTACTCTTGTGCTAGTGAAATATTTACATTGTGAACATCCCCAGAAGAGTTTTATAACTGGAATCTGGTCCTACACAGAAGTTGCACGTTCCTTGGCTTGTGATCTCTTTGCTCTGTCTTTCAGACTCAGAGTCACAACTCCAGAGTCAGCAAAACTCAGTAATTATTGGCATTGTTTCAGACTTTTAGATCCACCTAGAGGGGCTTTCTCCAGCATTTTATTATGGTGACTATTAGTGAAACCACCAAGCCTTATTATACATGCACAATTAAGCAATTACTGCATACACCTGCTTCATGCCAAGTCAGAGAATGGCTGTTTAAACAACGAAGCATGAAGCTGTCATTAAAACTAAACCAACAGTAAAACCAGAGACAGATTGGAGATTATCTGGGTGCCGTAGGGGTAAGAGCACTGAAATAGTGGGGTTTTTTTTGTTTTGCTTTGCTTTTAACAATTCACTTAATAATTAGGACTTTCACATCCATATTTATTATCCTGTGCACTCCTCACTGTGGGAAAAATAGGGAAGAAGTTACTACATGGAACCTCATTTCGCCTTGGCAATTTCTAGCTAAATTATAACAACTGAAAAAAAAAAACATTTCTTTAGTCAACAGGCCTGTAGATCGGGGGATTTCCTGCTTACTTTGCAAAATGGGATGATTTTAACTAATAACTCAAAATGAACTCTATCATAGCTGGGCTGTGTTAGAATACAGAAAACCCAGTTGCAGAGCCAAGGTGCTTAACTCTTCTCTTTGTGCAATTACTAGCTAGTGGTTTATTAAACACACACATTTATAGAGTCTCTGTTATGACAGGCCCTTCAGCGATGTCTTGGTTAGGACAACAAGAAAGGGAAAGATTTGGGTGCTAATGAGCAAGTGCCCAGTGACTCCCAACCTCCTTCAGAGAAGGAACCATGAAAGTCCTGTGGGTGATTCTGGATCGGATATACTCAGGTCCGCCATAACATCACCCATGGAGAGACAACTAAGTGTAAAGAGTCTTGGAGTCACACGTTCTCCTGGTTTTTTTTTTTTCCACTTGTTCGGCAACCAGGACCTGTGTTGATGTCTTAAATTGTTTCTGAGCCGTAGGGCTCAGCCCTTGGATCTTCTCTCTCCTCTTTTCACCTCCTAGATACTATCACCCACCCCTGGATAATTGCTATCCTCACAGCAATGGGAACCAGCTCCACATCCAGGTCACATCTCTTCACTGGGGAGTCCAGCTTGTCTCCTGGGCTTCCCAGTTGAACTGTCTCTTCAAAATCTTCCAGGTGTCTTACCCTGAAAGAAGTCACTGTGGTCACTTATAAAACACCTCTTGGTCAATATTCTATGTAGATGAGCTAAAGTAGAAGCCTTTTCCCATCACAAACCCCTTTCTTCTATGCCAACCTTTCTCCCTTTATTGCAGTTTCTGCTAAATCTATATCTGAGGTAGCTTTCTTTCTTTTTTTTTTTAAAGATTTATTTATCTATCATATATACACAGTATGTTGCCTGCATGTACACCAGAAGAGGGCACCGGATCTCATTATAGATGGTTGTGAGCCATCCTGTGGTTGCTGGGAATTGAACTCAGGACCTTTGGAAGAGCAGGCCGCGCTCTTAGCCTCTGAGCCATCTCTCCAGCCCCCGAGGTAGCTTTCAAATGCAACACTTACCTCCCACTCTCTTGCCATTGCCCATTAGTGGCACTTTTATAGCTGACTGCAGTATTTCCCAACCCATCCCCTATTCCAGAGAGGGTGATGCACTATCACACACCTGTCACTATAGCAAACACTCGTGATGCTAATTTATAAAGAGAAGCAGCTATTCTATGTCATGAACTTGGATGTTTGAACCCATGATTAAATAGCCCCCTTATTTTTGGATGCCAGAAGACACTGTATCATAACAGAAACGAGTGGCAGAGAGAACTGCTCCCATTACAAGACAAGAAGTTTAATAGGGGGCTGAGAAGTCGGTACAAAGGTGGAACCCGTTTACCTAAGGTTTCTCAGAAGACCTCACTTCAACTGTCCTATTACCGCCTGCTAGCTGATGAGAGCTTGGTGTAGGAACCCTTGTAGGGTCCTCACTGGAAATACAGCATTGGGCCAACGGTGGGTCTCCTGATGCCACCCCACGTTTCCACTGACATCGTTAACTGGACAAGACCAGGCCTCACTTCTCTGACTCCCAGCTATCATCTCTTGAATCTGTTTCCTGTCAGCTCCCATTGCACCTTCTCCACTGCACACAGTCTCAAATCCCACTCCTTGGCACTCAGTCAGGTCTCTTCTCCTCTTCCTTCCTCCTATGCTTTTTTTTTTTTAACCTCTGGGTCCCACTTGATGCCTTGCATGTGAGTTTTGTTATTAGTTGCCATTTATGGCTCACATGACATCAGTTTTGTTTACATTATTCTGATCCATCCCTCCTGTTTACTTCATCCTTCCTGCCTACAGGACACATATTTATCCAGCTCGCTATTGTAATGACTGTAACATAACACCTGTCGTATGGTTAATGACATAACACCTGTGGCATGAACACATCACCTATCCTTGGAAAACATACATGTAGGATATGACAGCAGAGAGCGATGAAGTCAAATCTAGGCCTGTCAATTTCTCCTCCTACTTCTGACAAATTAACTTACCTAAAATTCAGCTTTTTTAATGAAGTAAGTACAAAAGCACCTAACTCATCAAATTGTGGCAAATGTCAAATAGGTCTAAGAGATGCATTTAAATTCCCAGGAAATTATAGTTCTTAGCAAAACTGTTTTATTTAATCTCCTACAAGGTGGGGTTTTGCACCGCCGCCATGCCTATGTGTTCAAAGGATGCTGATGTCATCTCCTAAAGATATCGTGCTTTGCTTGTGCCCCATTTCACTTTTCTTTAGTAAGCATCTGTTTACTTACGTATAGGGGAAGGGATGGACAGGTGAGTGGATGCTACTGCGCTCGCATAAACGTCCAAGAACAGCTTATGGGAGTTGCTTGCTTGCTTAAACCATATGGATCCTGGGATTGAACTCAGATCCTTAGGCTTGCCAGCAAAGCAGTCTTGCCTGCTGAGCTATCTTGCCACCTGCTTGCCTTGTTCCTTGAAGATCTGTCTTAAGTGATTTCTTTCTTTGTTTTTTTTTATTAATATAATCTGTAGACACAAACTGTTTCATTGTGACATTTTCTTGTATGTGTATGGATTCTTGGGTCCAGTCTTAATTTAGAAATAGTATTTCCTGTTAGCGCACCACTCACCAGGTAGCACATCAAAGACCACTTACTATTCACATGGAGAACTTCCCCTTCACTCAACATCAGACGTTGCAGTTGCTGATTAATTGCGTTCTAGGTTTCCTGATTAGCTACCTAACACATTCCCATCAATTTGATGGCTTAAAACGAATCAAACTTATGCTCTAAGGCTCTGGGGAGGGGGGGGCACAAGTTGAAGACGGCCTCGCTGCTCTTTCGAGGAACTGCACCTCTGCCTTGCCTTTCCCAGCTTCCAGAAGTTTCCTTCATTCTTAGCACATAACTTTTTCTTACTGCAGTCATGGTCAGTCAAGGTTTTCTCACACAGCGACCTCAACTGAACACCCATTCCTCCCTCTTACCTACGTTGAAGAACTCCATGATTCCATTAGTTTTGTATACATGGTCTCTGATAATCCAGCCTACAGTCATTTAATTAGCAACTTTAATACCATCTACTGCCTTTCTTCTTCCTTGTCAAAGGAGACACATTAGCGAACTCGAGGGGTTAGGATACAGACAAGGGGGATTGCTATTCTGCCTATGACAGTCACTCTGTGCTGGACTCTGCGCTAAGTTCTTTATCGATATAAGCCCAGTTACTTTGCTCAACTGTCATTAGAGGTACATATCATTGCTCCTTTCTCAGGGAAAACAAAATAAAAACAAAGACGAATAAAGCCCAAGAAAGCTGTGGCAAATAAATTTTCTTGTTACTTATGGTGGACCGTTGGAAGGCTGGGGTCCTGATATTAATTCTTTCACCCACTGTGAAGTTTTGTGCTCTTTGCATGAGCTCATGAAAGACCGTCTCACCCTGCCCTTATTCGACAATGACTCTAGGTATGCATGCCATTTACTGTGAAATGACTGTGTGTGCATTAACATTCCATGTGAAAGCAAGCAGACATTGTCTTTACATTGGTCTTCAGCAGTAAGCCTGCAACATTAAATATTCATGCAAACATCCATTTTCAAAAATCCAGTCCTATGTCCCCTGTACAGATGTAAGGAAAACTAAATCTCTAATTGGGAATATTTAAATGTTTAAAATTTTTATTTCAATGGAATAATAGGACTGTATGTACGCATACACATGGTTGCGATGTTTTTTGAAGCTGTTTTAATACTTTTGAGTGGAAGCTTTGAATGCACAGGGGGGCTCCTGAAATTGCCCTATCTCTTTTGCTTCTTAACATTAGCATGATAAAGATTTCTCCGATGTGAGTGAAATTACTCTGCTGTTATATAGTGAATTCGGCTGTAAATGTCATTAGTATGTATTTCAATGTGTTTGAGTCATTTATGGAGGTGTGAAGTCTACACTTCATGAGTCAGATGTGACTGTGTTACTCTCAAGGCCAATAAAATTCTAGTTCTTAGGGGGATCATCAGGAGAAAGAGGCTAACTCAGTTTCACTAAGTGAGAACTTGCAAACAATCCTTTCTGTTCAAGGAGTTCCTGATTTTTTTTTTTTTTTTGGTGTGTGTGTGTGTGTGTGTGTGTGTGTGTAAAGGCAAGCTAGCTCATGAAGATAAGTCTGCAGATTATATTCAGTTGGCAAAGTGCAGCGTGACCTTGCAAGGTAACCATGCCAAACTGAAACCTCCCTTCTCCCTCCACAATCCATTAAAAAAAGAAAAAGAAAAAAAAAAACCTGTTTTAATTCCCTTATCGAACATTTCCTTTCCCATGGTGCACATGCAAAGCTGCCAGCTTTGAAGACTGACTTTGTTTTAGTTTGTATTTCCTGTCACTCTGGACATTTGGGACTGTGCTGAGGCAAGAAGAGGAAAGTGAATGAGCCTTCAATTCTTCTAACGGATGCAGAGACACATATCACCTGTGTCCCCATTGAGGCACCCAAGCAGAATAGTACCAAAAATATATTTCATTTTGGGTTATCTTGATGAACTGCAAAGGAAATAATATTTTATTGCAGTAGAAATTATGGAGGCCTTTGGGGACAAAAAGAAAAAGAAAAAAAACATAATTCATTCTCATGCAAACGACTGAGATTGCGGGTGGTTGAGCATATGGGTCATTGAAATTGCTCTTGTTTTATTAAATACAATGTTTAATAAGTCCAATTCTCCTGTTGACAAAAATAATAGTAAAACTTTTTATCATGTTTTCTTCCTTTTAAAAAAATGTGTATGCTATATATCGCTAACTCAATGAGAGATCTGCTATCTCTATTTCTGTGGAACGGGAGGAGGCAAAACCAGTGTGTACGTTAAACTTAAGGATGGAGAAAGTAGAGATGAAAAATAAACTTGAGCATTTCTTCCAAAATTCCAGAGCTGGACAAATCATAAAATCTATATGAAATGGAAAACCTATTTTTCATAGTTTAGGCTAAGTATGGGTGATAAATATGTTGTAAACTTTAGAAATGCCTAATTCGTTGATGTTTATTTATTTTTGACACTGTACCGCTGCTTGACCTAGATCTCACTGTGTAGTCCAATTTGGTTTTATACTACAGATGATTCTCCTTCCTCAGCCTCCCAATTCCTGGGATGGCAGGTTTGATCTTCATCAAGTGGCAAGTACATCCAAGAAATGTTTATAACAATTTAATTAGATGAAAGTGGGCACTGCTTCCCTGCAAGAGGACCAGAATATCAAGTGAGGAAGGTAGGTGGTAAACATAAAAGATTATTTCTTAACCAAAACTCATTGCACCTTGGGATGCCCTTCGGAGTCATCAATTGTAAAGCAAAACTGTTTTTGTTTGGCTGAAATTTAATATGTATCAATATATTAAGAAAAGGACAATAACAGAAGCTAAGGTTTAATGAACCTGTTCAATTTCCTAGGCCTAGAGTGAGTTTCAGGCATGTCTACAAGTCTCTTGTTCATGGGAAACTGCTTTTCCTGGTCACAGCAACAGTATTTCCTCTACCCCGTGTTTGGCAAAGATACCGATATTATCTCAGTCTTTCAGAACATGGGAAAGGCTGGCAAGAAAATCTGGCACATATCACATCAATCCACTATATAACACTCATGCTAGAGTTGGAGTAGGAGGGATGGGAGAGTGTCCCACAAATGCTTACCAGAATCTCATGCTGCTTCCAGGAGCCGTTTGGGCAAAAGAGAGGTGGGGGCACAGGTTACAGTTCACTTTTAGGCACCTGGAAGGATTCCATTTCTTTGCCTTCTCTAATTGAGCCATGGCCAAGGACATGCCGTGGGCTATGAACTAATAGGGAACATGCATGCCAAGTCAAAGTGGAGCCTCTCTTCTTACAGTCGTGATTTATAAGCCGATGGCAAAATGATGGCTCCGTGTCACTATGTCAATCAGCCTTCAATGAGTAAAACTGTCTTAAGTATTGCATACAGTGCAGCCAAGAAACACACAATCATTTGATTAAACCCTGAAATTAGGCAGATGAGCAACCATAAAGGGAGTAGCCTACTCTTTGGAGACAAACTGCTTGCTGGGCTGTCAGCATCTCTCTGAGGTTGGGAGAAGCCATGTTCACTGGAGCAAATGCCTTTACTGCTGTGTTGTGAGTGCTAGCATCCCTACCCACTTTGTGTGTCGGTGATACTGTGTGGTGTGGTGTACTGCTGTCCTTCAAAACCCCTTGTATTAAAAATCCATTCCTCGGTGTGATGGTGCGGACAGCTGGAGACATGTTTAGATCACAGTGGCCCCTGGGAAAGGATTAATGCACCACCTATTTCAAAATTGATCGGTTAAGAGAGGAGAACCCAGGAAGAAACTCCAAGGCCATCATGTCACTAGAGGGAAGGCAGCATGCCTCAGTCATGGTTATCAACCTACCTGTTGCACGCCCCTTAGACCGACCACATGGTCCTCCCACATTGTAGCAGTGGCTATAATGGCTAGCCTCAATCACCCCAAGCAATACCTCTTTCTTAAACAGTGTGATATTCTTTTTACTGGAATCAAAAAGTTAGCATGCTAGTCTGTAGTTTTACAAATGTGATGAAACTGGACTATGGGCTAGTTTATCCAAAGTGGTCAGTAAGCCAAAGCCTCCTTTATGCTTTACTAGGTAGAAACAAGGAACGCAGAAGCACTTGAGAGAACAGCCTAGCTATATTATGACCATTAAAATTACCAGATATAGAAAGGAATATCAGTTTCTTTCACCTTTCAGGGTGAGGAGTTGAAGGAGTTAAGTTTTTCTTCATTATTAACTGCTCAAATCTTTTCCGTCACGTGTATGAAGAACTGTTGATCGTTTTCACCCTAGTTGTGATTTCTTATCATTTTCCCTCTCCTGTTTAGAGTGTTTTTCTTCTCAATGAGCTCCCGTGCCTTCAGGTGGTATGTGTGTGTGTGTGTGTGTGTGTGTGTGTGTGTGTGTGATTATAGCTTCTTGTATGTGCATAGGTGTAGGGCTTGGTTGCTAGAAAGCATAGTGGTGCAGCTCTATAATCTGAGGTTAATTTTAGAAGTTATCTCTTTGGAATAGTTATGAGAACACGGTGGCCTATTTTTGAAACTAGCAAATTGGATTTAGCTTGATCAAATGCTCCAAGACTTCATGTGTTGACTTCAGAGGCTCCTCCTGTTCTGTACTCTGCATGCTTGCATAAGTGAGCAAGGGTTTGCTCACACTTTGTGGTAAAAGGATTTTTAAATCAACTGAGTACATTAACCATCTGTGGGAGACATGGCCGTGCACCACCCACATCCCTTCAAAGGAGAAGTTGCTGTGTAGCCACAGGGTTTGCCGTTGGCAAGAACCCTAGTCACCAACCCCTTGCACTGTTATCCTGTGTCAGGCTATGTGGTCAGGCAGGAACAACTGTTATGTCATAACCAGTGGTGAGATTGGCCAACAGTATTTTACAACTCCTTGAAGAACTGGCTGAGAAACAGCCTGACATCCACCCCAGCTAATGTTTTATGTTGTTCCTTCTCTGTCCTTCTACATAGCTTAGAGTGCGATAGATGCCTCTTATTCCAAGAACATTTTCTGAAGAGCTCAAACTGTGACATGACTATGTGACCAGCTACACAAATGGTAAGATTCCATAAAATGTATAATTCAAATGTAAATATATCTACTGCTTCACCTGAAACAAATTGATCTGCCATAGGCCAGAAGAGTCATAACTAGCTTCTAAGTCTGTTTGTTTCTAACCACAGTTTAGTGCTAATATCAGCCTTGATCAGAGCAGATTATTTTCTTGCAGTATAGAAACTCAGAAGTGGTCACAGTGTTGAGAATAAGTCGCCGTTGAGTGCTCAGTCCTACATGAGTTATTTATGCCATCACCTCCAGGTCTCAAGCGACACTGTGGAAGAAAGAGCAGTGGAAACAAAGTAAGAGGCAGCGTATGGGCAGGAGCACTATGACCTGACATAACAGGTCCATAAACTCATATCAGTTGTGGTAATAACAAGACATGACAAGCCAGCGTTCCATTGCACGTGGTGGGGGGAGCTGGGTGGCACCATGCTCTCTGAGAAGCCACTGGCAGTTGATGGATACAGTGAGAAGAGGGAATTGCATTCATGAGTAGTGTAGCCACTGCTTAATTTTTTACATGCCAGTAAGTAGCCTCTCCCCCTGGCTCATGCAAGCAACCATAGTAAAGCTCAGTAAGACACACACACACACACACACACACATCCTAAAAAAAAATAAACATAGGAAAGTGAGATGACAATGTATTCGGAAGGAGAGGTATTACATAAATGAAATGGGAGGAATACAAAAGAGGGTACTGAGGGTTGTATATGACAAAAAACACAATATATACACGTATGAAAATTGTCAAAGAATAGAGAAAAATACATCTTCCTTATAACTGATTTTAACTTAATAAATGTTTCAGTTTAGCCACCCAAGTAACTGAGACACAGATTAGATTCTCCTTTCCAACTTATCCAACGTTGCCGTGGGAGTCCGTGTCGGAGGGAAGTGGGTTATAGGTGGGGCGAGGAACAGGGAAAAGGAAAGAGGGAATCATGAAAGGGGCTCACTGGAAAACAGGGGTGCAGTGTCCTCATGCGTAAGTTCTTGGCAGCCGGTAGGAAAAAAAAGAAAAAAGCAGAAAGAAGGTGACTGAACGAAGGGCGGGTTAGTGGATAGAAAAAGAAAGCTGCCCAGAAGGGAGGTGATTGCTATCTGTCTGTTTGGCCTCTTTTTTTTTCCCCCTGTGATGCTTTAATTCCTTCGTACAGCACCTAGCATGACCATGATGCGACACTCCAGTTTGCACTTCCAAGTCCATGCAGATCTGTCTGCAACTGTGAAGTCACAGAAAGACATCCCAGAGAGTCATGCCTAAAGATCACATGGTCAACTTGGACAGGTAATAATGAATCGTTAAATAATCAGAGGTGGTTTGTTCAGATAATTTTGTTTCTGATCAGTCCACTTCAGGGGATTCTATGAAAGTGTGTGTGTGTGTGTGTGTGTGTGTGTGTGTGTGTGTGTGTGTGTGTGTGTATGTTTGTGTTTTATTCAATATGCACTTTAAGAAAACACTGAGCTCTGGCATCAACGACTTGCACTATTTACTAAGCCTCTTTCTTCTTCTTCTTCTTCTTCTTCTTCTTCTTCTTCTTCTTCTTCTTCTTCTTCTTCTTCTTCTTCTTCTTCTTTTTACAGTATGCTTGAAGCAACTGAAAGTAAACTTTTTCCCTTGTGGTTACAGAAAATATTAAAGATTTTTATGGAGTGTGTTTCCATGCCTCCCCAAACGTCAGCTACCTGCCTTTTTGTTCTGCTTTCCCACAAACATTTTCATGATTAAATCTGATGAAAATTTGCTTTGCAGAGGGAAGACTTTGCACACGGGCTGGGGCTGCTTACAATGTTTATGTAAATTACTTCTTCGAAGCCTGGCAGATCTCTTTCCCGAGACAGGAACTCTTCCTGTTATTATTCCACCAAAATGCGTTTGACTCTCTGATCTTTGTATTAAGTAAACACAATCCCTGTGCTGAATTCTGACAAGTCGTAAGCCCGACAGTGCTAAATTACCTTTCAAGAGCGGCAAACGCTTCAACCTGTCTTCTTCATAAAAGAGATCTGTTCTAATTCCTTAACTGTTGAAAAAGAGCAGCGCTGACATCAGGAGTGACTCATGAGAGCAAACCCACAGCCGTGCCCTCCTCCTCCTCCGGCTTCTTTAAACCGATTGTATCCTCAGTCGTTTTCTGACTCGTCAAAAGTGTCACCATGAAAGGCAGGATTTAGCACCATTCTTTATATTCCAACCCCAGCTACTGGAAGAATGGAGGAAAACTGGGCTCCTATCTCTAATGCACATGGCGATATATAACCCATCGGTTTATTCCTACTTAGCCGGTGGTAAAGCGGATAAATGGAAACCTATCGTAGAACCGAGCTAAACCGCCCACAGCTACTTCTCTGAACTGAAGCCTCCAGGAAGATAGGAGTACGTGTGGCAGAGAGTTAAGCCAACTTCCCTGCCTCTCCCCTCCCCTCCTCTACTGTTTGGCCCAGAAGTGACAACAGAACAGCTGTTCAGGTGGACAGGTGCTCTCCTATCTCTCATCATGAGGTGTGGCATTACGGTTTTACGAATAAAAACTGAGTTGCATCTCCCAGAATTCTGGGCAGGGAGATAGTTTCTCTGTAAGTAACTGAAGGTGGATAAAAAAAAATGTTTCCTAGTGAAGACCGCAGTCATGTCCTCCTTATTACCATCCCTCTGTGCACCCCATTCACATCCGGCTGTGAGTAGCCTGCATTTTGATATTTAGAGCTCATTTTCCACCGTTGAGGGGAGAGTGGGGTCTGACTTTCATGCGAACTCTGGTGCCCCATTTTTGACCACGTCTCTTTGATGGGGAGGCCTGGTGGCACTCAGAGGAAGGAAAGCAGGTTACCAAGAAGTGGCTTGGTACCCTATGAGCATATACAGGGGGTCAGTCACAGACGTAGGGGAGGGGAGGAGGGGGAAAGCAGTAGGGAGGGAGGAATGGGAGGATACAAGGGATGGGATAACAATTGAGATGTAATATGAATAAATTAATAAAATATTAAAAAATATATAAAGCTCATATGTTGCACATAATGATACTGTCCCCCAGTTTAACAATGTCTTAGTTAGGGTTTTATTGCTGAAAAGAGACACTATGACCAAGGCAATTTTTATAAAGGAAAACGTTTCCTTGAGGGCTGGCTTACAGTTTCAGAGGTTTAGTCCATTATCCTCATGGTGGGAGACATGGAAGCCTACAGGCAGACATGGTGCTGGAGAAGCAGAGAGTTCTTCATCTTGATCCAGGAGACTGTGTGCCACACTTGGTGTAGCTTGAGCGTAGGAGACCTCGAAGTTCCTGCATGGTGACACACTTCATCCAACAAGGCCACACCTCCTAATAGATGGAAGGGTCTTGGAGCTCCCGGCATTTAATTGGTAGAGGTCAGGGATGCTGATAAGCTTCCTGCAACACCCAAGCAAACTCTACCCTCAAAAAAAAAAAAATCAAAGAAGGCAAAGATGTGTACCTAGCTTCAAACATGAAGGCCTTCTAGCTTGAAGTTCAGGGACAGGCCTGGGACTATGCATTCTGATTGACAGGAACATAATGGCTGCCTAGGATGCCCATGGGAGTGGTTGGAAACTCGGAGCATCCACACACAGCCCACAGCTTATACTGATGATGGTGTTGCCTTAACCTATTTCTTGTCTTAGTACAGGATGCAAGGTCTGCTGGGAAATCCCTGAGGAGCAGCAGTAGCTGGCGTGTGAGTCAGTGATGGCATCAGGGAGCAGAGTGAACCGTACAAACAGGCTTAGAGCCCTGTTGGGACCAATAAGCGCTGCTTTGATGCAGTACCTCTAAAGGAATCACACTCCTACACAGATGCAGGGAATCAGCTACTACGAAGGCTGGGTCATAGGATCAGTATTGTAATACTGTAATTAATATTAATCTTGGTTTCAATTAAGGGTTGAATTCCATAATCCAATTTTGTAATGTCGTGTCTTCTTATTATTCATGAGAGGAAATTTGATTTATTAATTTTATTCTATTTTAATCTGCACAGCTTGTAGTGTATTTGATGAATGTTATGATACAGTAACTTCTACATCTCATGGCTTCCGACTAGGTGAAGGTGTTATCTCAGTGATGAAATCCCTACAAAGAAAACGGGGTGTATGGATCCAAACGGCCTGGTTCCCTCGGCCGTTATTTCTTTTCCTTTACTAACTCTGCCTCAGATACTATTCAGGAATCAAGAATTATATCAAAGCCAACGGTGGTTGAGAGACTTACGTCTTTCTCACACTACGAATTCTCCTTTAGGGATGGAAATTTACGCCTGTGATTCTAAGTCTCGGTGGGCTGAAGTGAAAGGGCTCCTTTTTCCAGGACAGCCTAGGCTACACTGTGAGATGCCATTTCGGTGAATAAGCATCTAGGAGAGTTTCTCGCCAGCCTTAAAGCTAAGACATTGATTTACTGTCATCCTGTGAGCTTCCATGAAGATGAATGGCGTTGCTCCCCGCCAACAGTAGAAGCGCAAAGTCTCTCACAATCCTCACAACTTCCAGTTCGTTTTGCTTCCCCAGGCCCTGGTACCTGCGAACTCTCCTCCTCTGGTCTCTGGCATTCTGTTTTTGCTGCCATTGGTATACACTCCGGTATGTCAGCTTCCTCTCTGAGCACCCCTCTCACTTTGTGTTTTAGTGCAAATACTTCCACAAACCACTGCAAGAAATGTTAAAAAGCGTAGATGGGGTTTCCTGCCCTCACGTGCGTGAATCTGGGGACCCAGATCTTTAATTTTCGTCATGTTTTCCCATAACACTGGTAGTACTGTTTTGGGGTCCACACCCCGAGACAACACCCTGCACTCTGGTTTCTCCTTTAAGCCTCTCGAATGGAGGCCTTTTCCCTTTCTGTGTGTAAGTACAGTTACTATTTAGCTCTGCTTGTTGTGTGCCTTGCTCCTGAAAACTATGCCCATGCATCTCCTCCCTCTGTTCCCCAAAACCTTAGAACGTACCAGATTATGCCAGCTGCAGTGCTTTTTGTGACATTATCTGACAAGCTTCCAAGAATTCTCCGTCTCATCGCTCTGAAATGTTAGCACCCGGCCAACGGTCTTTTTCTTTAACCGTCACCACTCCCAAGGTTCCTAGCGTGTTCATCATGTGTGTGCATAATCCCAGGACCTATTACTGTTACGCTGTCAGTCTCTGAACTTGTAATCCCCTCCTCACCCCAGATTCATTCCATCAGTCCTCTAATTCCCTAATTACACTCTAATTCTGTCCAAACCGACTATTGTGAGCCTGGACTTAAGGTGCCATCTACAACCGAAAGCTTCTGATTTACAAAGATGATCTTGAGGAGAGCCAAATGGGCTGAGGCATAAAAAGTAATGCCAGTCACTGTCTGGGTAGGAGTTTGGGATGTGTTCAAAGTGTCAGACAACAGGCTGAAAAAGCTCTGGATACACACACACACACACACACACACACACACACACACACACACACATATATATATACATATATAATATGTTTGCCAAAATTACATGGTAAAGCGTGTATAGAATGTTTACCATAGCCCCTGCTCTGAGTAAATAGCAAATGCAGGCTTGATGCCTTTATAGTTTGCTATTGACACTACTCTTAATTTTGACAATACAAATATGGCCTTAGAATACCAGGCTTAAAGAAACCCTCCAATATCTTCCATGTTCTTTTATTATATAGATTTCTATAATGGTATGTGAGTAAGTTATAACACGATAGAGACCATTTTGCATAACCAATAGGATTCATTTAGTTGGATGCTCTGTAGATTAGACGGTTTTATGCCTTGCTATTGCGGGGGCACTGGCTTCTGAGCACACAGATGATTAGTTTTCCTTAGCTGATTAAATGACTTCCGAGACCAACCATTCCCTATTCCCCACCAAGCAAACCGAGCAAACGAAAACATTCTGGAGGAAGCAGTAAGACAAATAAGCAAGTCTTACTTTAGGAGGCTGTAAATTCTGGTTGCCTTAACAACCATTAAAAGCACCATTAATGAAATGCAGTCAGATCATTAGGGAGAGAGCTGACAGCAGGTGCAAGGATTTGTCCAGAACCCAGTTAATCAGAGATGCAATCAGATAAGTGTTCGGACCAATTAATAAATGACATGGGAAATAAGGAAGGGAAGGAATTTAAGTGAACTCAGGTAAGAATATTAATAAAATATATCGGGAGGGAAATAAAAGCAAAACAATAAAGTGAAAAGTGCAGATAAAATGACAGAGAGTTATGACGAGGAGACTCCCATTAGAAATTGCAATAAAAGATGAAGTGGTAATGATTAGTGATAATGATTATGGATTTACCGGTGGCCACCCTCACATCTGTCTCACTGCTAGGAAGCCATAACACCTAATTATACTGTGTTAAATATCTTGATTAAAAAGCCTTTGTTTAACTGAAAATAAAAAACCACATGATCATCTCTTTGGATGCAGAAAAAGCATTTGATAAAATCCAACACCCATTCATGTTTAAAGTTTTAGAGAGATCGGGAATACAAGGCACTTTCCTCAACATAATAAAGGCTATATATAGGAAGCCAATAGCCAAAATCAAAGTAAATGGTGAGATACTCAAGGAAATTCCTCTAAAATCAGGAACAAGGCAAGGCTGCCCACTCTCTCCATATCTTTTCAATATAGTACTCGAAGTTCTAGCCAGAGCAATAAGACAACATAAGGAGATCAAGGGTATTCAAATGGGAAAGGAAGAAGTCAAATTATCCCTATTTGCAGATGATATGATAGTCTACATAAGTGACCCTCAAAATTCCACCAGAGAACTCCTACAGCTGATAAACACCTTCAGCAAATTGGCTGGATACAAAATTAACTCAAAAAAGTCTGTAGCCTTCCTATACACAAATGACAAGCTTGCAGAGGAAGAAATTAGGAAAACTACACCCTTCACATTAGCTACAAGCAATATAAAGTACTTAGGAGTTACTCTAACTAAGCAAGTGAAGGACCTGTTTGAAAAAAATTTCAAAACCCTAAAGAAAGAGATTGAAGATGACATGAGAAGATGGAAGGATCTACCTTGCTCATGGATAGGGAGAATTAACATAATAAAAATGGCCATCCTACCAAAAGCAATCTACAGATTCAATGCAATCCCTATCAAAATACCTACACAATTTTTTAAAGACATTGAAAGTTCAATTCTGAACTTCATATGGAAAAACAAAAAACCCAGAATAGCTAAAACAATCTTGTACAATAAAAGGTGCTCTGGAGGAGTCTCCATACCTGATCTCAAACTGTACTATAAAGCAATAGTAATTAAAACAGCATGGTACTGGCACAGCAACAGGCTGGTTGATCAGTGGAATCGAATCGAAGACCCAGATATGAATCCACACACATATGGTCATTTGATTTTTGACAAAGAAGCTAAATCCATTCGATGGAAAAGGGATAGCATCTTCAACAAATGGTGCTGGTCTAACTGGATGTCTATGTGTAAAAAAATGAAACTGGACCCATATTTGTCACCTTGTACAAAACTCAAATCCAAGTGGATTAAAGACCTCAACATAAAACCAGAGACACTAAGTCACTTAGAAGAAAAAATGGGAAAGAGCTTGGAACATATTGGCACAGGAGACAACTTCCTGAACAGAACACCAACAGCCCAGACATTAATGTCAACAATTAATAAATGGGACCTCATGAGGCTGAGAAGCTTCTGTAAGGCAGGAGACACTGTAAAGAGAACAAAGCGACAGTCTACAGACTGGGAAAAGATCTTCACCAACCCTAAGTCTGACAAAGGTCTAATATCCAAAATATATAAGGAACTCAAGAAATTAAATACCACCAAACCAAATAACCCAATCGAGAAATGGGGCATGGAACTAAACAGAGAATTCTCAACAGAGGAATATCAAATGGCTGAGAAACACTTAAAGAAATGCTCAACCTCCTTAGTCATCAGGGAAATGCAAATCAAAACAACTCTGAGATTCCATCTTACACCCATCAGAATGGCTAAGATCAAAAATTCAAGCGACACCACATGCTGGCGAGGATGTGGGGAGAGAGGAACACTCCTTCATTGCTGGTGGGAATGCAAACTAGTACAACCACTTTGGAAATCTATCTGGTGCTATCTCAGAAAAATGGGAATAGGGCTTCCTCAAGACCCAGCTATTCCACTCCTTGGAATATATCCAGAAGATGCTCCAGCACACAACAAGAAAATTTGCTCAACCATGTTTATAGCAGCCTTATTCATAATAGCCAGAACATGGAAACAGCCGAAATGTCCCTCAATAGAAGAATGGATAAAGAAACTGTGGTACATATACACTATGGAATACTATTCAGCTATTAAAAACAAGGACTTCCCGAAATTTGGGGATAAATGGATTGAGCTAGAAATGATCATAATGAGTGAGTTAACCCAGAAGCAGAAAGACTCAAATGGTATATACTCACTTATATCTGCATATTAGCCCAAGGGGCATGTCCCACGAAAGCCTTCACTTACCAGGAAACTGAGACAGAGGAGAGGACATTCTAGTGGGATTCTAGATGAGAGAATCATGGGAGAAAGGCAAAGTAGAAGGACCCAGAGGGTCCTAGAAGCCTACAAGTAGAACATTATGATAGGCAGATTTGGGCATAGGGGTCCCGCTCAAACTAAGGCACCAGCCAAGGAAAATACAGGCGGTAAACCTTAAACCCCTACCCAGATCTAGCCAATGGACGGAACACTCTCCACAGTAGAGTGGAGAGTGGGATATTACTTTCTCACATACTCTGGTGCCTCACCTTTGACCATGTCCCCTGGAGGGGGAGACCTGATGGCACTCAGAGGAAGGACAGCAGGTTACCAAGAAGAGACTTGATACCCTATGAACATATAGAGGGGGAGGTAATCCCCCTCAGGAACAGTCATAGGGGAGGGGAGTAAGGGGAAAATGGGAGGGAGGGAAGAACGGGAGGATACAAGGGAAGGGATAACCATTGAGATGTAACAAGAATAAATTAATAAAAAAAAATTAAAAAAAAAAGCCTTTGTTTATTTCTTAGTGCTCTCAAGAAAGCAAACATTTTATTTGAGCAAAAGTTATTATAAAATTGAGATCCCCGCGGATAATTGTGTTATGGCATAGCGTCTTTTTCTCTTAAGCCACATTTTTTCATGTCCTTTTTTTTCAAATTACATACTATTTATGTGTAGTATGTGGTGTGTGTGTGTATATATGTGTGCGTGTGCATGTGTGTGTACGAGTGTGCATCTACCACTCTTGCGTGAGGAGGCCAGAGGACAACTTGAGGGAGTTGGTTTTCTTCCTTCACAATGTAAGGTTCAGGGTTCAATCTAGACCGGCAGGCTTGGTGATAGATACCTTTATGCACTGAGCTATAGTTCTGGCTGAGCAGATTGGTTGTTTTCTAAATACAACTTTAGTAAGGATTCTGATATAGTCCTGTTTTTCTTTCTGTAATGTGAGAAAACACACCAACCGAAGGCAACTTAGGGGAGGAAAGGGTTTATCAGGCTTACATTCCCTGGTTACAGCGCATCATTAAGGGTTAGAACAAGAACTTAAGGAGGAACTTGAAACAGAAACCCTGGAGGAATGATCCACAGGCTCACACCCAGGCTCACACCCAGGCTCACACCCAGGCTCACACGCAGGCTCACACACAGGCTCATAACTAGCTTTCTTGTAAAGCCCAGGACCACAGAGAGTGGTGATGTCCACAGTAGGCGGGGCCTTCCTAAGTTATTGCACACTAATGACAACCCTGCCCAGGCCATTTGTTCAAAGGCTAAACTGACGCAGGCGAACACGCATTGAGATTCCCTTATTGGATGGCTCTAGGCTGTGTCACGGTGACAGTTAAGACTGACTAGATGTTACAAAATTTTGATACTATGTAAAAATTCTGCAAAGTACAAGTTGTCTTACTGCCAAAGTAAAATGAAAAAAACAAACAAACAAACAAAACACTTCTAAGAAGATATAAATGGAATAAAGAGGATTATGCTTCTGAAGGGACTTGTATTTTCAAAGTAACTTCTTTAGATAAATTTAAATCATAGAGCCCTGGATGCCTGGAACATGGTGTAAACATGGCTAGCCCCAAAATAACTGACATCTACCTGTTTCTGTTGGTGTTAGTTATGTGTCAACACACCTGATAAAGGCCAACTCTCTTGAAGTCTTCTGAATAATTAGATTAATGGTGACTAATAAAAGGAAAGTATTTGAAACTACAATTTCTAAAACAGTAAAATGATTTTTAAAAGAATACTTCTAGCCCAGCAGTGGTGGTACATGCCTTTAATTCCAACACTCAGAGAGGCAGAGGCAGGTGGATCTCTGTGTGCTTGAGGCCAGCCTGATCTACAGAGTGAGTTTCAAGACAGCCAGGGCTACACAGAGAAACCCTGCCATGAAGGAAAAAGAAAAAAATAAAAGATAATATTTTTAATTCTGTGTGTCTCTGCTTGCCTCTCTCTGTCTCTCTTTCCATACTCCTGTTCAAGCGGCTCTTTATTTTAGCTATTTTTACCTGATATTTCTTCCCTAGTCACTCTCTTCCTATGCCATCGGCACTTGACTGTCCCATTTCATCAATAAGTATGTACTCTATTACCCCTTCTAAGGAAGATCTATGGTCCCTTCCTTCATACCTAACCCCCGAGGTTCTATGGATTGTAGTTTGTTTATCAATGAGTTAAAAACTGATGTCTACATATAAGCAAACACATACTTTTTTTTTTTCCTTCGAGGTCTGGGATATCTCACTAATGATGCCCACTCCCGACTCAGTACCTCCCGTTTATCTGCCAATATCATGATTTCATTTTTAACGGCTGAGTTATATTCCACGGGGTAAAAGTATCATGTTTTAAAATTCATTCATCTATGGAGGAGGGGCATCTAGGTCTTTTCCAATTTCTGGCTTTCATGGCAGTGACCACAGTTGCGTGAGTTTCTCTATGGTAGAATGAAGTGTCTTTGGGCTTGTGCCAAGAGCACGATAGCTCGATCTTGAGACAGATCAACTCCCGTCTTCCTAAGGAACCCCCGTGGTGGTGGCTGTCCAAGTCGGCATTCATCCCTGCAATGGAGGCATGTTCCCTTTAGTCCACATCCTTGAAAATATGGGCTGTCATTTATTTTTTATTGAACTTAGCCATTCTGACTGGTGTAAAATGAAATATCAAAGTAGTTTCGATTTACATTTTCCTGATGACTAAGGAAGATGAATATTTCTTTAAGTGTTTCTCAGTGTCTTTTGGGCTAACTGCTAGTTAATATTAATATGTGTTTGTTGTATACTATAGCTGTCCATTTTCCTGTGTGTGTACATGTGTGTGAGCTCATTGTTAATCATATATATATATGTATATATCTTATATATAAGATACCATATGTCTTATTATTCTCTTTTATATTACTTACAGACTCCTCTTGCTCTCATTTGCAATCATTATGCCTCTTTATGGGCTATAATTATGTCATTTGCCGCGTCCTGTAGGGATCCAGAGATCATAATGGTAAATGAAGTAGGCCAGGCTTTGAAACACAAATAGCACATGATTTTACTCATGATTGGAACTTTCTTTTTTGAGACAGTGTTTCTCTGTGAGGTCCTGGCTGTAGTGTAACTCTTTGTGTAGACCAGGCTGGGCTCAAACTCACAGAGATCTACTGTCATCTGCCTCTCAAGTGCTGGGATTAAAGGTGTGTGCCACCTAGCTCTCAAGAGTGGAACTTTAAAAGTCTATCTTAATTTTATTTTGCCCTGAATTTATTTCTTTTTATTTTTTTGTTTTTAATTTGTTTATTTTACATCCTTATTGTAGCCCCCTCCCTTACTCATACTTTCTCCCTCCCCTAGTCTTAAGAAAGGGGAGCCTCCCTCTCCTAATATCTGGCCTCAGCCTATCAAGTCTCATCTGGACTGCCTGCATCCTCCTTGCCTCGAATTTCATTATGAGACCTCTCCTGCCTCCACATGTGCAGTACTGGGATTATAGGCATGCACCACTATACAGAGTTTATACAGTGCCAGGTTGGAACCCAGGACTTCCGGCATGCTGGGCAAGCACTCTACCAACTGAGCCACATTCTCACCATTATTTCTCAATTTTAGAATTTCCAGCTGGAATCATATTCCTTTGGTTTAAGGACAACCGCAAATATTTAATTTAATGTTGATACTACGGTAACAAATTATCTCAATATTAATCTTTACGAAAATATCTTTATTTTAATTGACATTAAGAAAAGCAACTTGAAAATCTATTTCTCAGTATACATTTACAGATTAACATTGGGAGTGACTCTGGATTCTATATTTGGTTTCAAAAATAAAATGTCAAATATTTTTTTTCCTTTGAAGAAGGTGAATGCCTCCTCTACAGATGATTTTGAAAGGGTGTCCGTCTTTGACTCAAGTTGTTGTTGTTTTTTCTAAAGCAACAAAAGCTTCTGTTTTTACATCTGCAGTTGGGATCCTGCTAAATGTGAATTTGTTGGTTGATGTAGGTTGTTGCTTTTTAAAGATCTTTGAAGCTAGGTGACAGTTTGAAGCTGGATGGTGGTGGCCCATGCCTTTAATCCCAGCACTCAGGAGGCAGAGGCAGGAGGATTGTTGTGAATTTGAGGCCAGCTTGGTCTACAAAGGGAGTCCAGTAAAGCAAAAGCTACACAGAGAAACCCTATCTTGAAAAGCTAAAAAAAAATAATTGTTTGTAATTGTTGGTTCCGATATTGCTCTAACTTGTTTGAATTCATCTGTTATTCTGGGAATAAAAAAAAAAAATGTCTGCAGTAGTTGACTACAATAAAACAGTGTGTTCCAGATACAGGTGGGATGTTGCACACAGGAGCTCAGAGTGGTTGAGTCAATGTGGGCAAGATTGGCCAGGCTCAAGCCAGATGAATCTCGTTATGGAGAGAGAGAGCGTGGGCATGAAGTTTCCTCCCTGGGTGCGGAGCTAGTGAAAGCAGCCATGGGGATCAATGGCTCATCGGACAGAAAGACTCAGCTTTTTGGAAGAGTGTGTCCGCACACCTAAAAGTATTTGGGTAAAATAAATTAGAGCAGATAGAGTTGAAGCAAAAATAGACCGAAAGTTGGTTGGGTAGGGAAGCTGGGTGAAATTATAAGGTGAATATAATAAAAATATTTTATAAAATTATCAAATAATAATAAAAACTATCAAATAATCAATTTAAACAAATATAATAATACATCTAACATTTTTTAAAAATAACACTAAATAATTACTACTCAAAGTTTTTTTATTAATAGTTAAATGTTATAAAGCTCATATCTGAGCAAAACATTAAAAGACCCTGATTATGAGTAAGTAGCAATTGTTGGTAATATGATATGGTAATGTTATTGTAATTTTATATGATGACATATAAAATAGACATTCTGTTTTTCTAATTAATTTTTAATTTTATTTCCCAGTTGCAGTTTCCTCTCTCTCCTCTCCTCTCAGTCACTCTCTCTCTCAACTCACCTCCCTGCCATCCTTTCTCATTAGAAAGGGCTCAAAAATAGTGAGGCCTTCCCGTGGATATCAACCTGCCTCGGCATACCAAGTTGTAGTAGGGACTGGCACTTCTTCTCCTATAAAATAGAGATTTTTATAGAAAAAGATGCATAAATATATTCTAAAGGCATGTTGTAAAATGCAAACATGTTCCATGAAGATGTATATATATATGGAAATAATCTGCCAGTTATTGTTGAGTAAATCAGAGTTAAGCATATTAATATAATTGGTTTTAAGACAACAGTTGTATAGTAATGTTCATTATATAATAGTAAATGCAGCCTACCAATATGTAACTATGATATCTAAATAATATTCAATCTATATAGAAAATCATTATTTTCTGCTTCATAAGTATATTTTAAACCTCTTATATTTTGAATTATTTATCTCTTTCCATACATTATGTATTTTCCACATGTAATAAATGTGAATCCTTTCATAAGTACTTTTTAAAAGATAAAAAGTATTTTCTATCCCAGTATCCTGTTCCCACCTCTACCTGTCCCCAGTCTATCCAGAAAATCTTTCTCTCCTTTCCAGGGAGATCATAACATACTCCCTTGAGCCCTCTGTAACTTAACCTCTCTTACAAGTGAATAAATACCATGTTTGTCTTTCTGGATCTGGGATACCTCACTCAGGTTTAGTAATAACTGGATTTGGGAGTCATTTGGGGGTGATATGGAAGAGTAGCACAGTGAGAACTCCCTGAAATCTATGAGGGTGACCCTAGTGAAGGCTACTAGTAATGGTGGATGCTATTTTCTATAACCAGTTAAGGCTCCTAGCCATGTGACTGGAATATCAACCCAGCCATATAACCTTCAACCTACAATCTGTCATGCCTCTAGGATGTGCTGGAGTAATGGTGTCTCAGAATTTGTGGGTGTGGCCAGCTTGTCCAACTAGATGCCCCCACCATAAGACATAAGAAGGAGCTCAGGTATGACACTGGCTTGATGGCCAAGAACAAGAGGTTAGATAGCCCAGAGATATAAGATAAAATCAAACTAACCAACCAACCAACAAATCAATCACTTAGCCAGTCAGCCAATAAAGTAATAAGGTCAATGAAATGGTGGCAAATGACATTCTGCTTTACTCATAGATCTATTGGTGCCTAACCCAAGTCTCATCAAATAAGCATCACCCAGCCACTGATGAGAGCAGAAACACAGACCCAGAGCCAGACCCTAGGCAAAGCTGGGAGAATGCTGCAGTGGAAGGGGATAATAATGGTAGGGGCCAGAGGGGTTGAGGACACCACAAGAACGTGGCCCTCAGAATCAACTAAGCAGGGCTCATAGGGGCTCACAGAGACTGAAGTGTCAATCATGGGCTGTGTATGGGTCTGACCCAGGTCCTTCGCATATATGTTTTGGTTGTGTAATTTGTTCCTGTGGGAATCCTAACAGTGGGTAGGAGGGGTGTCTGTTACTGTTTTGCCTGCTCTTGCAACTTTTTTTTCTACTAGGTTGCCTTGTCCAGGATTGATATAAGGGTTTGTGCTCAGCCTTATTGTAAGTTGCTATGCCATGGTTGGTTGATATCCCTGGGCGGCCTCTTCTTTTCTGAAGGGGAATGGAAGAGGAGTGGATCTGGGGGAGAGAGGAGATGGGGAGAGTGTTGGGAGGAGAAGAAGTAAGGGAAATTACGGCTGAGATGTAATATAAGCAAGATAAATTTTAAAAATGAATGGTCTTATCCTTAAAAATATTCCATTTGATGCCCACATCAGATGTCTGTAGGACTGCCTGTGTACACCGTATGGAATACACTCAGCTCAAAGGTGCTTTTTTTTTTTAAATACATTTTCCAGTTTGTTTTTTTCTTTTTCGGGAACAGCCAGCAAGTAAAACTGCATATGTTTATGATGTACAATGTAAGCCTTGGTAACATATGCATTATAAGTGAATGTTCTAATTAGGTTAATTACTACATCATCACACTAATTATAAGCGAATTTTCTAATTAAGTTAGTTACCACATCACACTAGCTATTATTTTGTGCATTTGATAACCCTTAAAAGATTTATTCTCAAAAATATTTACTCTCACAATAACTAAATTCAGTAGAGCTACCTACAATAACTAGGAAGAAGAGTTTTACTCTGATCTTTGAAATGAGTTTTGGTAACACCATGAACGCGATGAGCAAAATTCTCCTTACCTCCATCCCTCTTACCTTCTTGTCCTTGGCAGCCAATGCTCTACTAATCCTTTATGAGTTTGATATTTTCCAGTTTCCCATAGAAATGAGCCCTCTCCATGTTTGTCTGGGGATGAGATGAATTTGAATACATTCATCCAGGCAGCTCTGTTCCAAGTTGTAGGGTCTTAAGTCTTTTCTTCGGGAGTTGGGGCTTGATGCAGATGAATACATTAGCCTGTGGTTAGAGCCTTCTAAAAAAGTTATCTCTGACACTAGCACTCTTGGCCTTGTCTTCAGCTTAGAACACCAGTCTGTGGCAAAGAATCTACTGATTGAACTCAACAGCTTTTATTTTTTTCTTTCCTCTTCAAAGCATAAACAGGATTTTGAGATATCTGTCTACGTTCACACTTCTTGTAATTAATTATTGGTCCTGTAGTACTTCCTAGATGATCAAAATATTGCACAAGCCAGAGAGACGTTTTTAGGCCATTTATATAAATATAACATGTCTTGTTGGGAAAAGCATACTTTTCCCAATGAAAACTGAAGAAAAAAAGACACTGATCGCTTCTTTTGCATGTCGTATTTAGTGTTTGACTTATTAATAACATCTAAGCTATCATTTTGGTGTGTGTCCTAAGTCTATCATCAAGTATTTTGGTTGACTTATAGGAACAAACCCACATTGATGTGTGTCCGAGAAGGGCAAAACAATAGTAGCCTTGGAATTGTGTTAGACAAATGAAGACCATTTTTATATATTTTGAGATAATTGTGATTACTTTTTAGAGTGAACTAATTATTAGCTGCTAATTAATGATTATTATAATATTTTCTAAAAACTCTATGAAAATAGGCCTCGTCTCCTGCCGTGTAAGTAAGTCATTTGTATTCTGCACTTTGAACAGTATTCTAAATTCATCTTTTGGTTTTCTCAAAAATGTCTTTTGAGAGTTTCATAAAAGAGTACTGTATCTACGTCATTTCCACCCACCCTTCTTCCCCTCTGCTCAGTCCCTCCTTCCCTCTCAAATCTATGGCCTCTTCTTCATTAATTTTATTGTCACACATATATAGCTTACAACCTGCTGTACCTACTTCTCCACGTACACTGTTAAGGGATGACCATTTGGGATTGGACACTATCAGAGGGAAGTCTTACAAGCAGAGTGGATAAATTATTAGATAGAATACAGGACTTGAAGACAAACTGGATGAATTAGTGCATAGAAGCCACGAGTACGGGGGAAAACATAAGACAGAAACATGCAGGAACTGTAGAACACCCTGAAATGATTAGGTATTCAAATGATAGGCAGAGATGGAAAAGAAAGCAAGATCTTCAACAGAATTATGGAAGACAATTCCCCAAAGTGAAAGAGAAATATATAGCTACAAGGAGCAGACAGAAGTCTGAAGAGGCAGAATCAGGAAAGAAACTCCTCACAGTATATTATAATTAAATAATAAGTATATTAAAAACACATAGGGAGACACTGAGAGTTGCAAGAAAAAAAATAATGAGTGACACATAAAGAAATGCCTGCAATAATACTGGCTGATTTCTCAATGGAAACTTTAAAAGCTGGAGGAGTTTGGAGAAATACAATTCAAGTTCTAAAGACCATGGATGGCAAGCTAGATTATGGTACCCAAGAAAAGCTCTGCTGTGTTTGAAGGGAAAAAAACACTTCTCATGTAATAAACAGGCCACAAAATACATATCCACCTCTCTTCTTACATAACTCAATACCATGCATTGGTTATTTAGAAAATATCTATATAGTTAAATATATGTCTTATGATAGTGATGTATTTCATTCATAATCTGAAACAATATCATTCTCAAAAATCAACAAATTCCTTGACTATATGGCAAGTTCAGCTAAACTAATGTCAGAGTTTTCTAACTCCCAATTTTCTCACAAAAGCTTAAAGTTTATCACCAGTAGAAAATCCTGTCAGCATCACTCCTTGAACTGACAGGTTCACTTTGTTCATTTTCAACCAAATTTCTGCCAAAACCCAACTCTGAATAACTGCACTTGTCTGTCAGTTTTCTCTGAAGTAAAAATAGTATTCTCTCAAGAAAAGAAGTCAGTTCAGCTTGCACTCAAACAGTTGTATAAGCAGAAGGCCAGCATTGTATTTATGAGGGCAGCAGACAATATGTCCCATTCTAGCACACAAAAAAGAATATTATCTATGTATTACATAGGAAGAACTTAATACAATCAATATATTCCATTGCTTCCTCATGGATGCTCTAAGAGAAACTAGAATTGTTTTTGCTTCTTTGTTATGTCATTTTTATTTAAAATCTGCACTCTTTTAAAGAATTTTAACCATGAGTATTATATCTATATAATTTATACCTTTTTTGCTCCCTTCTGAAATACCTTCTATGTGTCTCCAACTTCCTCTGATATTCTTAATCTCTTTATTTAATTATTATTGTTTTATATACATATTTCTATATGCATAGCAATAACTAAATATTTTATTTATGTGCATATATATGTATGTAATCTATTTATAAAGGCTATATACATACACATATATGCATATGTACACAAACACATATGTATGCATATACATAAGTAAAAGCACTGAGTTCATTTAATGTTGTTCTTCTATATTTTAGGATGACTACTTGGGATCAGATAATCTAGCAGTGAACTTCTCTCTGGAGAAAACTGATCCTCACCCTCTCAGAACACTGGCTGTGGTGATGCATGCCTTAATCCCAGCACTTGGGAGGCAGACGTGGGTCTACAAAGTGAGTTCTAGGACAGCATGGACTGCACACAGAGAAACCCTATTTCAAAAAAAAAACTAAACAAACAAAAAAGAAGCTATTAAAATTGCCTATAGCTCTTCATCTAGGGGACAGGAGCCTTGGGAGATCTTCTTGATCTGGGATGAAATGTTTACTAATGTCATTGGGTAGGTCTTGTTTAGGTGACCATGTTGTTGAGATTTCATAGTTAGAGCCTTTATGACATTGATAAGAGCCCTATCTCACAGGAGATGTCCCGAGTTTCTGATTGTTAATCTTTCTTCCCCCTTATTCCAAATGTTTGAGTCTAAGCTATAAGAGTTGTATTGTAGATGGATTGAACCAACAGGTGTGTGCATGAGCATCACTGAACAACTAGTCCTAGCACAGGTTAGCACTTCTCTTTTATCTTATACTAAGGGATACATAATGATACCCTGCATGGAAACAAATTCATTAGCATATGAAAAACCAAATCATATTTAGAAAGTTCACAGAATTGTTATGGCGTGTTAGCTCGTCACAGGACTCTCAGGGATGCCCAAGGAACTGTGACCCAAAGTTGGAAATAGATGCATATGTGTTATAACCCAATATATGTATAACACAGGTTATAATATGTGTATGTATATGGTCTATAATATATGTATAACATAATATAATATAACACTGTGTATGCATACGTAGCCTGTTAAGTTCTCAGAGAGATCCTGTAGTAATAGTATCCAATGAGTGGAGAGTGGGAATGTGTGTGTGTGTGTGTGTGTGTGTGTATGAACATGCATTGAGTATAGAAGGACAACGCAACAGTAGTCATTCTTTTTCACTTTCTTCAAGACAGGTGTTTGTTTGTTTGTTTGCTTGTTGTTGTTTCCCAGCTCCTGGGGATCCTTCCATTCCTACCTCCTACCCCACCCTACCCCCACGTGGCCCCCACCACAAGAGCACTATTGTATCCAGATACTTTCATGTTGATTCAAACTGACGTCCTCACCCTTGCATGGCAACTGCTTTGCCTTATTATTAGGGAAACTAATAAATGGTAAAGAGACCTCAAAAATAGAATAGACATTACTATAAACAGAAAGATAGCTTTCCTTCTGTTTGGCATCTGCTTATTACTAATGCTCAATACTATATTTGGGTGGGGGTCAATTTAAAAAAAAACTCTTTTCAAATTACCATCAGAATTATAAAAGAATTACAAATTTTAATCATTCTCTGTTTAAGTTTTTGTAAATTAATCTGAACAACCAAATTTCATTTGAAATGAATTCATACACAAGTACTTAATGAATTTCTTTTATGTTATATGAACATTTCCATATAATTTTTTCTTCTTCTGTATTTTCTTACAAGATAACCATTTTGGTCCTTTCAAACATGTTTAGTTGTTAGGGCATTGTCAGGGCTTCTAAAAATAATAATAGCCCTTCAGCATATAATTATTGCTGAATGAACAAATGGGTTAATTAACGAATCAATTTGAATTTAAGGGTAACGTCATCATTCTTTTGGCCTTCTGGAAAATTCATCAAGTTCAGAGTTCTGTCCTAAATTTATTCAGAAGAATCAGTTTGCTTCACACATTCCCAGAAAAGACATCACGGCTTCTTAAACATGCTTACACATAGCTTGTTTTACAGATTAGAAACTCTAATAATTAGCCTTCAGCAATCCATCTGGTAAACATTATTGGGATAAACTGCTATATATATTTCAAATCAGAAAATGTTCCTTAAAGTCATATTTTAGCATGTGTCAGCCAGTGTTATCTGCTTATAAGCTCCAGCTGAGGGACTCTAGAGTAATGGCTAAAGTAAATTTATAGAAAATATCTGTCATACATGCTTATTCCAACTTACTGAAAATAGACAATATTGGGTGAAGATATATTGCATTATATTTTTAGGAAATTAAATTAGTTTATCTATAAAGAGTAAATAATAATGAAAAGTTGGCAGTAATATAAAAAGAATTCAAAAGAAATGAAGGAAACAGAATGGAGAAAAATGGCAGAAAAACTGTACCTGGGAGCCTGGGCAGATGGCTCAGTGGGGAAGAGCACTTGCTATGCAATCGTAAGGACCTGCCTCATTTGAATCCCCGGAAGTCAAATTCCAGGTGTAGCCACACCTGTAACCGCAACACTGCGCTGTACAGAGGCAGGATGTTCACTGCTTTCCAGTCCAGGTTCAGGGATAGACCGTCTCAGTAAATGGTAAACACGATGAAAAGTGATAGAGCAGAGTAACTGCCACCTTCCTGTGGCCTCCATGTTTAAGTACATGGGCATGCAGAGCAGCACACGCACACACACACACACACACACACACACACACACACACACACACACACACACACAATGTGGGTGCAGTCAAACTGTGAATAAGGATTAAGGCATTATTTTCATGGTTCTAATACTAGAAGAACATTCTAGACTGAAATATTATTTGAATATTAGAGAAAAAAATTTGCTAATTTGCTAATTATACAATTATAAAAGAATTAATACACTAAACTTTACCTACTTTGATTTGATTATGAATGGAATTAAAGTAAGATTTTTCAAGAAAGAATTTTACTCTCCAAGAACGTCTCCCCATGACTTGTAAATTGTCCCCTGCTTCCTGAGAAAGGCAATTTGGTCTAGGGTGTTTGTTTTTGCTGTTGCTGTTGTTGTTGTTGTTTGTTGTTGTTTTATCACCAACTTCCTTAAAATGGCTGTGGTGCAGAGCTTAGCTGTATGGCATAGAGACTTCTAGGCAGGTTCTTTGTTTAAGCCTTGACCGTCACTGCCTTGGCCTGGACCCCTTCATCACTGGCTGCCTCTCCCTGAAGCTTCAACACACTCACTTCTGCTCAGACTCTTCAATACACTCGACTCACAGCATTAAGATCAGAGGGACAAATGAAAGAAGCAAATCAACGTGCTCCTCTGATGACAGTGGGTGGTGTTTTATTGTTATTCTTTTTCTGTATAAAAGCAGGGTCCTTTCCAAAGCCTCTAAGAGCTGTGTGACTAAGTCCTATTTCCATTTCTCAATGCTGTCCTTCTCAATAGACTCTTCCTTCCGTAATTTCCAACAGTTTGGTTTCCATACTGGATGTCAAACATCTGGAACACGTCTTCCCCTTATGCCTTTCCACTGTCTGCTTTCCCACCAGGAACTCTCTTCCTTAACCTCTCTACATGCCTCACTTCCTGTCTTAAATCTCTTTGCTGCTGGTGTTTCCTTTGAAAGAAACCTATTACTACAGAATTTAACTCTTCTCCTTTCTATCCTGGTATTCATCTACCATACATTATTCCTCTCTAATATGTGAAGTAATTTATTTATTTCGTATTTTTTAAAATACCACTTAGCCCTTAGTAGAATATGAGCTTATCAAAAACAAGGACTGTTCTTCTTCACTGATGTACATGAAACAATTGAAACAGTACCCAATATGACATACGTTCAATAAATATTTAATAAATAAAAAATTAAGTTGCTTTGGGGAATCCCCATTAGAGCTCTGTGTCCAATTTTAGCATTATTTTAATGTTTATGATTGAAACTATAATTTGATTCCTTGACTTTTACCCAATTTTGAAATTAATGTTATAAAAGTCTCATATACATGACACCACATTATTTATATAATATACATTTTATGAGAACTGGATTAAAGCTTAAGGCTATTCTGCAATATGATGTAGCATGTTTTTTAAGTTCATTATTTCTGCATAAGTGAGTTTACAATTCTTGCAACTAATAGGCAGTGTTTCAATTGAAAACATTTTCTTTGAAACCTATGATACTGCTGTACAAAAAATCCTTTTCAAGCATTATAATCAATCTCTCATTTCTGTTTACATCTGAGAATTCCAGTTCATCACTTCCACTAAAGGCTGCAGTCGTTTGCTCCTAATTGGGCATCTTGTGCACTCTATCTCAATCGCAGAGCAAAGCTGCCTGGAGCTCCTCATTACAGAAGCAGAAGGCTGGCAATAAACATCATTGTCTGCAGCCTCCATTTCTGCCAGGAAAAAAAAAAAAAGCTTGCCCCCTCTGCCTAGCTAATGGTGTTCTAAGTTCCTTAGTGTCTACATGGGAAGTCACAAAGTACTTTCGTGTTCTCACAACAGAAAAACAACAACATCCACACAGTCAAGTGTCACCCAGTCAAATGTGAAGCTCCCTCAGAGTGACAGAGAGGACCTGCATCAACAGCAGCTCCAGGGACCTGTAGAGGAAACAGCTTAACAGTGTATGTCACTCTCCAGGGAGACAACCACTGGTGTTAACCTAGTTTTTTTCCACTTCCTCTTCCTTTTCCCAAATGTCCTTTTTCTCCTCCTCTCCCAATGTCCTTGGAGCCTTTCTGGTGACACCTGCCACCACATGGTGATGAATCCTTATAAATTCTGCCTTTCCCAATTTAACAGACTTCTCAGAGAAGTTTAGATATTTAGGGAAGAGTGTATTCCAGATAGACACAGGATAGTTTAGAAAACTTACACCCATTTTTATAATTGAGTGTAATGATTACGACCCTATGTTCCTTACCTGGGCCAAAGTAATTCTGTAGAATTTGTCATTGTTGCTTAAGTATTATTTACCTAATGATTTGTTAAAGTATCTGGGATACATTAAATATACAATATATATTTGCCACTGGTAATAAAGGTAGAATTAATATTTTCAGTATTGAATATTATTTGTGTGCTGCAGGTATGATAAAGCATACTTAACACTTGAAAGTTGTTGGCAAGTTTTATGAGTAAATGGAAGTTCAAATTGCAATGTAATTTGCATTGCATGCTAATTTTTACATGATTGTGCTACTTGAAAGGATTTGCCACACAACTATGTAGTCATATTTCCATAAAGTCCTGGGTACTTGATCAGAGATTTACTCCTTGAGATATTTTTTCTCGTGGGTGTCATTGTGTCACCTTCTGTTGTGTTCCCTGCTACTTTCATCCATTCTTAGATACACCTATCTTCCACTTTCAGTACAGATTCATTGATAACCTCCTACATGTCTGGAGATGCCGCAAGGACCCATGACACAATGTTCAGCATAGTATATAAAAAATGCTTGCTCCCAAAGGAGATTGCAGCCTTCACTTTAAAGTGATTGTATCATAATGGTGCTATAAGATGTCAAATGATTTGTCAATAGGAACAACTCTAAATGTGTTAGCTAATTTAAACAGCCTTAAATGTTTCCTTTGTTATATAAAATTTTAACTCTATATGTCTCTCCTATAAGACCACCCTAAGACCTATGGGATTTCAGGTATCAGGAATGCTTTTTTTTTCTTCCCTGAAATGGATTATTTAATCTGTTTGTAAAATGTTAAAAACCATCAAGTCCAAGGCGCGTTTCTTCTGGTCAAAGCAATGCCTTCAGTGTTGTAGTACTAAAGACACTCACTTGTGAAGAGTGTTAGTTTAGATCAAGAGGCCATCTTTCATATATGGTTAATCTCTTTGGGTGACAGTAGCCAGCTGAAGGAGTTCACCATGCTGCAGTAACTATAAACCCCATTATTATAAGATGATCTTCACAGACAAATTGATATATTTTGATATTAAAATGAAGTGAGCAAACCACAAGCCAGACTGGAAGGAGAGAGGATGGAAAAACCATTTCAACTAGATCTAAGCTTCATAAAGAGCTGGGGACGCTAACATAGTTTCCCCCTTCATCTTGAGCTCCAGTTTGTCACATAGATAACACTAGAAGGTACCAAACTTTTGAATTTGATGAAATTATAGCTAATGAAATGTCATCCTTTGTGTATGTCAGAGCTCTTCAGTCAAACTGAAAACATGACGGATCTATAGACATGGATCTGTGTGCTAGATATACGCATATATATCGACATAGACGTAAAAGGTCTATTAGTGATGTTCTTTCTTACACTTCCAGAGCTTGAGAAAACCCACCTACTCAGTCTTAGGGTGAAGAGCTGAGAATTGAGGTTGATGAGGAATGAGGGTCTGAGTCCACCAAAGCCAAGGCCTGAGAACCTAGTGCTATGATGTCATAGGGCAGGGCAAGACTGATTGACACTATTGCTCAATCAACGGGAAATAACGAATTCTTCATCCTCTAGCTAACTTAAATTTAGATTCTTAAATGATCAAAGGATGCCTGGGTACCATGAAGACTGTCGTGTTCTTTGTTATCTGCAACATACCCAAAGATGATGCCCTTCCCTCCACATATGCACCTATTATAGAGATAAGGTGATGTATTATGTTAGCCATTGCATTTGCAATTGCATTGCAATTATTGGATAGACTTTGTAAGTTCCTTAATGTTGAGGCACTATGCACTCCATTGGGAAAACACAGGTGGGAGTAGAAATTCTTAGTAAGTGGGCTGGAGAGCTCTGTCTGCACCCACAGGTCCCCTTTTCACAGTTTAAAGCATAGCAGTGTGCCAAAATTCTACTGGTGATACTCATCAGAAAGTCTCCGATGCTCTCTGCCTTCCGTGTAAGTTTGGTCCGTAGCATCACCTGAGCAGTGAGTAGAGCACAAGAGTGAAGTCAGCCTCTAATTCTCTTGGTGGTCTTCCCACTGAGCTGTAGCATCGCAGTAACTTAGGTCTCCTTCAAAAAGCTACAATTCTTGGCAATTAGTAATTAATCCTTTCAAAAGAAAGTTCTCCCTAATAGTTCACGCATGCGGGTACACGTGTGGACATGTGCTTGTGGAGATTAGAGGAGAACTCATTTGCTTCTCAGGTTTATTGAGGCAGGACCTTTTATTATCCTGGAGCTTGCTAAGTAAGCTACAGTGGCTGACCAATGAACAGCAGGGGTCTACCTGTTTCTGCTTCCCCAGCACTGAGAATATGATCTTGAGTCACCACACCCAGCTTTAATATGGGTGGTGGAGACTGAACACAGTTCTGCCTGCTTGTAAGGCATACATGCGCGCGCACACACACACACACACACACACACACACACACACACACACACACACACACACCCATATATATGTGTATATAGATTTTTCTTTAATTTCTTTGCTTGTATGTACGTGTGTATGTATGCACCCAAGAGGCCAGATGATCTGTCAAATTCCATGGAGCTGGAGTTATAGGAAGCTCTGAACTGCTAAATGTGGATGCTTGGAACTGAAGTTGGGTCCTCTGCAAGAGAAGAAAGCACTCTTAGCCTCTTAGAAATGTCCCCGGCCCTTTAAATAATCAATTTTTAAAGCCGTCGTCTTCAATTTACAAATTTATTTCTGCCATGACTCTGACTGACTCATTCTCTATCTATAAATGGTAGTGTTGGCTGCTTCTCATCATTGTTGATGCCTAATAAGTTCTAACTGAATTGATTTAGCTTTGCTATTTTTTTTTTTTTTTGTATTTTTCTTTCCTTGCACATTACTACTTTGGCATTTTCTTATTTTACTCCAAGCACAACTGATGAGTACTTTGATTGGTTCCATAAGAAAAAGCTAGTAAAATAATTTGCCCTAAGTTAGCCAAACAGGAGCAGAGAACCAAACCCAAGAAACTTGGCGATAGTTATAATGTTTTATAGGTGATAAAAGAATAGATATGTACATGTTAGGATATCGACTAACTCCACTAACAAAGCAAACAATCTTCAAGGGCCAGAGTCATAGGACAGAGAATGGAAAGACCTAGAAAGAAAAGCAGGGCTGAATTTATAAGATGAATGAAAAGGGAACCCTTGCCTTGTGTGCAGAAAAATGTTTTAATCCACCAGAGTAGCTAAACCAGAAGGCATTCCAAGTGCCTGGGGCTTCTGGGAAAAGGCTTCTCTCTGTATTGAAAGACCATTGCTTATGGAGCTTTCAGTTTCCAAACAAGGGACTCATTATCCCAGGATAAAAAGAATAAGTTGAGCATCATTTTCACTTTTCTTCCTTCTTTAACAATACCCTACCATGGGTTACAGAGGTGGCTCAGTGGTTAAGAGTGATTGTTGTTGTTGCAAAGGGCCTGGGTTTGACTCCCAGCACCCACATGGAGGCTCGCCATCTCCTCAAGAAGCAGCTGCACAAACACACGTGAAGGCAAAACAGCCATACAATTAAAGTAAAAAATTTTAATTAATTAATTAAACAAATTTAAATGACCTGTCACATCCTTGGATGCTGAGTCTTTTTCTCTCTCTGCCTGGTGAGGAGAAAACTTTTCACTCAAGAAAAATTGAGAAGGATATAAGAATAATTCCAGTTTAATTCAAATTGAGTTCACCTAGTATTTCTTCTATTTTTAATTGTGAATCATCAAAGAAAATATAATTTCCAATTTACTAGAAATAGTCGGATAAAGTGTCAAGGCTATAAAATAATGTACAGTTAGATTATAATGTAAAAGTTAATACAACTATTTTACATGAAAAATAAAAAGTAGTTACTTTCATTTTGTAAAGATATCTTTCCATAAAGATCTTGTTAAAATAAGTTCATTAATATGAGCATAAAAATTCATTTTATTTATTCATGTGTGTTTATGTATGTATGCAAGGTATCTGGGTATGGATGTCTGCAGAAGCCTAAGAAAGGCTCCGGATCTTATAGAACTGTACCTATAGGCAGATATGTGCCACTGGGCATGGGTACTGGGGACCAAACCCAGGTCTTCTGTATGAGCAACACATACTCTTAACCACTGAAGCATAGCTCATCCCTATTTTGGATTTTTGAATAACACAGTAAGTATTTTGGAAGTATATTTTAGGCCATGCTTATTATAGACAGAATAGGTGATAAAATGCTATAAAAGATAGAAATAAATTCTACAGATGCTTGTTGACTACCAACAGAGAGGTATTGGTCTGCTGTTTGTATAATGGGGTACATATTAAATAACTCTTTATACTCACTGTTTATTTTTTTTGAGCCTGAGCTAGTCCACAAATATATATATACCTTATATTTATTCAGTGTTTGACTAATTTTAGTTTCGAAGAGTGCTGTAGATTTACTACATTTTTGTCCTTGCACGGATCTGGATAAGTTAGAGTGTGTTACACTTTGTTTATTTAGCTTCTGGAAGGAGCTCCTTTCTCTCTTACCAGAGCTTATTAATCTTCATCTACAAATGATACGGCTTAACCTTCAGCAATCTGAGAAAAATGTAGATGAAATGTTTATAAGAGAACCCAGGGGTGGGGGGATAATGTTGGGTCTCACTAAGACCTATAGACTAGGAATGTCACCTTGTTCTTTTGGGGGGTAACTGTGTCTACTCTTGACTCCAATCCGAGAAATTTTCCCTCCTCCCTCAACCAAATCTTTCCTGCTCTTCCTCCTTCGTGTTTATTATATAATCCAGCTCTTGAAACTAATCCGGACTCCAGTTCCAATAGCAACCTTCATGCAGGGAGCTGGGATAAAGATGTTTCAAAAAGTCCGTGGCGTTACACACAGATTACCCAGTACAGCATCGTCAGCCAGAGTTTTCCTCCATGAAAAAGAGATGTGCATAGAAAAAGATGAATTTTAGAGGGGACTATAAGGACATTCGTGTCTTTATACCCTCCCTTTATCAGTGGCTTCTGAACTCTGATTTGTTTTGCATCCTATTTAAATATAATTTAGTGGCTGCCATTTACAGTTGTTTTTATAAATACACAGACTATAAAACTACCAAGGGCAAAAGTCAGATGAGATCAATCAAGATTAGGAGCCGGGGAACTTTGTGGACAACTTTTATATGAAACGGGTAAAAGTGAGTATATTTAGTTCTACTGTTGCCGACTCAGATCTCTAGTCTTGCACTCCTAATTTTCCTTTTCTTTTGTTTTCTCTATTGCTGCTCTCTCGGCCTTGAGTACTAAAATTATAGCCCGTTTCAGTATTAGTGAAATATTATTCATTGAATGCTAGAAATATTCAAAAAACATAGAAAGTAGACATGATGATGAAAATAAAACAAATAGTTATTTATTAGTTGTGTAACAAGGCAAGTAGTATGTCCCTGGAACTTCCGACCCAGTGCAACAGTGTGTAGAGTTTGCTAAAGTCACTGCAGGGGGCTTTTGCATCCTGGAATCTGGATGTTGCTATTGAACTTATATCCATGTGAATTCTTAGTGATTCATTTGAGCTTCAGCCTTAATCTGTGGTCATTCTTGTCCTCGGTCAGCATTCACATCTTTGGCTTCACGTCTTATATTCTCCTTGCAGGAGCATCTGCTTTTTATCTTTCTGTTGGAAGGAATACACATATCTGGGTTCCAATCCTGCACATTGTGTCTCCCATTAGGAGGAAGAAGGACGCTCCTTAAACTTCAGGCAGTAAACTTCTCTTTCATCTCCAAAGGGTTCTAACGTGTCTCTGTTATGTTATGATTTATATTCAAATCAAATTTCCATCTCCTAGGCCAGTCACGCTCAAAAGGTGGGTGGATGCCTCTGTTTGCTTCTTGTTCAGAGCTAAAGGTAAAACTGGGCACCCCCATCCTGCACCTGTTAGCTCCCCATCACTGATTAATTTACCTGAGGTAGTTAACTCCTGTAGAGGAGTTAAAGGCTTACTTTGGTTTACTTAGGAAGGATCCAGCCCAAGATTGGGCAAAAACATTGCTCTGGGCCTCCAGTGGGCATACCAGAAGGTGACACTGTGACAAGCATAGGAGAACTGGAAAGGCACTAATATAATGCTAAATGCTTAAGGGCTGGTTGGGTGCTTGCTTTGTACACACCGAGTCCCTGGTTCAGTCTCTACCATTGCCAAAGAAAGATTGGAAAGGAGAGGGGGGAAAGAGCAAGAAAAAGAAGAATGAGCAGGCAGGGTAGTGTCTCCTGAATCCCCTTCAAGGTTATACTCCAAATGGCCTGAACATATTTTACAAGACTTCACATCCTAAAGGTGCCATCCCCTGCTGATAATGGGGAAGGTGGCCCAGGGACCACGATTTTAGGATATGGACTTGGGAAGACATTCTATATCCAGACTATATTGCTGCCAGTATAGCTCATTTTCATATAAGGACCAAGGTAGAGATAAATAAGGAGGTTGTGGGGTTAACAAAGCATCTTTGGACAGTGCTTCCTCTTCAAACGCTTCAGATTTTCTGTTACAACTTTGTCTTTCTCCTTGCTGTCCAGGACCTATCTCTGACCCTCAGGCAATACTCAAGTTATCTCTTGCCTTCTTTCTAGCAATTATCCATATCTCTATCTCTCTTTCCTTTCCTGTTCAGGGCATTTTAATCTGATTTTCTATAAACATATTCCCAGAATACAACCCTTCGGTTACCGTTACTTAGAAATGGAGATCAATAAATTACACATATTATACATGATATGTGGCTTTCAGAAATATTACTCTAATAATTAGTAGAAGACACTGGCATAATTATTGTAGTTTATTTAAATATTCCTTACTTCACGTTTAAGACCATTTCATGTTAATCGTCATAATAATTTAGCCCAAATACATCTATCTATTTTTATGTAGAAATTTCTTTGTTGCTTTTTATTGTGATTTACTGAATTGGAACTAACCCCTCAAGCAGAGAAATGTGCCAAAGCATTTGACCTACACTCGGTTTCAACACCAACACGAGAAGGAATCATTTTACCAAACCTAATCATATTACTAATCATATGGGGGTATACACATTACGGATCTTTTGAAAAAGTGTTTCCGGAAGAAGTAAAACGCTTTACTTCAATTTCCGTATCTAGTATCACATAATTGTTTTCAGGTTGCACTTTGGGTTTTTCAATTTTATAATTGTACAGTTATGCTCTGAATAAATCATGAAGTATTTAGTCATGCTGTGATAATGTACTAACCACAGAAAATCAGTGGCTTAACACACAACCATTTATTTCTCAATTATGTGGAGCTGCTTAGGATTCAACTGTTCTCTTGGGCCTTTTCCCTGCAACAGGAGCCCAGAACAGGCTGTCCCCAGCTTGCAGCACTGTCACCTGGAATGCATGACTGTCGCAGGTGCTGAGTCAGGAGAAGACACTGCCCAGTGCCAACTTTTTTACAAGTGCATGATGTCGCATGTGTATGTATGCAAACGCCTGGACGTAGGCCTTCTCTGTGGTGGTCAGAGGTGGACTTTGGTCCTCTTGTCCTTCTTCACCCTGTTCCCTTGAGACAGGCTCTCTCACTGAGCCTGAAAGCAGGCTGGCAGCCAGTGAGCCATAGTGAGCCAGCTTTCAATCCCAAAGAGAAAGCCCTTGAGTTGCAGGTCAAACCTCCACACCTAGTTTTTACGTGAGTACTGGGGACTAGAACTCGGGTCTTCAAGCATGTGCAGCAAGAAGCACTGTAAGCCATTTCTGCAGCGCTCAGATTTTCCTTTTAAAGCTTTCTGTTTGCCCTTCTGTTATTCTATTTTGAATTTGCAGAGGGAGGCTTTTTTTTTTCCCCCACAAGTGCTGGAAATACCTAGAGAAAACCAAGGTGTCGTTCTATTATTTGCACAAAGAGCAAAAGCGTGTCAGTCTTGAAGCGATTATTTCTCTAGAGAAACCTGTGTCGGATTAGACCTAAGGAAAGAGCAGGATCTAATTAGGAGCTTTGGGATCATCCAGGGAAGGGGAAAGTGGAGACAGTAAACTCTATGAGAACCACCTGCTTACTTGAAAACAGGCTGCTTGCATTGACAATCCGAAGTCCAGGTGCTTGGATTTCTGGTATTTCTAGAAGTTTCCTTGCTTTCGTTATGGTTAAACTTTCCCCCAGAAGATCATTTGGATTCTGCCTTCTCGGAAGAAGAGCACCCACACAAATGAATTAAAATACAAGCTAAATTCAGCTTCGTTCAAATGTGCCTCCACCGAGCGTCCCACCCCTTCTCCCCATCCTGCGTCCCACCCACAGCCCCAGGAAGAAAAGAGGACAACAGGACTGTATTCCTGCTGAATGCTGGAAGGTGTTGGATCTCTCTTTATTTTATTGGCATTGCTACTAACTAGTCATTGTATGAGGCTTGTATTTTGACCAGAAAACTCACTACTATGCAAAAAAAAAAAAAAAGCCCTGGGTTTCTGACCTATTCCAAGTAAAGCCTTTGACCTATTCCAAGCAAAGCAAGGGATTTACAACCAACATTGTCACTGTTATGGTCCCCAGATAAGCATTTCAGTGACATTGTTTGCAGTGTCTCTTTCATCTCTCCTGGCTAAGCATGACATCTCCCTCTGAGAGTCACTGTAGTGGTTGAAACCGCATGCCTCCCTCTTAATGTAAACAATAATTGCAGTCTATCTACTTACTGCTTTCCTGTGCCTTATGTAATCTTGCCCTTAATTCCCATTACTTCTGCAGTTTGGTTTGCTACTGAGAGTAAGTAGCAGGGATAAACTATGCCTATTAAAGCTCCCAAACTCATCCCTGGCTCAGGTTGTTAGAAGATGGTATTTTAAAGGAGAAAATAAAATACAATAAAACGTCAACAGTTTATATGGGTTAGTACACAATTTTACATAACAAAACAGAAGTCATACTAATAGATGTGTTTAAATACCTAATTATTATAAAATCTGCTTCCTTGAGACATGCTGCAAGTATTCATGATGTTAAAACTTGCTTGTTTAGAGTCAAGTGTGGTGGCACATGCCTGTAATCCTCACATTTGTAAGACTGAGGCAGGAGAATTCCTACAAATTCACAGCCAACCTGGGCTACAAAGTAAATATCAGGCCAGTTAGAGGGGACTTAAAAGCAAGAAAGCAAACACACACACACACACACACACACACACACATATGTATACTTGATATATTTGATATCTAAGGAGAACTAAAGCAAGTTTCAGAGGTAACTAACAATCAGAGGAACGAATCCCCTGTATATTCATTTAGTTTGCATCATTGAGACCTCTGCCCTGTAAAATGAGCTGTGAGTGAGGCAGGCTAAGAATGAAGTCTGTTACAAATTGCTTCTTCCCTAGGCGGCAGGTAACTGCTGATGGACCTTACAGGTCCAACAGTGCCCACCATCAGGAACCCAGTCTTAGATGAATGCCTTACACAGAGAAAACACTCAGCGCACGCTGACTTCTGAGGAAATGGCTTCCTTAAAAATCTCCGCAAACCATTTTACAGACAAGGCGTAGGAAGCTCATTAGGAGCCGGGATCCCAGTCGGAAGAGGAAGAATACAGAAGTTTGTAATGCTGCCAAATTCCTATGTGTTTTTTAGCTCCTTGGTGGCAGCGGGAAGAGAGCGATGTTCACAAGCATATGGCCAAGGTCGATAAGATCTAATTATATGTTTGCAGCTGCCTTGAATCTGTAAATATCCTAAAGTTGGTCAACATTATCGACGTATGGCAAAGGCAGTATAAATAAAGGAAATTGGCTAAAATTTGAAGCAACAACAACAGTTCCTTTTGAAGGGGAGGAAGTTAGACCGAGTTTTTCTGAGCGTGAGTTAAATGGGATAAAGGTGAGAACAACAGTGCTCTACGCACATAAGAGGTTCACGCCTCATTAACAGGAGTATTGGGAATCATTTGTGTGCGCTGAAAGAACTCTTGCAAATGTTCTTATGAGTTCGGAAACTTTGAACACACAATTCATCAGCATTATTAAAGAACTAAAGTGTTCATTTAAACAATGTTTAAACACAGTTACAGTCTGTGATACACCATTCTTCAGTCATTTTTTTTTACCAGGGCCTGCAAGGGTCTGCACCAGGTCCTCGGTGCAAGGGTCTGCACCAGGTCCTCGGTGTATGTTACAGCTGTTAGTTTGGTGGTCTTGGGGGAACTCCTGACAATGGGAACAGGTGTGTCTGACTCCTTTGCCTGCTCTTGGGACTGTGTTCCTTCTGTTGAGTTGCCTTGTCCAGCCTTGATATCAGGGCTTTTACCTTGTCTTGTTGTATCTTTGGCGTCTTGGAAGCCTGCTCTTTTCTGAAGGGAAATGGAGGGAGAGTGGCTCTGGGGGAGAGGGGAGGGGGGAATGCCATCTGGGAGGAGTGAAGGGAGGGGAAACTGTCCTTGGGATGTACTGTATGTGTGTGTGTGTTGTGTGTGTGTGTGTGTGTGTGTGTGTGTGTGAGAGAGAGAGAGAGAGAGAGAGAGAGAGAGAGAGAGAGAGAGAGAGAGAGAGAGAGAGAAAGAGAGAGAGAGAGGGCGGGAGAGAGGGGGGGAGAGACAGAGACAGAGAGACAGAGACACAGAAAGAGAGGCAGAGCAAGAGACACAGAGAGAGACAGAGAAAGGAGTGAAGCAAAGTGTAGGCTAAAGACACTACATCAAATGAAAAGACTGTGTGAGGCTGAGCATACAAAAATGGTAATTCCATGATTGGGATTATCAATGTGCCAAAAAAAATTATTCACAATAAGAATGCTGTGCTACTTACACTTTAAACCACTGTAGAAAATAATGAAAACGTCAATATAAGGGAGGAAAATATATTTTAGTTCAGGGTTTCCATGCTTTTGACCCATGGCAGTTAGGGATAGGGCAGACCATTTCATACCATGATGGCCAGGAAACAGAGTGTTCAATATACTTGATTTCGTCCCTTTCACTACTTTTATTTCTCTTGATCTCTAGGATCAAGGATGGATACTACCTGAGGGGCCTTCCCTGATCATTAGTCCTCTTTATGCCTGTGAGATCAACCAAACTAACGCTCAGGCCAAAGGCTCCTATTAAGCATAGCAAACTCCAGGCCATCTCAGCATGGCAAGAACCTGTTACAGAGTTCACTCATTTTCTGGCATCCTGTCTCCTCTGTACTCTTCTCACCCACCCTGCCCACCCTAACCGTCTCCAGCTCTTGGAATCCCCTTCCCCTTAGCTTCACATTCCTATATAACCTGTTTGGAGCATAGCACAAAGGTCCCTGTGTTCATAGATTTCTAAGGAAACCAAGAACGGCGAACACACAAGATTGTCTTTCCAATTTGAAAGATGTTAAAAACAAACAACAACAAAGCGAACAAAGAGACAAGCAAACAAAGAAACAAACCATTCTTTCATGCAGAAAGCTGAGACTTGGAGGCGATTAATAACCTGGTGATCTGTGTTGTCTGTTGGGTCAGACCTTACCAAGTTCCTACACCCCTGACTAGAAGTGGCTGGAAATCTAAATGACCCTTCCAGCCAGGAGCTCCCCAAACTTGCACAACCAGTTTCAGAGGTAGCTAATAGCCCAGATGACCTCTACACTGTTTGTATGAGGGAGACCAGGCCAGAGCCTTGCCATAGGTAGCCTATCTCTCGAACCATCCATCTTCTTTGAAGACATGTACCTTGACTCGACTTTCAACGTAGTTATGATTCCTTGTGCACTAGGAATTGTACTACACCAGGAAATATACTGACAATGAACCACCAGGCATCAGACTCCCCGAGGCTGGTCCAGATTGATAAAGTCATTCGGAACTGAGTTTTCATTATCACCTCTTCATCATTCTGCCTAGAGAGTTGAAGGTTGCCCCTCAATAAACCAGCCATTTCGACCATGCTTCCTCTTGACTCACACTCCCTCCCTCCCTTCCTCCCCCCACCCCCACCCCCTGCCTTGGTCCTCTCTCTTCTTTGTTTTTTCTTCTTCTCTTCTCTCATTTGCCCACTTCCACTCTTCTAATGACCTGGTTCAGTCTACTGGCCATGTCCAGTCTGATTATTTCTCTCTTTGCTCTGGAGTCCTCCAGATGCCTGTGGCTGTATGCTCCCTCATATCTACAACAAAAATCTCCTCAACCATACCTTGGAGCCATGTCATCACTGTATATATCTGATGCCAACCCCGGCCCCCGCACTTTATGCAATACTCAATTAGCTCAACTTGGTATATCGAGGCAGTTGGCTGACCCTCAGTAGACTGTCAGATTCATGGACGGCGATATAATAAGCAGATTCACTATGGGAATTCGGGGGCGGGGGGACTTGAACAAGTCAGTAGCTGAATTCCAAGGTTTTATTCTAGCAAACGTATCTTGCTATAGTGACAACTGAATATCCCATTTGGATAAAGTTGGGCTTGTCCATCTTTACAATGAGATGGAATACAGTGGGGAGATGTAACCTTGCTTCATTTAAGCCTTTGAGGGTAGTGATAATATTGACTCCAATTTGCTTTCCTTTCTATTAAATCTTTCAACTCCATCAGGAGCAAAGATGGGTTCCTGTCACTGCTTAAGGCCTGTTCTTAAAAGAGGCCTTCTATTCTGTTCCCAGTGGTAGTGATCTCTACTTGAAGTTTCTATCGCCTTAGTAAAGAGCCTTTGGCTTTCCTGGAGACATCATTAAGCAGTTGATTCACTTCTTTCATGTAGCAAATGCATTCGAACATCCTCATGCAGGTCTTCTGATCCTCTTCTCTGCCAAATCTGTGCTGCTACCCTCATCTCATCGACATTTGACCCCCAATGCTCCAGATTTGTGAGGACAGTCTAACAGTGGCTTCCTGTTATTTCAGGTATATTTGCCAAAACGTTTATCTGGAACTCTTAGCAGAATGTTTCTATGCTAATTAACCATACTTTGTTCAGCCTCATATTCCACACGTCTCTCCCCAATAACCTCAAAATTGACCCCCCACCACCACCACCACTACCAGGTGTGATCTTCTGCATCAACTGAGTACATACCAGCCAAATCAGAATATGATTTAGTTGAATATTACTTCCCTCACAGGCTAGAAATTTTTATTTCCCTCTTTGGGCTGAGATAAAACCTATCTCTAATTATCAGAGGCAATGGATGAGGAAGGAAAGGTCTCTTGGTAGACAGACAGGCATGACCTTACAAGGATTCTACTTCAGAGGAGATGTTTGCATGGTCTCCATGTAAGGCAAGGCTGCTCTTGTCTGTAAAAAGAAAGAGGACTGCTTTAAATGTCTGGGAGAGTTTAAGAGAATATGGAGGGGTTCATGACTCACTTTTACAACCAAATGTCCTCATTGCAGGTTTTTAGCCCTACTGTTTTCCATCCGTGGATCTGACCTTCACCCGGAGGACTTGGTAAGTCTGTGTATTTGATGTACTTAGTGTTTCCTCCCTCTCAATTAAATCCTAGAGCTGAGTTTGTTTGTTGGTTTTTAGTTTTTAAAAGTGCAGTTTTCCCTAAAGTTGTAACTGTCTTTATCATGTTGAAGACCATTAGTCTCACACTTAGTGCTGGCTGCACTGTGAGCCGCTATTGTGAACCTTACATTTCCCATCATGTCTCCCTCATGCCAGTGTTCATACTAACAGAAGAAAGTCTCAAAGAGATGCAAATGTCCATCTTAGTGGTTTTTTCTTAACACTGTGACAGAATACTTGACAAAAATAACTTCACAGAAGAGAAGTTTATTTCAGCTCACAGTTGAGAGGCTATAGTCTGCCATGGAGGGGAAGATACTCAAATGTTGGTAACAGGAGCTTATAGTATTGTTTGCTTCTCTATTGGAGAATCAGGAGGCGGGATGTTCTGCTTAAATCCAGAAACTGATATGGCTCTGGTGATGGAGGAAACACGAGTCAAGGAGTGCAGGCAATTCTAAAAGCTGAGGCTGGTCCTCCTTTTATAATAAGGAAGAAAATGGGTCTTTCCCTTGTCCTAGTTGCAAACTCAAGTAAGAAAATCAATATTTACTCTAGAAAGAACCACAGCTTTTCTGATTTTTTTAAAAAATTTTAACTCAAGCTCTTTGGTGGAATCCTGGCCTACAGAGCCCTCAAAGGTTTGTTGTTGTTTTCTTGTTTCTTTGATGCTTTAGTTTAAGATGTTAAATCATGTTGACTTATTATCTCAGGAGCAGGATAGCAGCAAACTTTGGGTGAACATCTGCATTCTATAATGGAGTACCATCCAGAATGTTTTCCTCTGTTCATCACCACCAACAGCTGGTGTTTATTCACTGCTGATAAGTTGTGCTGAAATTCCAGAATCTAATCATGACACTCTGTTTTCTGAGCCCACTGTTGCTATTGACCAGAAATCCTTAACTATCTCTAAAGCGACCCAACCCAAAAGTCTTTGAAATCAACCCATTTGGTACATTTAGGAAAGACTGAAACCAGAAAGAGTAAAACAATTCTTTCATTTTAAAAGGTCTGTGTTTACTGTTTATTAAAGTATCTAAGTGTGTATATCTCTATGTGTATGCTGAGGGAGGGCAGAAAAGGATATTAGATTGCCTGGAACTAGACATACAGGAAGTCCTGAGCCAGCAAACATGAGTGCTGGGAACTGAATTCAAGCCTCTGCAAAAGCAGCATGCACACTTACCCACTGAGCTATCTCTTCAGCCTAAGAGAAGAATTCCTGAAATGCTTTTGAATTGAGAAATTCATTAACGATTTCTATGGATATCTGATACTTGAGCCCAAGGAAACTTTTTGGGATAACCTACAAAATACGTTATGAAATTGCTTATTTTTAAACAATAATATACTATATTAATTCTTTGGGAATTTGAAAATAGGATGTGTTTTGATATTTTCATTCCCCACTCGGTGTCAACTCTTCTAGATCCACTCCTAAAGTCCTTCACTTCCTGCACTCCCTGACCTTTTTTTTTATGAAGACATTGTCTCAGAATAGATGTCCTGGGCCTCTGGCTCTTACAACCCACTCTCTCTTTTGTGTTGTTCTCCAAGTCTTACATGTAAGGGGGTGCCATCTTATTGTTTTCTCCATAGAGAATTAACTCTTGCACTTGCAGACTGAACAAACATGAAGGGCAATTGGACTTATCTATAGTCTCTGCAAAAATGGGTTGAATTGGGAGAGCTTCCGTCACTGAGAGTCACTTGCTAGTGATAGGTGTAATGGCTACAGAGATAGAAAGTGGGGAGCCAATTCAGGGGTGGAGGGTTTGTCCAGCATTTCAAAGTATCTTGGCTTCATCTCCAGAATTGGGGTCAGTGTGGGAGTTGTTATTTGCCAGCGCAGAAAGGAAAGAAGTAAATCTCGAATTTTCCAAAGGGGTTAAAGTCACAGCTCACTTTAAGGTATCATCTTACTATTGTCATTGCCTTTGCTTATGGCTTGAGTAAGGAGGAAGTGTCAGTTCAGTCTGTCAGTAATGATCTAGCTTTAGTCATGGCTGGGTCTATCTGGTTCTTCAGAGGGTAATCGTTCTTAAGACACACACACACACACATACACACACACACACACACACACACACTCCCAAACATATAAATATAACCTGCTTAGTCATGTCCTGTCATGTCCTGTTACTTGTATGCATATGATTATTTCAGGACTGACTGACCATTTGATATTGAATAACCAATTGGGATTCTTTTCCAGTGGGTGACTGTTTCTCCCACTCTCAACAGTTCTTAGTTGCTTGTAGTTATTTTGGGAGAGGAAGTGGAAAAAAGGGTTAGAGGAACAGGAAGTCTGTTGTGAGATTGTGACTCTTAGAAGTATCAGGGAAGCAACACCCATGAAGCCTCAATAAGGCCGCTTACACAAGACCTGAAGGAAAACAACAATAGACATGAGACATGGCAGCGGGGGGCCAGGGGTGTGGGAAATCTCATGGGTCCCCACTCTAGATAAAGAACGATAGAGGTCTTTTTTCAAACTTGCCTTTGTTCTGTATTGTCTTCACACTCCACCAGACAGTAGAAAATACATCTTATCCATGCCAGAATTATGCCCTGTATCTTCCACAACCAGAGGAAAGACACCAGCACACCCTTGAGTTCCCACTTTTTTGTGCCTAATTTCCATTGATGACATGGGTCGTGTGTCCGTTGTTTGACCAACCCACGAAGATGATGACATATAGTGTCCTTCTTAATAAGGTCTGAATTGTTTCCTACTATAAATTCAGGGTTACAGGATAACAAACCCTGGTCTCATCTATTGCATGGGTTGAAAGCTGTAAAATGGAGATTGTATCAAAAGAATGGAGAAGTGACTGTGGGCATGAAACAAGATAAACAACTGCCTTCCCTCCATACTGAAATGGAGATAATGCCGGTAGACAAATAGAGACAGAGCTCAAAACACGTTTTACATTTTTATAGATCTGACAACTTAAAAAAGTTGAGGGCATTTGAAGGATAGGAAATAAAAGTAAGAGCAAACGGCTCTATACTTGGTTATGACTGGTATGTGAAAAAGTTACTAATGGGCATTTTATAATGTAAGGAGAGTTTGTAATGAGACATTAGGTTAATTGTTCCTGCTGTATTCAGATGACCTTATATGACTCTCAGCTGAGGTCTTAAATACATTTGCTTGACTTTATTGACTGAATAATGAGTTGGCTTGCAATAAACAAAGATCAGAAACAAATATAAGTACATCGGAGCACTCACTGTACTCCACCGACTGCACAGACTTAATCAAGCAACCAAGTTCATGTGTTTGTTCTTGTAACAGAGCACAGAAAACAGGTCTTAGTCTGAGGGTTTTCAATGCTATTTGAGAGGAATGCTAAGGAGGGAATCAAGCTGTGTAAAGAGAATAGAATAGGAGGTGCCTGCAGCTTTATCAGTGAGCATCAGAGCGTGTCTCACTGGTAAGGATTTTTTGGGACAGGTGGAGCGAGAAAACACGTGAACCAGAAATGAGTACATGATGATTTGAGCATGGGCACGCTTCAAGCGGAGGCCAAGGGAGTCTGAAGGACGTATGCTCTAAAGCTCTTGAAGCCAGCTCTCAATTCCAGCTACTCAGAAGGACAAGATAAGAGAACTGAAAGTTCAAAGCCAGCCTGGGCTGCAGAGGGAGTTCACAAGGCCGCCCTGCACATCTGAGGGAGAACCTGTCTAAAAACTAGAAATAAAACAGATGTGAAGATGTGTCATGGTGATAGAGCACCGACCTAGCATGCGCAGGGCTCTAGGTTCGGCCTCTACTCCTGCAGAGAGTAAGTAATAAATGAGAATTTTAAAGCTCAATAATGTGCATATTAGCTTTGACCATATCTAAACACTTTTGCTGATTTGAACACACTAGAGAGAGAAGGGAATGTCAATATATTGTATACTATAGCTACATAATCAATGTTTTCTGATGAGCATGTGATGCACTCAGAAATTTATCACAGTTCACAGTACTTTCCCAAAGCTCTCAGGAATTAAAAATTACTTGTAAATAATTCTGGGATCTTTGATAAAATTAAACCTGTAGTTCCAGAGTACTTAATAATTAGCAGCAGTTAATACTTTGATCTATACTCAACAATAAAATTCAGCATTTACATTAACTTCAGTTGTTATTATATATAAAAAACAAGTTAAGAGAATTTGCCTGAAATGATTAATGAGAAAACAATAAAGAGAGGGGAATATGAATATGAAACTGGAAACCAATGGGTGAGGTAACATTAAAAAATACTTTTCTAAAAGAAAGCCATTTATTTTCAATGTAACTGCATTTGCACTATTTAAGAAAAAAATATAAACTTCTAGCAACAAGAATGATGACTGTGGTACTGGTAGAATTTGTTTTAAAGTATACAAGGAAAATGTATAATTTCATTTGAAATTATGACTATGCAGGATAATTTTATAGGGAAATATGAATTGCATAATTGTCCAATTAAAAACATTCAATGATGTTAAGCTTGAGAAATGAAAAAGTAATATGATAAATCAATAGAAAAAAGTCGGTACCAAGTAAATTTTTTTTCTGAGGAAATTAGACCTTTGCTAATTTTACTTGATGTTGTATGAAGATCAACAAAGATCAATGTGTATTCTCTTTCTGCCCATATTGTTTGTGGATCAGACAATGTCCAGATCTTCATCTCATCTTCATGATTTCACAAATGTTTAAGATCACATGTTTGAAAGGCCCCTCTTCAGCCAACTGTGTTTTTCTTCCACTATTTTATTTTCTTCTTAAGCACCCATGAAGCAGCAGAAGGTGCCGTGGAGACAATTAGATAAAGAAAGGGAACCTATTTAAGAAAGGAAGCAACTTGTACCTTGGCACCTCAGAGGACTCATCCTTTCTTGAAGATTGATTCAACATGTGTTCAATAATTATTTAATTACACTTAATGAGCAGATAATGTTCTCAGGGTTGGAGGTAATCCCCAAAGAAAACAGCCTCACAGAGTACAAAAGTTCCACACACTACCAAGAATCCACTATCTGTTTCTTCAATCAAGCAGCTATAGAACACTTCTGTTTTTTGTTTTTTTTTTAAAGATTGATTTCAGCTCGACGCTAAAGGATAATAATTAAGACCGTGCTCTTGTTAGTAGAAAGTGTATTAATCAAGGGGCAGGTAGACAGGTCTGGCTCATGAAAAATCAAGTTATATAAGAGATATTTTTTTTAATGGCAGAGAGGCTTACAGAGATTTTTGAGAGTGTGTCAAGGGATAATGCAAATTCTATGGCAATTAGCATCTGTGAACACAGTTTAGCAGTTAAAGATGTGAGTGGGAGCCTAACAATGAGGGATAAGGCAGTCTTCTCAGAAGGTAGGCGGCCAGACTTTAGAAACTGAACCAAGGGAGACCAAGGGAAATGAGTGCCTGAAACTCACTGCCCATCACTATCGGGCCCTGATGTTTTTCTCTCCAAAGATTAAGTGCAATGAAAATGGAAGAGGGCAAGGCCATCCATCAAAGCAGTCTACTTGGGTTTGCTGTGTCATGCAAAAGAGGGCTGGAGAAATGACAGTGAATCAACCTGTAAGTGTATACAGCATGTCTGAAATAGAATCCTGGAAACTCTCATTTTCTTTGGAAATTATGCATTTTCCTGTATTTTTAAATGTATCTTAAGACCTTTTACAATTTGGCAAGCGTTGCATTGGCAGAAACTTCAAAGCATACTATTTCATGATTTTGTCAGAAAATGGGTCTGACCTTCCATTGCTTGGCCACATGATACAGTTAGAGAAACAGTTTGTACATTTCTAAGCATTTATCCTTAGCCATATTTTCTAAATCTTCAATACCAGGCTCATTTATAGAGCCCGGAAGCAAGAGAAAAATAGGAGGTCCATATACAGTACATCAAATAAACATGAAATATCATGCTAACACACTGTTAACATAAAACCTATTCTGTCTTCTATTCTCAACAGAGATATCTTCGTAATTACAAAATGGAAAGATATGCTCTTATGCGTTGGCTTTATCTGACTGAAAGATATCTGGCAAAAAACCAACTCGAGTGAATCACTTGGTACTAAACCTGGCATTTTGTTCATTGTTGTATGTGTTTAAATGAATAATGAGGTAAATGTATGTAATTTCCAAACAACCACATGTTAGTATAGTTTATTTTTTGTTATTTCTACTAAAATCAATTTGTGTATGTTATCAATAAGCTCACCTAAATATTGTAGTATTGATAGCCATGAGTTAAAGCCTCAAAACTGAAGACAAGTGAAGCCAAGGTATACAAAACTACCTTTCAATTTTAATTGATGTATTTATTGTTTAAAAGTGATTTCCATAATAAAGCAGTATATTGTATCAGCATAATACAAAGTATACTGGAATAAAAATGATGTTTGGTTTTGCTTTTAAAGTTTTTCTTCTAAAACATTCAGTGATTTGGCTGTGTGTGTGTGTGTGTGTGTGTGTGTGTGTGTGTGTGTGTGTGTGTGACATGTTCTTAGATTTTAGCCCAGGAACACAGTATGTGCCCAAGCTGACCATGAAGTTTGGTGGAATCCGTGCCTTGCCTTCCAAGTGTTGGATTACAGACATAAATCATTGTTCCCAACCTCAAAGGCACTTATTCAAATCCAAAGGTAATATGCAAAATCCTAAAGTCCTTGCCTTGCAGATGTGATAGATAGCACATGTTTATAATCCCAGCCCGGAGGAGGAAGAGATGGAGAGCACGCGAAGCCTTGTGCTCACAGGTCTGCACTGGGGAAACCGGGAAGGTTAAACATGTAGTGTTGTCTCTTCAAAGAAAGAGAGATACATAACTGGTTTTCTACCCAGAAGGCTAGGGGTGGATGTGGCTCATAGCCTGGTGATCTCTGCACTATCTCTATGTCCAGACCACATCTGGCTCCCGCGGACTTTTGCTGTTTATGGACAGAGATGGCCTGTAGCCTGGTGACCTTTGCACTGCCTGTGTGCCCGAGACCGCACCAGATCCTCCCCCATACTGTAAGATACCACAATCTATAGAACCTTGCTTTCTAGGGAGGGGTCACAGACAGTTACGCCTTAAGCTTTACTCTGCACATAGGATTGAATTAATTACTACCAGGAGGCTTTTTGACCCAAATTATGCTATACTTAAATGTGTTTAAAATAAACTGTCCTGGGTCAGATTCTCAAAGTCTGGACCAACACTAATTATTTAGTCATGTTAAGCCAGCTCTACTTCTTATCACACGGATCAACTCTGCTGGGCTTGGTGGTCACAGAGACACTCCCCCAACACACACACACACACACACACACACACACACACACACACAAACACACACTCAAAATTTTAATTTACGAATGGTACATATTATAATTGAAACCTATTGTTTTACAAAGATGAAATTTTAATGTCTATTTGAAAGTTTAAATTTTATGAAACTTGCTTTATAAAGCTGTCAGAAACTTATTTATTTCGTAAGATATTGAGAACTTAGCATTCTATATCTATTTATTTGAAAGTCAAAGATGACATCCAAGAGCTAGGGGTGTAGTTCTGTGACAGTTATTCATCTGATATACACAAGGTCCTGCCTGGGTTCTGTATCTAAGCACTGGAAATAAACTGGGGGAAATGTTAAGTTTTTACTGCTGGTTTCACATGGATTCAGATACTTAGAAATTCAAAGAATTCCATGAGAGCCAGAAAGCTAGCCCTGTCCTTCACTGGTTGCAGCACTTAGGAGAGCAAGCCCTGTGTCTCACCTGAGCAGCCCAGAAGAGCAGACCCTGGTGGCAGGGGAACAGGGAGCGGCCCAGAGTGGATGAGCTGGGAGACCTGGCTCCATTACTCACTTTCTGGCATGATGCGGTGTCGGGGGCCCAAGAAGATATCCTCCCCGAAGCTCACCCTTAGCCAACTGTGACAGTAAAGAGAACTGCCCCCCTACCCTGGGTCATGAGGGTGAGCAAGCCGACCCTGTGCCTTGCTTGGGCAGCACTGTAGAACTGACCCTGATGGCGAAGCCATGGGTGGGCCAGCCCCAAGGCTGTTGAGAGCCAGAGAGCTGCCCCTGCGCCTGTGCTGGCTACAGCCCTGGGAGAACTCACAGCCCTGGACAACTACAGCACTGGTGTGGGTGTGGGAGAATGAGAAGAGTGGCAAAATCAGCAACCACTTAGGCCCAGATCCAGGACTTTTGAGTTGGCTCACCCTACTGTGTACCTCATCTACGGACTCCTGCAGCTATCAAAGGGCTGGCCCTGGAGACACAAAGCTGCAGGGTCATCTCATGAGGCAACAGCCGGCTCTCTGGGAGGAGTACAGGTGAGCGTCCAGCATTGATGGTGTGGCAGAAGCCAGAGGTTTGGAAGCCAGATAAACATTTACAAGTAAAGAGGTGTGGGAAAAAAGGGTGTACTGTGGGACACACTGTGATACACAACAACTGCCACAGTGGGATTTTTTTTAAAAAAATGCTTTGTTTTGTTTTCCTTCGTTTATTTTATTTTTTTCTTTATTTTTTGCTTGTGTTTTTTCCTGGGGGAGGAGGCTGCAAGGGCAGAGGGCAGATAGGAAGGGGCAGGGAGATAAGTGAGATAGGAATTCATGATGTGGAATTCACAAAGAATCAATAGAAAGCTTAAAAAAAAAAACAACCCAAAGTATCAATAACTTTCAGAATTTTGTAACTGTTACAAATATGTACAAGGTCAGGAAATGAAAATCCACCATTAAATAACGTAACCTTGGTAGTACTGATATAAAGGAACCATTTTTATTTATTTAATTTTTTTTTTATCAATAGATCATAGCTTTCGCGTGCAGTCGCTAAAGGAAGTCGGTAAGACAAATAACATGTCTGCCACGAAGCATGTCCAGTAATCACTTGAAGTCCTGTCTTCCTCTGAGACACTACTGTGTTCCTGGAATATTGGATGTGGCCCAAGTGAAAAGTTCAGCATGTGCAATTTGCTGGGGTTTTGACACAGTCCAGAGTTCAGGAGACACAGAGATGTGTCTTCTGGAAGGACCTAGGATGACACAAGTGAAAGGACTGTGGAGGGCGCTGATCCTGTAGAATGCCAGTGTGTGGGTGCAGCTCCCATGCCTTCTCCACGGTACTCACAATGTGCTTGAAATCTACAGACACAAGGCTCAAGTATGGATTCACTTAGATGAAATGTCATTTCTCCAAAGATGAAAAGCTGTGCATTCAAATGCAGTTCTCTCTACACAGCCATCTTCACTCCTGTCGTCCCCAATGTGCCTCTGCTGCAGGGCTCACACCCTTCATTAGCATGTAAATGAAGATTTATCTGACAGAGCTGCTTAATGCTTGCTGTAAATTCTGTCAGGTAACTCTTACAATATTCAAAGGATGCCAGTTATGCAATGAATTTTTATCTTCAGCCTGCTGATAATCCAGTTCGGAGAATAGTGCTCTTAAAGAGATATAAAGATCCAGGGGCCTTAAGGGAATGAGACTAGAGAGATGGTTCAGTGGTTAAGAGCAGTTTTTGCTTTTGCAGAGGAGCTGGGTTCAACCCTCAGCATCCATCTGATGGCTACAACCATTTATAACTCCAGTTCCAAGGGATGCCCTTTCCTGACCTCTTCTGGTCCTAACCATACATGTTGTGCACATGCATACATACAGACAAAATGTTCACACACATAAAATAAAATAAATAAATCTTAAAAAAAAAATAGTGTAATGCAGGGGATGCATAGAGAACACTACATACAGGGAAGGACCCCATTGCTGGATGCTCCTCTTTTCCAGACAGAGTTACCTGGCATCCCAGTTAAGGAGACTGCGTCTGAAAGGCAGAGAGATGGTTAATCTGTTCAGCGCATCTTGTGGCTGTTACTAAAATTGTCTTCTCCAGATTTAGTACTTCCCCAAAATTCACATGTTTAGAGGTACAAATAAAATACTGTATCTCACGGTGTTTACCTTAGTCCCCTCTAAGGCAGTGCTTTTTCTTTTCTTGTTTAGTTTATTTTTAAAGGGGGAAAAAAAAGGTTACAAATGTTCTGTGGACACTATGTTCTCAGATAGAAACTTTTCATATTAAAAATAAGTAAGTTCATTTATGTATGCAGTCTTTTTTCAAACTGTATTGTGGGCATTTAAGTTTTATCTGCTCTATGTCAAGGTAGCTTTTGGTATTATTTTAAATTTATTTATCTTTATTTTATGTGCATTGGTGTTTTGCCTCCATGTATGTCTATGTGATGGTGGCAGATCTTGGAGTTACACCGACAGTTGTGATCTGCCAAGTGGGTGCTGGGAACTGAACCCGCATCCTGTGGTAAAGCAGAAGCCACTGCTTTTAACCACTAAACCATCTCTCCAGTGCCAAGTTTTGGTATTTTAAACTTGAACAAAAGCTATGAGTCTTTACTCTTCCTGAAGAACTGCAGAAAACAGCTAGGCAAATTACTTTTAAAAGAAAAAGAAAACCATGGAAAATAGATGACTCTTCCATAATTTTACATAGAAACAAAGTAATCAGCTCTTAATCTATGAGAGGATTTAAGTTAAATCAAAGTCCCACATGTGTAAAACTGCAAAACCGCACTTTGGTTTTGGAGAGCTAGTTAGGGATTTGGAATTAACCCAGATTCCCTATTAAAATCCTACCCTTTCTCTGGTTTTGCTCCTTTTTATGAAAAAAAAAAAAGGAAAATAGAATGGATATGATGTAAATTGCAACCTATAAATCTCAAAATCTTTCTGGTGATGGTGGCTCCAGTCATAAATTGCACTCATGAATGAAGACAACTTGGAACAAAAGTTCAGGGTTGTTTTATTACACAGAGTTCACGACCAGTCGCTGTTTAAAGTTCCTCTGTTATGTAATGGAAGTGGAGTAGAGGATTGGAAGGATTAGAGTTTGCAGTAAGCATTTTCTTCAGACAAATCTAAGGCCCTACACACCTGAGTATGCACAGTATGTGCAGGCCATCCTTGCTGCTAACGTCCTGGCCTCTGCGTGACTTAATAGCTTCATACCGTCTCCAAAAAACACCATGTGGTATCATACGAAGTACAAGCAAGTATGCAAATCCAAGACACTAACATTTAGAATAACGTAAGTTTGATTTTTAGTCTAAAAACTATTAGTTTTTAGTATAATTTTCTTATACTAAGAAATAGTATATACTTTTTGGTATAATTTTCATCCTATTTTAGTGCTTTAAATGTCCCGTTTCCAGTAGGTTTCAAAAGGAATAACCCAATGATCTAGTTTTTCAAAGCATTTCCAATTTAATCTGCTCAGGGCTTTTAGAATGCAATATGCTTTAGATATTGCAGTAGTCCTCAAAGTTTGTTATTGGAAAATTTTTAGCAAATATCTTCAAAGTTTACTTTCTTCTATATAACTACCCATTAGTTCTATTACCCTTTCTATCCACCTATTCATTTATTTGACATCTATTTGTGCTGGCTAGCTTTATTTCAACTAGCCATAAGCTAGGGTCATTTAGGGAGAAGGGCTCTCAACTGAGAAATGCCTCCATAAGCTTGGCATGTGGGCAAGTCTGTGGGATATTATCTTGACCGGTGATTGATGTGGAAGGTCCCAGACCACTAGTTTCAGTCACCTCTGAGTAGATAGATGGTCCTGGGTTGCTCTACTTAGGGATAAATGACTAGCCAAACTTACCCTCTTTTTACTCAAGTCCTGACTCTGATTAATTTACAAGAATTGCTCAGTGACTGGACAAATGTAGACATTTGTCAGTGTATTTATTCATTTATTTTAAAGAGAATTCTAACTTACCAGTCAGACCTAAGAAACTAATATCATTCAGTTTTAGTTTCCTAGGATTAAGACAACAAAATGTCATGAACAGGCTGGTTAGAGGAAATCAGACTGAATATGTGTTTGAGGCTTTTGATGCTTATATGCACTTTTTAGTTTATTAGAGATAATTTTGCATAAAAGATCTCGAGACTTAGAAAATTCACATTCATAAATGCTCTTTAACTAATTCCTTAGATGTAACAACAACTTACTCCCTACTCCCTTATCATTGTCTTTAAATTCCTCCAAGAAAGAAAGTGTATGGTTGGAAAAACTTTGTTAAAATACTTATTTTTATAAAATCCTATCCATAGCAATGAGTTCATCGTCTTCAGAGAGACAACTGTTGTTTGGGACAGGGCCTCATGTAACCCAGGCTATTCTCAAGCTTGCTAAGTTGCCCAGGGTGACTTTGAATATCTATCTTTCTTGTCTCTATCTCATGAGTGCTGGGATTATAAGTATGTGACATCACACTTGCTGTTATGCAGTTCTGGGGCTGAACACAGGGTTCTCTGCATGCTAGTCAACCCCTCAACCCACTGAAATAGATCTCCAGTGTTCAGAGCCATAACTCCAGCAGGAAAAAGAAGTCTAATCTGCTTGCATATATTAAAACATACATTGTTCTTAAACATTTGATCATACCTCTTTCTCTTTCTTTTCCCCTTCTCTTTAATATAGTGCTACGTAAATTTTCTATATGATAATTTCTCATCCAAGTAATATCATTTAGAAATGTTTTGTATAGTCATAAAGCATGGATTCCACACATTTTATACAGCAACTGAGAAATAACAGTTATGATAATAACTGCAATAATTATAGACATGGTGTTTTGTGATGGAATATATTAGTTGAACAAATATTCCAAATGTGTATCATTTTCAAAAGCACTAAATGCTTTAGAAGAAGTGGGCCTTGGTTCACATGACCTTTGGTCTCCTGTATCTGACAAGAGTTAATGCTCACTGGTATGGATGCTTTCAGAATCACAGATACTTCTTTATATATATATATTAACAAACTTGAAGCACAAGCAAACTGACTAGTAACAAATGTAGAATAAAAATTTAAGCTGTTGTATCAGTATCATTGTTGAAATGACAACAGGATGGGTCTAATTTGATGCCTATGCTTTGAAGCATCCTGAGAGGTTGTCCAATCCTATGGGATCAGCCCTAGAACATGCACAAAGTATCAACACAGGATGAATTCAGTATCTCTCTCTCTCTCTCTGTCTCTCTCTCTCTCTCTGTCTCTCTGTCTCTCTCTGTCTCTCTGTCTCTCTGTCTCTGTCTCTGTCTCTGTCTCTGTCTCTGTCTCTGTCTCTCTCTCTCTCTCTCTCTCTCTCTCTCTCTCTCTCTCTCTCTCTCTCTCTCTCACACACACACACACACACACACACACACACACACAAGGTAGCTTAACATGAGCCTGGAAGTAAGCCAGTAAGAACATTTCTTTATGGCTTCGGCTTTAGTTTTACGTCCAGGTTCCCACCTTGAGTTCCTGCCCCTTCATGATGGACTATAAGCTGAAACTGAAAAACAAAACAAAAACAAACAAACAAACAAAAATCCTTTCTTCCTCAAGTTGTTTTGGGTCAAATGTCTTATCACTGACCAAAAACCACAGAAAACAAAGTATAAAAACAGATAATATACTAAATTAAAATGTAATGAAATCTACCCATTCACGGAATCTAAGGAGCATTAATAATCTTGTTCACTGGCTGTAGCTGCCACACAGCTAAGGTGAGACAATGAGAAAAGCTGTTGAAATTTAAGATAAAATTCCTCTGAGGACTTGGATGGAAATATGAATTTCAAAGAGTAAAACTTCATATCCTACTTTGGGACATTGGAAAGCTGGTTCCCAGGTACTAGAGAGATGGCACAGGAATTAGTAACATTTGCTGTACAGTTGTCAGTACTAGAGTCTAGAGCCCCATGCCAAGCCACATGCAAGATCCCACGTCCAGTCCTTAGTGCTGTAGAGCAATAGAACTTGCAAGCTTACTTTTAAAAGCAAGGAATGTTAGTTCATACACTACTTGTATTATGGTACTCATCAAATCACTTTGAAATTTATACTGCATATCCAACAGACACTGAGATAGCATAAGAAGACCTGGGTATGTGTAACAGAACATCCTCAAACTGGAGAGCTCCCTGCTTGCTCATTCCAATTTCTGGGATGTTTACCATCGTGGTAGGCTTATATTCTATACATAACTATGGCTGGGATGCTCCTAACTTTTAGGTATCAGTATCTGCAGCGCACTGGAGTATCTTCTGTGTTATTTTAACTTGGAATGATGAATCAGACATCAACACATCAATTTCAGTGCATGAGTGGGAAGTTTTAGTTCCTTGAAGTTCCTTGGAAGGTAATTAATAGGACATGAGTTCTAGCAGTTGCTAGAAGCATCCAAAGGCTGTAGCTAGGCAGAGCTTGTGAGTCTCTGTCCACTTTGAAGTATTAGCCTCCTTTGTCACGCCCTCAGCGGCAACTGTAACCCATCAGCTGCTGGTTTGAAGCCTGTGGGCAGATGCCCATGAACACCGGAAGAGGCTCTGGTGGTATTTTATTGGCAATAACTCAAAGCTTATTAAAAAATCCAGATGAAGAGGGACCTGCGGTTCATTGAAGTTCATATGCTCAGATGGGCACCATGCTATTTAATCGCTTGTAATTTACTTCTCTTGTCTTACCCTAATATTTCTCCACAGCCTCATATAACCTTTCAGTGAATTTGCCCCCCATATCATCTTTAAAATCTAACGCTTGCCGGCAAAACACTTAGGTTGGATTCTTTGTTGATATTTTACTATTTCTGTATTGGTGTTAAATGAACATTGCACGATGAAGAGGCAATTGGGTGAGTCATTTATGAGTCTTTCTAATGTAGCTATTAAATTAAAAATGTCTGGTTTCTAATTCAATAATATTTTCCTAAACACATTAAGCTTATTACATACACATGGCATGCCATCCCTACAGTTTGCATCATTTACAAGAGACTCCTGCCATTGCAAATCTTGGATTCATTAGCTGGTACCTAGAACATACCTCCTATTAGTTAGTTAAGCCAGTGGCACTACTTGTGGTTTTAATAGTATGAAATCAAGCTAATTGTAAATAAAAAAACAAGCCATTGGCCCCAATGGCCAGGAACTGAGACCTCATAACTCTATACATAGCCATTGGCCTGATTATCCTCAGCTGCAGTTCACTCACTCAACTTGAACTAAAGGCTTACTTCCCGTCTAAAGGCTTTATTATGAGAAAGGGGCCTCCTTTTCTATCAATGGCTTATGGCATCCAAAACGTTTTAGCATTCATTGCGCACTGAATTTCGTACTGCTCCAATTGTGATTTGTGGTCTCCCAGCTTTGTCTTGTATCCCCAACTTATAAAATTAAAAGGCCTTGGAGATAAAAGGCTATGACCGGCATGTCTGTGGGCATTCTGGGCCTTGTGTGGCACATGTCACAACTATCACAGGTGGCTTCACACTCCTTTTCAGGCTGTGGTGTGCTACATTCTGTTCCTTGTTGCTCTGCAACCTTCATGCGGTGCCTTATCCTTAGGGTGCCACCCCCCCCCTCTCTCTCTCCTTGTGTGTGTAAGTACATGCACATTTACAAAGTTGTTTCATATGATTATACATGGGGTACTTGCATAACCCCAGACCTATGGATACGTAGTGTGTACACTCTCTCAGGCACTGACTGCAAAGGGGCTTTGGTAGGTTTCCTTGTAATGCCTCTAACACATTGAACAAATCTCACCTTCTCCACATGAGAACTTGGCAAATATCTTTAAAAGCTAGAAATACAAATTATCTAGATTTGGTCATTACACATTGCATGCGTATATCAAATTATCTTATTATGTGCCATAGCTGTGCATTATGTACCTATTACATTTTTGAAATGCTAGGAAATATCTGAAGAAAGAAAAATTTTCAGGTGAACTTGATTTTAGTCCCCTCTTTCAATTCATTCTTAATGTTACATTGACTAAGAATAATGTTTTAAGTCTTCAATGACTTAAAGCAATATGGGACCTATTAAATTGCCATTTAAATGTACTAAAATGTATTGTCTATGTACATGTCTCCAGCAAATCTTCTGAGAAACAACAATGGAAAAATGGGTTTAAAACAGACAAATGACAGGTAAGTCATTATGGAATGCATTATTTTTAAAAGTTTTGCATCTGTAAGTACTCAGAAAATTAAATGTAAACAGCTAAGAAAAACAAGAGAAGGCGCAGAGAATTATAAGACAAAAACACACTGACCACAGTTTAAAAGTAAGATTATCTGCAATTGAGTTGATAGGCAGAAGTTTCATTTGTTTTGACTGTGATGCAATAAGTTCTATTTGTGTGTGGCTTCCCCCTATGGAATCATGGGAAATGAGTAAGGATGATTTGGGATCACAGACTGATTTATATGTGTCTCGCTTTGTCTTGTACCATTAGCAAAAGACATTTAATTATAATTCGGGTGCAGGTGCATTCTCCACACCCGGGAAGCTGATTTCCTCTTCCTTGGCCCAAATCTCATCTTTCCAGAACCTACAGCATTAAGTTGAACTTATGATTCCATCAGCCCCTTCCATGTGAGGAAATTGATGTTGATACATTATCCTTTGGGTCCCCTCTGATATGCCCTGTGAGAGATCTTACTGACTTCACTATGCAGCAGAACACTGACACAGAAAACCTCACAGAACAATTGTGTGACTCCATGAATTAGTAAAAGATAGCATCTTCCCACTCATTGTTTTATTTATAATTTATTTGCTGGAGAAACCAGATCTTTGATCTGCATGATCCTGATTTCATCAAATGTGTTTCCATATGTTTATTTATTTATATTTCCCGAATACCTCTGGGTTGCTCTCAGTCTATAGGCTTGGTGAGATTCTGGTTGGCTAACTTTGGGAAGACTACTTCATAGAAGGTGTGATTATCCGACAGGGCAGGGGGCTCACAACTCTGGTTGCTCTTTATATAGCTTCATGGAATTACTCAGTGGAAGCTCTCTGAAAATTATAAAGTAAAAAAAAGTATTTTCTGTGGATCCTTTGAGTGTTTAGCCATACCGTCATGGTTTAAATACCCCTGCTATAGGCTTATGGCTTTGAAAACGTAGCCTCTGGTTAATGGTGCTATTTTGACTGTTGAGCTTTTAGTAAGTCAGAACTTGCTAGTGAAAGTGAACAATTGGGGGTTAGGGTCTTGGGAGCTGTAGACTTGTCCTAGTTCCCACCCACCCAACATCTCTGCTCCCTGCCCTGCGTGCTCCCACCACCTTAGGCAGAGCTCCAACTTCCATTCCTTTTCTGTCACAATGGACTGTGTCCCCCCAAACTGTGAGCCCTTCCTCCCTAAAACTGCCTCTCTTAGAGGGATAAGAAAAGTAACTAATCTATTTGGGCACAGACAAGCTTAATTTTTAAAAAATAATATCTACATTTGAGGGCACTGATCTGAGAAACCTTACAGACATTTAATGCCAAACGCATGCTTACATATTTATTGTCCTTCACCTGGGATGGCATTGCTAAATCATGCTCACCTTAGGTTTAGTCTTTGTAAGCACTGCCTGTGAGTCAATCTGGTCATATCAACTACTCTCCCCAAAGTAGCTTATGGTGATCAAGAATTGTTCTACACCTGGCCAATATATTTTGTTTTTTGTTGTTGTTGTTGTTGTTGTTATTATTTTGTTATTGTTTAATTAACTATTGTGTTAAGATGCATGTTTTCTCTTTGGGGATACCTAGTTTGTATATCCATTATGACAAATGAAGTTAAGCTGTTCTTTTTACATAGGCTTAATATTTAATGTCTTCTTTTGTCAATTATTTGTTCTAGAGTCCTACCTGCATTTATTTTGAGGGGTTTTTTTTTTGTTTAGTGTTCTTTTTTAGAAAACTTAAAAAAATATTTATTTACTTTCATTTTTCTTTATTTCCATTTGTGTGTATTTATTGATCTTTATGTGTCCATATAAGTTTATGTGTATACCACATGCATGTAGGTGCCTGCACAGGCCAGGAGAGAGTGTTGGATCTCTGGAAACTACAGTTACAAGTGTCTGTGAGCCATATGTGTTCTGGAAACTAACCCTGCATCCTCTGCAAGAGCAGCAAAAGAGTAAGTGCTCTTACCGCCGAGCCTTCTCTCCAGCCCCAATATTTAGGAATTTCTGTAGATTTAAATCATGTCTTAATTGGTTTGTTCTCCCAATTATATCTTGAGCATACATCCTGGAGCTCAGGGAAACTGTAAAAACTTAAATATTATATAAAGTCCAGATCTCATAAGTCAATATTCAATATTCTATAAAGCCCAATTTCCATATAAAACACAAGCAAAAATCATTTCATTATAAAAATAATTTTTATCAAGGCTAGCATTAGCCAGAATTTGGCTTCTAGAGAGGTAACTTACTTTCACATGGGAAGTGTGTGTGGTGGCTGCAGCGCAGGATCCATTTGTAAGGAAGGGTTGCAGGTCTGGCGTGGCGTCAGACACTGACTATATAGCCTGGCTGGGCTAATGAGCTACATTACATCGAACTCATCACAATCACAGCAAATGCAGAAAACACAGAGAATGTAGTCTAAGCATCTTCCAACACTGTTGTGTCATTTCTTGAAGATTCCTGTAGTTGAATGTTATAAGAGACTTAATACCCTAGGAGCATATACTGGGGGAGGCGGTCCCCTCCAGTCACAGACATAGAGGAGGGGAGTAAGGGGAAAGCAGTTGGGGGGGGCAGGAGGGAGGGGAGGATACAAGGGGTGGGATAACAACTGAGATGTAATATGAATGAATTAATAATAAAAAAGAAAGAAAAATAGAAGTACCAGGAAAACTGTTTTGCTTTGGGTTTTTGTTTTTTTGTTTTTAATGACAACTGCTTCATTTTCATGAGTTGAAATTAAAACTCCACTGGGAGAAGCCTCCCATGCTTCTGGTAATTATGCACTATATACAGCCTGTGTGTGGGAATGAGATGACGACAATTAGACTGACTCTTCATACTGTGTCCTTGGTTAACAGAACAATTGTACAATTGCTAGGTGTTAGTAGGTGATAAACACAAAGTGCCTGTGTCTAGGACACTAATGAACTTGTCAACTCTATTTATGAAAATAAAGGTTGAGATAGAGCTTGGCTAGGACACTCCTACGTGTCTGCAGATCTGGACGGCAGTTTTGGCTGCCCTGAGTGATGGGTTTGAACTGAAATTCCCTTTTTCCATCCCTTTCTAAGCTATCTTTCTGAGTCCCGTTGCGCCACTGAGCGCTGTCTCTCTAGGGACCCAACCTTCCTTTCTCCCATGCGCAGCCGGATTTAGTTTTCAGCCACAAGGCCTGATATGCCACATTTTCCCTTGTGTGCTACAGATCTGAAAAATAATGTAACTTGAAGGAGAGGCTTTCCCTCATCTCTACAGTCAGTATGGCTAATAAAAACAACTCTCCTGGTGACCTGAAGGCAAGCAACTAGGATGTTTCTAGAGCTTTCATCCCTGGAGTCTCTGGAGGCCAATCTTTCCTGTGTCAACATTATACAGCACTAGCTGGTCCTCACCTTTGGAATATTCTAAGCCTTGAAAGTGTTTCTTTTTGCTATGTCTTTTTTTTCCCCCTGTGGAGGTGGATTATATCTTTGATTCCATTTGGTCCTGTGCCTGTGCCTAACATACTAAGTCCTTTCTCCTGAAACCGTTTATTCTCTTTCGAGGAGCTCTTAGTAAAGAAGTGGAAAGTGGTCAAACCGGTCAACATAAATATATCTTGTAATTTATGCTAATGCACAACAAATATGAGGGGGGGGAAGGTGGCAAGAGAGAGAGAAGATAGGAGAGAGGTACCCACTCACAACTGTGAAAAAGAAAAAAAAAAGAAGCTGGAAGGTGATCTTAGTTTGAAGTTTTGCTGTTTGATAGAAACACTATACTGCACAGAAGCAGAAGGGTGCGTAAGTCAGGTAATGTAGAGAATTCACACAAATCAAAGGGTAAAACTGAAAAATTAAGGGCAGTAGAAATGCCTGAAGTGAACACGATCTCATGAATAAGAGACACAAGCCAATGAGGGGAGCAGATGGTCGGAGCATTCAGGAATTAGACATGTGCATGGACTAATAGGGTACAAGGGGGGGGGAAGAAAAGAGGTTTTCCATGTCATCAATTGAGAAGTAGAAAGTGAGGTCATTCCCTGCCCCTGTGCGCGCCTGCGCATGCTCACACACACACACACACACACACACACACACACACACACACACACACACACACACCTACCCAGGGTGAGAAAGATAAAGAGACATGGCTGGTTTATTTGCAAGGCCATTTTAATTCTGAGAAGTGAGCTAACCAGACAAGACAAGTAGACTTTATAATGACTTGCTGCAGAAAATTGTAGGCTTCATGCAGAGCACCTAGATATTATTTAAGTTGTGCCTAATATTTGATTGAGTTTCACTTAACTTTATCATGCTGATAGGTTTCAATATCTTGTCTATCAGTGTTTCATCTCTCAAGACTGACTTCTATCTATTTGCTGCTGCTGCTTAGAGATCTATTAGGAGACATTTTAAATATCAGATGCTGTGTAAATAAGCTTAATTATTATTTGATGAAAAAACAATATCCAAACCCAGGCATTTAAGGCAGCAGGGGCAACAGTTTGTCTAACGGAAGAGTGAAGGAGACTTTTCACTGCCTTAAACTCTTCCTGGTTGATTTTTCTCACTCAGGGCTGGATCTGACTCATTGTTTTGTTCTAACCTGAATCTCTATGTGTTTTGCTGCGTCGACCACCCAGATCTTGGGCAATCTACCATCACGTTCTAAAAAAACAACGATTTCAAAGGAGAAATGGAGAGAAACACTCAAGAGGGTCTAAGAGCTACTTTCCTGCAGTTTTCCCTTGTCTCCCCGAGGAGTGGTCCCTATGAAGAACGAGTCGGAGGCAATCAGCAATGTCCAGATTGGAAGGTAGTGTCTCCTTCTGAACCTATGATACACACAGCAGGGTGAGGTCTGGACTGCCTCTATGAGGAGTGCTTCCTCAGAGTTCAGGCTGCTATCTTTTCCTGGAGAAGTTAAAGAGGAGATGGTGCTCAAGTTGGGGGGGGGAAGGAACAGACGTTTCTCTTCTTTATCAACAGGTGAAGCCTATTTCAGTGGGGAAAAAGTCATGGAGGAAGTAACAGCTGCGGGCTTGTTTGGGGGAAAGTCAGCAGAGCAATTTCCATCTGGTGTCTGTTTCATGGCCGCACTTTCCTCGCTCCCCCCACCCCTCGTTGTAAATATGTTATGAGCTGAAAAGCCACTTTAGGCAGAAAATGCTAGGTCTTGAGATACTCAAGACTTTGTGAGCCGCCTACAGACTTTCTTCGTTCCCTCTCGTATGCCTCTGGTTGCCCCTCATCTTACACTCAACAGGGGAAAAAAAAAACCATCTTTCGTCATTAAAGTCATTATGTCGTTAAGGTCATAAAGTCTTTAAAGGTGAGGACATCCAGACATGTGGCCTTTCTTGACTTCATTAAGAAGCATCATCCAGAGAAGAATAAAGTGGAAGGGAAAACCACATCTACTTTTGAATTCAACACACTGAAGGGCACATCTCATTTTGAGGTCAACCTGTTGTGCCGTAGTGGTAGATATTCAATGAACTATATAGGGTTTGTAAGATAAAGATATTGGGTAACTAGTTACTACTTTTTCAAAAGAAGCAACAAATAACTAACTATGTATGAGTAGTAGGACAGACCCAGGAGTTAGGATAACATTCCCCAAAATTACTTTAGGATTCAATCTAATATGAACTTTGTAGAGGTGAATATTTCATGGTCCATTCAAGATGTTCTGCATATGAAGAACGTGGTTCCATAAGGCAATACACAGAAACCACATGTACGTTTGCTACAGTAGAGGTGATCTCATACAACAAACTCACCACAACTTAAACATGAGCACGGTTAAAGAATCTGGACCAACCTAACTAAATACCCTTACTGCACTATACTTCTCAGAAATGAAACAAAACAAAACAATCAAACAAATAAATCAAATCAAATCAAATTTTACTTTCTCAGATCAGCCAGTAGGATTGAATTTAACTCCTGAGGCAGAACTCTTGTCATGTGCAAATTTAGAGAAGCAGGATTTATTTGGCTCCTGGTTTCAGAGAGTTCAGTGTATGGATGGATAGCTCCGTTACTTGGGCCTGCTGTCATAAAATAATGGGAATGTGTATTTATGGGGTGGGTTCCGTTTACCCTATGGAAGATAGCAATGGTCCGAGATGCTGGTAAAACCTTGCACTGCCATCCACCATCATCTGTCTCCTCTCACTTTACCCAACTTCCTCAAGTTTGCACCTCCCAAAGTGGTGCCACAAGCTGAGAGCCAAGTGCTCAAGAGTGAACCCATGAAAACATTTCATACTCAAGTCTTAATACCACATTCTAAAACTTGCTATAGCCCACAAATATCTCATAATAAAATAGTGATTTTAGTCAATTTCTAAGGGTCTCCAAAGTCTTACAAATGCCAACATGATTAAAGCGTTCAAATCAAAAGTCGCCTTTGGATGTTTGAGGCAAACTCTTAGATACGAGCCAGTTTATAATATATGTCTCATTCCAATACATAATTACATTGTAAATTTTCCATTTTTTTCAGGATGCACAAAAATGAGGGTTGGGATGAAATTGAGACTAGCATCTATCAGTGAAAGTACTAAATCCTATAGCTCCACATCTACCATACAGGGCACATGGTCATGTGATGGGCACTTCAATAGCCTTGGATGGCCCTACACTGATATCCTTTACTTTTATAGGCTACCAATGTCATGTCTCTAATGAACTTGCTTTTTAGTTCCTGAAAGTTTTCCCCACAGATATTTTACGCTGTTAGCATGACTATACTTCTCAGATTTCACCTTTATGGTTTCAAAAGTCAAAGCGCTGCAGCATCCTGCAGGGATCCCAGCCCCCTCACATGGTGGCTGCCTTCTCAGGATTTCCTTTGAAATATCAATGGAAGACTCTAAGATGCCACAATGGCTGATAAAACAAACATCCTGCGAACGGCATCAAGATATGCTGTCAGCTACATCAGCAGCCAGGCCCATTGCATCATACCTCCTGCAGCCTCTGAGCTCTTTGGTTGCTGAACATAGAAAAAGCATTTCTTAAGACATCGAGCCCTGTATGAGCAAGATGCCCAGGTGGTCCTGTCTTCTAAAGGGAAAGTCTTTCAGATAGACTTTTACACCCTTGAAATTGTGGTGGGTGAAATCTCACCAATTCTTGAGATGCCTGCAAGGCATCTTCTTATTATGCAAAAAAAAATGTATTTGCTCTTGATTTTCACACACAAAAAGGATGACATTAAAAATCATGGCGTTAAGTGAAATAAGTCACACTCAGAAAGTTCTGTGTGAAATTATTTTTCTTGTATGTAGAATAAAAAACTGAAAGAAAATTTAAAAGACCTGGCTTCCTTTTCAGCCCACTACTATCTTCAGAAACTTTACATTCATTAATCCCAACTGTATATAGGCTGTTCTATATATAGACAACTGTATACAATCATAGATGGACAAAAGTATGAGTCTACGAAACCTTCTGCTCTGCTTTTTGCTCCAAGTCTCACTGTAAAGCGGACTGAAAATAGCAAGCAAGGCGATGCTTTGGCATGGAAGCTCTATTTAAATCTCTGTGCCTCTATGGCGGCATGCACAGGGCCATGGCAGAAGGGCTTGCAGAAATACCATGGGAACTGAAAACATACCTCCATTTGCAACCAAGACATTATCTCCAAATGGCAAGTGCTTGCAAAGGAAAAGTGAGTTTTCTCCAATCTCACTTGGGATACAAACCACACTCAAGGGCAAGCCTCACTCCCAGCAGTGGGTGCCCAACATAGGACAAACTCAATGGTACTTTTGGTAGAGATTTTGTCTCATAATTATTTCTTTGAGCATTTAAAAAAATTCTCTTTGGTCTTTTGCTTATTGTCTTATTCTATGAGGGAGGGGAATCCGTGGCCAGAATATATTGTATGGAAAACTATTTTCAGTTTATAAAAATGGAAGACATCTCCTCTGCCAAATTAATTAGTCCATTACTTTTACAATAATCCCCTGACACAAGATGAAGACAGGAAAATCAGGTAGACAAAAATCTTTGCCAGAATGGAACGCAAATGGCTTTCAACTATAGTTCCAATGGACGCCTTCTCAGACTGAGTGTATCCTGACAACAGGGGCATGTGGCAAAGGAGGCTGTTCACGTAATGATGGACATGAGACAGAAAGCAAGGAAGAGATCTGGAGGCAGCAGGTAAATTCTCCAAAAGTAGGAAATGGCCCCACCCACAGTGAGTCACTTCCTCCAGAAGGCCTCATCTCTTCATGTCTTCATTCGCTCCCCAAGTGGCAGAGCTTTCTAGAAACCAACTAACTCAAAATGCTTTTCTCTTCAAAAATGAAGCATCTATAGATTAGCTTCATCTTTGTCTTTTTTATTTGGAGTTTCCAATCGCAGGATACTAAAGTCTTAATCAAATTATTGGCTGCACATAGGTTGAATTCACCTTGGCTACAAAACACAAATGGAGATGCAATAGGCGATGGCATGGAGTGACACTGTAAAATTAATAAGAGGTAAAATTCTGCAAAGAGAGCAGACTGTGAAATGTATTCACTTGCTCAGAAAGTAATTTCAATAAAATCAATGGTGTTTTTGAGAAAGGAAAGTTGACTTGCCATCATTCTGAACAGGATTATTCCACTCTAAGGAGAATAGAAAGGAGCGTTGCACTTTCATTCCCAACCACTAAGGAATTTATACTTTTAGCAGGTCAAATTTCAATTGAGATTGTCAAATGAAGCTGTCACACACATTGAGTCACTGGGAACAAAATACATTTATTATTCTTGACTGCTTCTCAATCTAAAGATTATCTTTCCCACTTCGCTAGGATGATAGCACCGAGTTAGCCAAAGACAGCATAATAGAAAGAATCAAAATTGAAATGCTGCTCATTTTAAAAATTGATTGCATTTGCTCTTTGACCACTCCATGCACACATTTGGTGTATTCTGTTTAGTCTCCGTCTTCACTCCTTTTTGTTTCCCTCCCTCTTCTGTCATTCACCCCCACCTCTCTACAGGCCCCTTTTCATACTCATACCTTTTTGCTTTGAGACTCATTAATTTTATATGGACAGTCTGTGGGACAATGGTTTGAAACCTGACACTCTCACCTACCGGATGGATACACAACTGAAAAGAGTGACCCTCCCCAAGAACCCATCAACAGCCAATAGCTTAGTAGGAAGAAGCAAGGTTTCCTTAATCCCATCCCAATCCATGAGTGACTATTGAAATCTCCAGCCAACTGCAAGCAAAAGCAGCTGTTGTGATATCATGTTTGCAGTGGCTGTCATGCCCTGAAGATAGCATTTTCCATCTCCTGTCCCTATGTCCTCACTCTGACATTCTTTCCACTGACTCTCCTGCAATGTTCCTTGAGCCTTAATTGGGGTGGTGTAAATGTTCTGTTTAGGGCTGGCCATTCAACCTTCACTTAGTGAGAACATTTTTTTAATAGTTGGGAACACCCTAGAAGGTTATTCAGTGAGGTTAGGTGTCATATAGAATTCATTTTAGAGGACTTCTTTTGAGAAGAATACCATAATTATGAATTTGTTTGTTTGTTTCAGAAAAAGAAGTGATTTGGTAATTCTATCATGCTTATGACAGCAACTGGTAAATTGTTAAATTAAAAAAACTGAGGACATATTTAGAGCCTAGCATTACTTCCTAAGTGTGTGCTCATGCATTTGGAAGTGAAGAACCTAGCTTCTTTTAAGTTTATAGTGTCTAAAAAAACATCCAGAGATTTGTTAAGATGCATTCTGTGCTTTAGTATGGTTCTGGTGGACCTGAGATTTTTGTTTTTCAGAAGCTCCCAGATGACATTAGCAATGCTCACCCAAGAATGCCATCAGAGCACCTCTTCAGAGAAGGCATTGATCAGACTTTCTTCTTCATTGTTTAGACACAGAAATAAGAAATTGTCCAGTGTAATGAAGGAGTTTTCTTGCTTGTTATTGGAGAATTTGTGTAGAATCCCAGGAGTAGAGTTAGGAAAGAATTCCAAGTGTATTTTGGGTCTCCATGTCTCACGCAGTGTACTCTTTTTGTGTAGTCTTCAGTTTGGGATATGGCTGTGACCAGAAGAAGCTGAGGACATACCTGTTCCAGGATAAGGAGACAAATGATACAGGAGATGCAAACCCATATATATGTGTTGACCTATACTGAGTATTGACCAGGGTTAGTCACTCCAAACATTGTGCAAATCTCAACATTATCATCGGCATTTTATTTGCAAAAAACCTTTAGGCATAGAGAGGTAGTAAGACTCAACTTGAACAAAGAGCCTCCTAGTTCTGAGCTGTGAGGCCAATAACCACGTGTATTACATGGAGCAGGAAGACCTATCTCCATTTTCGGCTTGAATAAAAAAAAACATCAGTTTCCTTCCCCACCTTCCATCCACCTCCTCAATAACTCAGCTGGACAGTAGTCTATAGAACTCCTAAGAGCTTTTTTTTTTCATTTCACATCCTTTCCCCTTGTGTAAAAGTTTTGTTTTCGTCTTCTTTGTTTGTAGTCACACCTCCACACTGTATTACCACAGCTGCCTTCTGTTAGGAAGCCTCTTGCTGCTACCGAATCACAGCTTCCTAAGGTGACACGGAGGAAAACGATGGCAGGGGAATTAGAACTGGTTTCATAGAGAAATTTTGCATTAAATATTCTAAGTACCACCCAAATTAATAGGCTTAGGACATAGACGTTTGCGTGGTAGCTGGAACCCTAAACTCTGCATTCATTTGGATCCTATACTGATTTATTACTTCTGAATAAATATGTCTTTTAATAAGTGTTTTTCATTTTTTGAAATCCATGCAAAGGACATTTTAAACATTTTTCTCTTATAGCCCCCACCCCCAAAATCAGCATACTATTTGTGAGACTTATACACTCATGTAGGTGCAGTTTGCTCGTCTTCTCATTACACAATAATGAGACTTTAGGCTGACCATAATAAACTCGTTGATTCATCTGTTTGCTGTTGAAGGACATGGTGCATGGCCCCAAGTTGCTTTGCTGTTGTTATCACAGACACCGTGACTTCTTTAATCTGTTTCCTCCCTTCTTGCCAGGCCATAATCTCTCCCATATCACTTTAACCCAATAGTTTCCATCCTTGGTGACATATCAGAATCACCTGAGGGGGGACATGTTGTGATCTCAGTCCCCTTATTGTATCCAAAACCCAATATATCAGAATTTCTGGAGATCAGATTCAGTTATTAGTATTATGTAACTCTCTCCAGATGCTTCCCTTGGAGAGAGACATTTTATAACATTGCTTTATTTCTACCTCATTTAAAAGGAAAGATTGCTCTCTTGGCTCAAGCTGTATTTAATATAATTTCCCAGAACAATGTCCCCAAAAATCAGAAGCTAAAATGTTCCATCACCTACCTGGAAATCTATCCTCATTAGCTGATTTTTAGTTCGAGCCGCATGAATTTCATGACAATCTATCTACTCGTGTTAAATGTGCCCCCATGTTGACATCATTGTTTAATAAGCCTTATAGCAGTGGCTTTCTGAAGAGATGTTATTGATTCATGGGACTCTCTGTGTAACTTTACAAATCATAGATGCGGCTTACGTGGGGCCCAGTGATTACAACCTAAAATCACAACCAATTGTCTAACAATTCAAACCAGAAGGGAAAAAATATGTGTAGCATTTTGCTTTGAAGTTATAAATTGTCCAATTTAGGGTCGTATGTTCTGCTTAAGAGTACTTGAAACCGCAGACATACTATCACTTTCTGAGGAAATCGGTTTGGTTGGTTACTAGACACTTCTTAAAACAAAACCCTTGGGAGAGAACGAGTCAAAGGGGGTGCATGGTGACTCAGCTCCAAGGAAAACAGAGAACAAACTGATTTAATGGCTTAAGAGTGGCTTGTTATGTAAACCACAGCCCAATATCCAAAACGACAATTATTCAACATGATCGATGGCCTGGAGCTAAACTCCTCACTATCCCAGTGGGAAAGCATTAGATAAAGGGCTATTATTCATTCTTTATGGAGCTCGGTAACAAGACATAGGTAACTCAGGCAGCCAGCACACAGTTCCCCGCAAGAACAAATGTACAGCACCATATGTCTGTTTGCTATAAGATCATCCCCTCAGAATAAGGCTTCCAGATATTTATTTTCTTTGTTAGCTATATTACATATAAATCCCAATCGGTGCTAGCCTAGGAGCCAGTGATTTCAAGGACTGTTCTTACTTCCTTTGTCTACTTCATATTCTTCCTTTTGACAACCGTTGCACTTTTTTTTTTTTTGGTGTTTTGCTTTTGTTTTAGCAAGACAGGGTTTCTCTGTGTAGCCTTGGCTGTATTGGACTCACTTTGTAGATCAGGCTGGTCTCGGACTCACAGAGAACAGCCTACTGCTGCCTCCCCGAGTGCTGGGATTAAAGGTATGTGCCACCACACCTAGCAAACAATCCCTTTGTAAAAGAGTCATGAAGAGGACATGCTCAAACTAGGCAGGACTCCTAGTGTAGGGAGAGGAACACAAACACACCTACAAAACTTTGGCCCAAAATTTACCCTGCCTACGAGATATCCAGGGATAAAGATAGAGCCAAGATTGAGGGAATGTCCAACCAAAGCCTTGCCCAATCTAAGACATACTCCATGGGAGAAAGCCCACCCCTGATACTATTAAGGATACTCCGCTATGCTTGTATACGGGAGCCTGGCATAGCTGTCCCCTGGGAGGCTCCGCCCAGTAGAACATCAAAACAGGCTAAGACTCAGAGCCAAACATTGGATAAAGCACTAGGAGTCTTGTGGAAGAGTAGGTGGAAAGGTAGAAGAAACTGGAGGGACAGGAGCTCCACAAGAAGACCAACAGAGCCCAGAAGATCTTGTGGAAACTGAAGCACCAGCCAAGGACCATGCATGGACGGGACCTAGGGCCCCTACATGGATGTAGCTGATAGGAAGCTAGGTCTTCACATGGGTCCCCCAGTAAGGGATAGCAGGTGGGGAGGGGCTGTCTCTGACATGCACTCCGTTCCCTGCTTTTTGGTCACTTCTCCCTGTAGGACCGCCTTTCCAGGCCACAGGGGAAAGAGGATGGATGTTTTCTGTCCTGATACAACTTGTGCTGGAAGTGGGTTGGGGGAAGGATCCCCTTTTCTGAGGAGTAGGGGGACAGGAATGACTGGTGGGAAGGGAGGGAGGCCGGGTCCAGGAGGAGAGGTGGGACGGGGGCTACAATCGGAATGTAAAGTGAATAAACAAATTAATTTTTAAAAACAATTTTTACACTTTTCTATTTTTAGTAATGATTTTTTTGGGGGGGGTGCTTTTTGAGATAAGGTTTCTGTGTGTAGCCTGGGGTTGTTCTGGAGTCGCTTTTTAAACCAGGCTGTCCTCAGACTCACAGAGTACACCTGCCTCTACCTCCAGGAGTGCTGGGATTATTGCAAACAGCTTGCTACCAAGAATAATTGAGACTTAAGCCATTAAGCTAGTTTGAAGAAAGAATTGCATGGCATTCATGTATTATGTTGTTTGAAGAAAGCCATCATTGACTTCTCTTCTTGGACAAGTGACTCACTTTGGTCTTCAGTTGTTTCAGCAATGGGGCTTTACAGAGACCACATAAAAGATGCTTATTAACATACTGGAAATTTTATAGCCATTGTGGTGCGTTCATGTGCTGTTTTTCTGTACAGGGCCATATGTGTTACCAGAAATTTAAATAAGCCTACTTTAAGGATGCATTTTATCAGCACAAACATGCCTGATTTCATGTAGGTGTTTTGAACCATCTGGAAACTATTAAAGCCTAGATAATTTTACTTTGTACATATATGTACAAAAAACCTAGATCAGGTAAAGCTGAGCTTTTTACTGCTTGCTTATTTTCTCAAGATGAGAATTAAATTAACAATTTGATTGTGAACAGTTTGCCAGTGGTATTATTGGATACCAGAGATTGTCTTCAGACATATCTACATGGCCCAGAATAAAGGCTCAGCTATGCAAAATTCTCCTTGCTTTAATAAAAAAGAAAGAAAGAAAACCAATTGGGTCTGAGGTCAGCCCTTGTGAGGCAAATGCAGGCTTGATGCCAGCCTTTTCTATACAGAGATATTCTGTGTGAGAAAACTGAATGCTACATGTACTTCAAAGAATATTTATTTAATATATCAAAGGCCTCAATTGCATCACATCTATTCTTTATCATCTATCTATCTATCTATCTATCTATCTATCTATCCATCTTTAGCTATTATCTATCATCTATCTATTGATTGATCTATCTTCTATCTACCTGTCTATCATATATTTATTATATATTGTATCTATATCTGCTTGTATATGGATAAGTATTAGATATTATACATTAGAAAAAGTACGTCTTGACATTTCTCAATTATGTAAATGGTAGATAAATCAATTTACCATGTCTAAAGTTGGTTGGGGACTATTTATCTACATACAACATCCCAAGACTAAAAATATAGCACAAGGAGTTAAAGAAAAACTTTTCAATAAAAAAGTCAGAGAGAGAGAGAGAGAGAGAGAGAGAGAGAGAGAGAGAGAGAGAGAGAAAGAGGACAATCTCTTATCTATTTCTTCTTTTTTCATTGGAGAACATAGATGGTTGGACTCATAGGTACAGAAGCATGGAGGGTAGCCTTGAACAAGCGTTGGCTTATGAACAATAAGACTAAAGGAGATGATGTGCAGACCCTACCTGTAGGCTTTACAACAGAAATTCTACTATTGAATAGCACATCTCCCTGAAACATGAAAGCAAGATTGCAAATCATGCATGTCTTGGGGGCATGCTCTATTTCGAGTCTTCTGCATTGCTCACTCACCATTGCTGTTCATTAAAGCTCTATGAACACAAAGCATCCTACATTAAGGAATACCTACTGTCAACTTAGTGGCATTGTCCTTACCACATCTACTCCATGTGACCTGAATTCTAATGGGAACACAATTAGAGAGTGAAAAGTATTTTTAGGCTTTGCTTCATGTTTTTGAGGTTAGCCATTATTAAATTGTTTTTGCGGGTAGACTTTAATGGCAGAAAATGTAAAATAAATGAATCAACTTGAATTACTGTTTTATTGCCTGTGGCCATCTGGCTCAGTTGGAAAGGAGAGTTTACAAAGGACTGCGAGGCTGCAGGTTCAATAAGGATACAAGCAATAATTTTGTTTATTTGGTTTGTTTTAATTTTGTGTTTTGTTTTGGATTTTTATTTGAGACAGGGTTTCTCTTGTAGTCCTGCCTGTCCTGGACTCACCTTGTAGACCAGGCTGGCCTTGAACTCACAGAGATGCACCTGCCTCTGCCTCCCGAGTGTTCATAAGGTAAGCTTTATTTCCTAAAATAAGATTCAAGAGCAAAGCCGGGCGTGGTGGCACATGCCTGTAATCCCAGCACTCGGGAGGCAGAGGCAGGTGGATCGCTGTGAATTCGAGGCCAGCCTGGTCTACAAAGTGAGTCCAGGACAGCCAAGGCTACACAGAGAAACCCTGTCTTGAAAAAAAAAGGATTCAAGAGCAACTGTGTAGTTGGATAAATATGCCCATGTGTATACACATGTACACACATGCATGCACACACACACGCACAGGCACAGGCATGCATATGCATGCACACACACATTAAATTACAGTTGTATCTTTTTTGTCATTTTCAGAAACACTAGTCCATTTCTACTCTACAATATACAAATATACAAATGTATACAATAATTGTAACTATTTTTTATTAGGCTTGCTTTAGGTAGATTAACTTAAGTGACACCTTTGTTATTGGCATGGTTGATACCACCATTAAGATAAACTTGAAAAACTAAATTCTGCAAAAGGAGAGGTCAATTATCTTCCTGGTATGTTTACCCTAATGTCCTTGAAAAATGTTTATATTATATATAGTACAAATTTAAATTTTCTAGATTTTTAGTATTTCTTAAACAGTGGATCCAATTAGATTAAAGCTAAATGTCATTTTGCTAATAATGTGTTGAAGAAATCAAAATATGTCCGACAAATCACTTCCAAAATTCAGTACTTAGTCAATATCACATGAAGTGAACAGTGATCTCAAATGAGTAGCTCAAGTATTTTCATATATAAGTGGCTTATTGTTACACTGGATAGTAACAATTTTCATATGTGAGGTCAGAAGTGTGTCACATAAGTGACGAGGGGGAAAAATATCTGGTTTCTAACCTCATCTATGCAATGGAACTACAGTAAGCAACTTTCCTCTTATCCATCTAAGGATTAGTAGTGTCAGATAGGTTGGATTTTTATTCCATACCATTGACTGTGGACCTAGAACCATAGAAAACCAGCTTCCTATCAAGAAGATTTGTCCTCCAAGCTCATATATAGCTCTTCCGGATGGATGTTCAGTTTACACAACCAGCAGCTGCTTCCACTGAAAATCATTATGGTTTTCTTTAACGGTCAGGGTGAAAAGATGGCTTGTAAAATATTTCTCCTGTCTTTGCTTGAGTGATCCAATGTCCCCTGAGATGCTATGCGCCACAGTGATTATCATAACAAGTAAAAAAAAAAATTTGAACAAAGGCAACCGCACAGCGGGTCATGTTCGTTCGATATGATTGAGGTCCTACACTGCAATAATAGCGCTCAGTGGTTCACTGTATTATTCACGATGAAGCAGGTGTTCCATGCTACCCTGGGTCTCCCCATTATTCCTAACACGGGTAACTGAACCCAGCCCTGTTGTCTCCATTCTTTGGTGGGGATCCGTTTGTTCCATAAAGCTTTGAAGGGAAATAAAAATAGGCATATCACGTAACAGTGTGCCAGTAGTCTCTTTCAGCACGGCCAGGAATTGTCTCTGCACTTTTGTGTATTCCAGATATATTCCCTCGGCAGCATTTCCTCTGAGTCTAATTAGATCCTGTTCTGTGTATTTACAAACAGGAAACAGCCAAGGCTGTGACCTCAGAATCTTCCAGCAAAGGTCTCCTCAATTAGCATGAGGTGTTGGTGTTATTTGGTAATGAATACTGGGGTCCTTGTGAGTCCTCTATAGAAAAAGATAAATTATGTATTTTCTCTATCTTAAAGATAACAGTCATTATATTGTTTTCATATTAGTACTGAAAAAATACAGTTTACAATTCTTTTAATAACTGCATTCCACTAACCTTAGGAGGAATTGATAGGAAGCATTGTGTGTGTGTTTGTGTGTGTGTGTATTTGTGTGTGTGTGTATTTGTGTGTGTGTGTGTGTGTGTGTGTGTGTGTGTAGTGAGTATGTACTTACACATATAGTGTGTATATGTATATATATATATATATGTACATATACATACATCCACACATTTATATTGAGTGAACTTGAATGACAAACTCAGATAGCAATTGACATGAAAATTTTTCATTTGATATTTAATAGTATGTACACAAAGATAAACTGTCATAAAATGTGTACATCTTAGAGTCTTCAGGGAGGAATTCTCACCTATAAATTGATAAACATTTTCATATACTTTAAAAACATACTTATGCCTACAAACAAAGTCACGAAAAACAAGTAGAGACTCTAAAATGATCCAAAAAATGTTTAAATCCTCTTTAGAATCCTGCTTAACACTGTTACCAGCTCTGCACAATAAAAATATTTTTCTGAACTAATCCTGATTTGATTAGAATAAATGTTATTGTCACTTTCTTTTTATTTTCTTTTACATGCATTTATTTAATTCGTGTGTGCCTCCCCATCTATCGTGTGGGTCTCAGGAATCAAACTCAGATGTCCAGGCCTGGTGGCAAGCACCTTTTCCCTCTGACCCGTCTTGATAGACACAATGATATTCTTTTAAAATATCTCTATTTAGCTAACATGTAGTGTAAGCACAAAATCCAAGGAAGGACAATGTGAGTGAGTTTGTGTCTCATTAACTCAGGTGAGTTTTGAGCGTTGAATTTAGTGTGAGTGCTGTTACATGATGACTCATCTCACCAGCCCTATCAGCAACTCTTCTAGAATATTCTTTGAGGTAAACACATGTTTTGATACTATTATGGTATTTTTTCATTAACGAGCATATATGTTCTATAAGCTTCAAGAATCAAAGGAGCCATCTAGATATTAATAAAATATATTGTTCTGTATTCATAATTGTATTCCTAACAAAAGACTACAAGCCTTACAACCAGGTACATCCTTTCTGCTCCTCTTTAAAGGGCCTGCCCTTTCCAACCCCTGGCTATTAACTTAGCCACTTAGCCTACCAACATAAGAACCAAATATGAACCAGATTGGAATTGGCTACTGTAGGCTCTGATGGATATTAAGCATGGCTCACCAATATTGATGAAAATTAGCAAACAAACCAATACCCTTTAAATGTCAGCCTGTTCTTTATGTACTGAAATGCCATGGTTCTTGGAAAGATGATGTCAAGAATCATCTATTAGGGAATCAATTTAATAACCACACTCAGTCTTTTCTGCTCTGATTTTAAGGGCTATTGTTCTAGTCTGACTTTTGTTGCTGTGATAAATATCATCACCAAGAACAGCTTGGGGGAGGAGAGGGTTGGTCCTATCTGACATATTGCAGTCCATCATCAAGATCCAAGGCAGGCCAAAGTTTAAAGAAGAAACCAATGGAATGCTTTTTACTGGTTTGCTCCAATTATTCACAGTAGCTACTTCTCTCTCTCTCTCTCTCTGTCTCTCTCTCTCTCTCTCTTTCTCTCTCTCTGTCTCTCTCTCTCTCTCTCTCTCTCTCTCTCTCTCTTAAATATTTTATTTATTTATCATAGATAAACAATGTTTTGCCTGCATGTACACCAGAAGAAGGCACTAGATCTCATTATAGATGGTTGTAAGCCACCATGTGGTTGCTGGGAATTGAACTCAGGACATTTGGAAGAGCAGGCAGTACTCTTAACCTGTGAGCCATCTCTCTAACCCCACTACTTCTCTTATATAGCCCAGGTCCACCTGCCTAGGGGTGATGCCTCTCACAGTAGATTGGGCCTTCTTCCATCAGCCATTGATCAAGAAAGGGTCTACAGGCCAATCTGATGGAGGCAATATTTCAATGGAGCTTATATTCTTCAAGAGGTGTCATGTTCACAAGTAAAATTAGTCATCGGACTTAGCATTGCTTATGACACACAAAAAAGCAATCTTAAATCACCTATGTATCTTCTGCTTCAAGGAAATTCCTAATATGTCAAATGCATGAACCAGTATGCATGTTTTCCTTATATATTCTAAGTAATTAGCATATAAAGATACCTAATAGAATCCAAATGAAAGATGCTAGTGAAAAGATACTAACCATGTCTGAACATCACCATGGATTTTGTATTGTACCATTTGTGATGCTTGATCTCCTAGTCTACTTGACCACATTTAGAATCACCATGGAAACACACTTCAGAGAATGAGAGATATTTCCCACAGCACTGTTGTGCGAACACTTGGATCCCAGTTACAGGCATTGTGTGGGAAAGTTAGGAGGTGTGACCATTCTGTAGTTCATTTATCACTGGGGGCAGGCTTTAAAAAAAATTAATTACTTGAAAAACTTTTGGTTTCCTATGTGCTCTGTGCTTGGCGTCTACTTCCTGCTCAGAACACCATGTCTGCCTGGTGCCACACTTCCTCACCATGATGGATCCCTACCCCTCTGAACCTATAAGCCCAAATAAGTTCTTACTTGTATAAGTTGCTTTGGTCATGGTGTCCTATTACATCAACAGAAAAGTAACTAGTACAGTATGCCTATGATGGTATCCCTGGCTCTTTTCATAGAGCAAGGAAGCCTCCCAGTAATGTGACAGTGGCACTGATACACTCAGTTCTGGGCTTGGTACAAAGGAAGAAAACAGCTTTAAACTCTCTCATTAATTAACAGCACCACTCATCTCTCTCTGCTTCCTAAGTGCAAATGCAATGTGGCCAGCTGTCACATCCTTCCCCCCACCCCCCCTCCGCCCCGTGATGAACTGTAGCCCTCAAACTGTGAGACACAGTAAGGTCCTTCGCTCCTTAAGTTACTTACGTCAGGCATTTTTTTTCACAGCAATCTTGAGTGAATTAGTAATAAAAAATGATCAATGTGCCAGAAACTATATTGCAATTCATGAGAATTATTCTTCTCTGTTCAGTAGACTAACAGAGTGTTACTAAAATTACCCTTGCATAAGTTAATAGAAAGTAACAGCTGAGAGATCATGAGATAGAAGTGCACACAAATAAAATAAAATAAAATAAAAAGATACACTGCCAAAATCACAGTGAAACTCAACAGGAATCCCCGTCCTTTTTTTTTGATAATAAAAATAAGTCTGAACATCTGCTTCTTAAAATAAACTGTTTTTTTTATTTACTTGTATGTGTCCTTTCGTATGTATGTTTGTACACAACATGTTTGACTGGTTCATGTAGGGGACAGGAGAGAGGGGCAGAACCTCCAGATTTAGTGTTGCAGATGGTGCTGGAAATTGAACCTAGATTCTCTGAAAGAAGAGTCTATACTCTGTATATCTGAACCATCTCTCCAGTACCCTGTCTGTTCTTTTAGTTTGCCACCAGTTTCTTCTTCTTCTTCTTCTCCTCTCCTCCTCTTCTTCCCCCTCCTCCTCCTTCCCATCTTCATCCTCCTTCTCTTCCCTCCTCCTCTTCCTTCCTCCTCCTCCTCATACTCATCCTTTTTCCTTATTATCATCTTTACACTTGCTTCTTTGTACACTTGACTGTTACTTTGCCCACTAAGAAGTTGAAAGCACCAGTTTTTCAAAAGGCCCATAGCTTGGTTAATGACAAATTAGAGCAGGAAGCAAAATTAGAATAGTATATGTTGTTTGTAAGACAACCCAGGGTCATCTAATGTTGAATGGAAGAGGTCGATGGAGAAAACTGAAAATTAAAGGAAGAACGGTAGATGCTTTAAAAGTTCTCCAGAGTTTCAGATAATCAGCTGTCGTCATAGAGATAAGACAAGTGGTTAGCAATGAGGAAGCCAGAGAGGGTGGTGGGTAGGAAGGAGTGAATGTGGTGAAGGCAGAGGAATCAGACAGAGAGCTAAACAACAGCAAGGGGCCCCTCTATTGTCACAGCAAAGGGAAGGAAGGAAGAGTGTAGAATGCCTAATATTCTTAGAAAGAGCCTCTCCTCGGTGTTTTCCTAAGTCAGAGAAAGATGGGCAGACAGAGTTCTGTCCTCAGAGCTGCTTCTCAGACTTCCCAGTAGCCCTGACTCAAAGGCTACAAAGGTTGGGACTGAATCACTGGAGCTCTGCTCTTACACTCATCACCGATTAGACTCTGTCTGTCTTGGAAGAGTCATCTTAGACTCTCAGATGGCTGAGTTTTTGAGCTCAGAGTCTGTGAAGCAAAAGCTGCAAGTCTTCTTGAAGACTTCACGCAAGTCATGTTCAACTCATGTTGGGCAAGTTTAAATCCACAGGGTCTAGTGATGCTTCGGAATCCAGATAGCTGACTCGCGGAAATCACTTACTGATAATATATTAAAAATATTTTGTATTAGATTTAAGCTTTGGATATTGAAGCTATGTTAAAAGCCAGGGATATTTGCTTGACACACTGAAGAAGTGTTTGTGTATTTATCTTACACAGTTTTATTAGATTCATCAATGTGGTTTTGTGGTTTTGAGACAGTGTCTTACTCTTTGTAGCCTAGATTAGACTTGAACTTGTGGCAACTGTCTGCCTCGGCCCCTGAAGTGGCTGAGCCACCACCTTTAGCTTAGTTTCTGTTATGTATTCTATAAAGTCTCCTTTCTCAGCCACCTGCAAAGCCCATCTTGTGGAGTCTGTGATCACATACTATTCTAAGCGAGGTGGTTAGTTATTTTCTAACAGCTACCAGAAGGACCTGCAGTCAACAACATGGGGGGTACAGAAGGAGGGTGACTGCCTGGCTTTGAGGGTGCTTGTTCTCTGTGGCTCCCCTCCACACATTGACAAAGGCCAGTTACAAAAAAACAAGGAGGTGGCAATACCCCCTCAGCTCTCTGTAGCACGTCCCTACCTCAACGTGTCCCTAGATGAGAACTTTTAACATCATAAGCATTAAATAGCCAAAATGAGTGAGATTTTTAGACTTTTAGAGTATTACATAAACTCAATTTTTTTAGGGCATTATCTAAATAAAACCTGGGAACTTGATGTGATCTGTGAAAGTCTAGAGAAGTTTCTTTTTCCATCTGATTTTTTTTTTATGTTAGCCTGAGGTAATAAGAGAGGCTTGAGTCAGGAGAGTCAGACATTAAGAGCTCTTATAGATGTCTGGAGGCTGGGAAAATGGGACGGAAACAACTAATAAGCTACCTCGGGAAAGCCAAACACATAGGTTTTCCTGGTATAAAGCATGTAAAAAGCCAGTAGCTGAAGTAAGTTATAGGCAATGTTTTAAAGAGGAAACCAGCGAAAACATGGTAAAAGGAAAGGAAATTTGGCTTGTGCAAAGATTTATGGACATTTGATGTTGAGATAACATTAGGACACCCGAGCCTTACTGGCTCCTGTAGTCTTCCCTTCTGGTTATGGAAAACAACAACAACAACAAAATTTTTTTCATAATATCTAACCCCAACAGATAACAATGTAATTGATAGGAATTACAAAAATATAAATAAAACCAATATGCCTTTCCCAGGCTCTTTTTGAATAAATTGAAGCAATTGGATGGTGAAAGAGAAAGCTCTGTGTGTGTGTGTGTGTGTGTGTGTGTGTGTGTGTGTGTGTGTGTGTGTGTGCTCACGCTCATGGTCAATTTCCATTTGAAAATTCCTTCATAAACCTCCTTGTCACATAAATACTGTGTGCAACAGAGGGTGTTTTGTGAGAATCGTGGCCCATGCTGACTTCTCGCCTCCTTTACCTCTGACCAAAAATGAGCCAAGTCAAAGCGATCTCTCAGGTAAGTGAGATGGCTCAGTGGGTAAAGGCACTTGCGGTCAAGTGTCAAGCCTGGACACCTAAGTTTGATGGCTGGGAACCACACAGGATCAAATTCCCACAGGTTGCCCTCTGACCTTCATGCGTGTTTTCTTCCCCCTCCCCCGTCTCTCATACACAAATAAAAAAACGTAACAAAAACATGCCCTCTCCTTTTTTGCTAGTCAGCTTGGGTTTTTTGTTTGTTTGTTTGTTTTTGTTTTTGTTTTGTTTTGTTTTGTTTTGTTGAGGATAGGTTTGTTGTTTGAAAAGAAAAATGTTTGTTTGTTTACCAACTACAAGAGGTGTGATGAAGCCATCCAGAGATGAGGGTGTTTTGAAACCAGAGTGCGGAGACGCTGTGTGCTTGAGCCGCAGCAGCTGAGGGACCAAGACACTGACTTGTCTGTGGGTCTTCCACTTCCTTCCTGGGAGCCCTTTTTAGATGATGTCACTTCTGGGAGGTGTAGGTTGAGATCTCATCTGGATGTCTTAAAGTTATGACTGTGAAAAGTCACCTCATTACCCCGTGCCTCATCTTCCTCTTCAGTAAAGCAGGGATAACACTACTGTTCATCTCCCAGAGCTGGTGTGTGGGTTAACTGAAACAGTGACTTAGTTCACGTTTTGAATGCTTAGTTGGCAGGGAGTAGCACTTGGTGTGTTGCAGTTGGTGTGACTTTGATGAAGGACATCTGTCTCTCTGATTGGGCTTTGATGTTTCAAAAACCCATGCCTATATCCAACCCCAGTCACTCTCTCTCTCTCTCTCTCTCTCTCTCTCTCTCCCTTCCTCCCCCTCTTTCCCTCTCTCTCTCCCTCCCTCTCTCCCTTTCCTCGTCCCCTTTCTCTGCCTGCTGCCTTCACATAAGGCTGTAAAGCTCTCATTTACCAATGCAGCACCATGCCAGCCTGCTTCTTGTCATGAAAATAATAGATTAAGTCTTTAAACCCCTGTGAAAGTTCCCCAAAGTGTTACTTTGGTCATGACGTCTCTTCATAGCATCAGGATAGTAACTTAGCAATTGGATAGTTCTATGGCTGTATGAGCAAGAGAATGTTAGTCATAGAATATTGCTATTCTTAGTAACAGAAGGTAGGAAGGGGGCAATTGCATCAGGCTCCTTTAATACTATCTCATAGAAGGCATCTCTCTCAAAGTAATGCTGTAGCTGAGATCTAAACCATTGCTTCATGGAGGGAGACAGGCTCTACGCGGTGAGCAAATGAAAAGTAAATCCAACCACTTAATGATCACGATTTCTGCAATTATTGCTAAAAATAACAGTCACTGTTCACTTCTCTCATCTATGGGCTCGATTAAGAACAACTCAAGAGAAGAAGGGTTATTTTTTGCATGTAGCTGGTAGATGTACCTGGTCACAGGAAGGAAGGTACGGTGGCAGGACAAGCTGGTGACCATGGCTGGAGGAAAACGAGCTCCATGCTCCGAAGAATGAGAAACGCCAGGGCTTAGGTATCTCCCTACCCCTCCTATTTCTAGTCCGTGCTACCCACAGTCAGCTCAGGCCTTTCCCTCCTGCTTAGTCCTCCTTGGAAATATCAGCAGACAGGAACCGGCAGGAACACCTCGCTGATGCCGCAGGAGCACCTCGCTGATGCCGCAGGCGTTTCTGATCCAATCAAGTTGACAATCAAAACTAACCTTGACCATAAGTAACAAAAAGTTTTTGTGGAGAATGTGAGGATCCAGGATTTTGTGGGAGAGATTTCTGCAGCCAAGTGCTCTATCCCTGGGCTATACTCCTGAAGAAGAGACTATTTCTGGAGATCGATTAATGACTTAAACTGTCAGTTTTCTGTAAAACAATCTCACATCCCTAGAAGATCGTCTGAAGACATAGGAGAGTAGATGCTTAAATATATACGTGCAATTTTTTAAAATTTAATACTAACTTTACTATAGGGTTATTAAAATAAATTTAACCAATTAAATATCAGAAGACACACATTTCCAATGAGTTGAGCCACAGCTCAGGCACAGAAAGTGGTGATAATTCTACATATAGTAATTATACGTGCAATTTTATAACCTTTAGTTAGCATTGGAGTTTTTGCTTTTACTTTTTAGAAATTATTAGTATATATAGAATATTTATATTAAAATCCAAATGTGCATTGGTCTAGGGGACTGGGTAAATAGTGATGCCTACTCACGGTTTATCTATTCCAGGCGTATCTCTTCAATATATTACTACTCTAATGCTTATGCATCATCAATGCAGATAACGTGTATTGCATGCTGTTTTGTGCCCACTGAACATTTTATTGACCTATTATAGAGGGCATGTGCATTTGTGAGCTTGAGTCGGGAGTACATTTCATCACAGTGTTTGCTCCTGAGAAACAATGGTGTTCACTTTATAATACAAGCTCTGGAGACTTCAGATAGAAGAAACAGAGACGGACTGGATTGATTTTTTTTTTTTTTTTGCCTCTGCAGAAGCCAAACATCAGTGTGGGTAGAAGGTAAGAGTGTCTGGTGGCCCGATTTATTGCAAAGCAGAGATTTGCATGTTTCAAATCACATTATTTTGCCCTCTGACTTGGCTGAGTTCTCCACACAGAAAATACAGTCTTTCCTGCTTGTCTGCCGAAGCCCCTCAACACAAATTCCCCATCCTCCCAGACCCTCTCTTCTTTTCTGATAATTGGGTTTAGTGACATAATTGAATGTCCATAACTTTGCATAAAATAAAATGTTCACAGGCAAGAAGGCTACAGCTGCTAGCTGCAGGAGACAGGTGCAAAAAGCCTCTTCTTCTATTTCTTATAGCAAATATATTCTTCAGTTAGTTCCATAGCTATAAGATACCTTTCATTTCAGGGCGCTACAGGGAAGCAGTGAAGAGCTAGAGCAAAGCTACCACACAAGCACTTTCATCTTGGATGCAGTTACGCTCGGAATCTCCTCCCATTCGCAGATGCCAAATCGCCAGTATCCCAGTTACCCGCCACATCCTCTTTCTTCCATTCCTCCTCAGGACTCACTCTCTGACCCTTTTCATCTCACTACGTTGCCTCCCCCCGGCCCCGCCCCCTCGCCACCCCATCTCCCCCGTTCGCAGCCCATACCTGTAGCCTACCTGAAGGACAGCTGAGGACTGTCAGCCTACTTCAAAATGATGGCTTCTCATTCACTTTCAAAGTCTCCCCAATACATCTGACACCTGAACTTTCTGAAGGCATCAAAGAGGAAGTGAGGAGAGTGAACGGAGGTGTGGGTGGTAAGAGAGGACATGGTTTCTTGCTGCTCAAAATATCCACTAAGTATTGCATGGGAAACCATGGCAAAAATGACTGTATGGGAAAAGAAGTCCTGGTGATATTTTGCCTTTGGGGAAATTACTAGAGAAAGCATCTAGTTATTGTAATAAAATGTCGTCCAATCTCAAGTAGAACAAGCATGAATAAATACATCTGGCACTCACCTTACTCAGTTCCCTTATTCCTCTAAATTTCTACCCAACACTCACAGATTTCAACATTTCTTACTTTGCATGCTTTTTTTCTCCACGGAGAAGACATCTAGGTCTCCTGCTTGAAGGTGATGGTGAGAGGCCACTCCAATTGCAACCCTGATTCTCAGATAAACATGCGCCAGTGAGCTTGCTGTTTTATTGAATCCTTGTAAAAATAATAAACTACACCTCCCTGACCCAACAGGTTGTTTGTTTGTGTGCTTTAATCTAACACAGCCCTTCACTACAGCTTTGAGTGGCATTTGGTATCCTGATCCCCAGAGCCAATTTATCTACAAGACACAACCAATGGGTACAGTGCCCAGGGCCACAGTATGCAGAGACTTTGGATAAGACTTATTCTTAATACATTTGAAAAGCAGAAGAAAAAAAAAATGAAGATATACGAATGAATGCAGCCTAGGATATCTACAAAATTATAAGAATGAATGAATGCAGTCTGGGGTATCTACACAATTATGCCAACACAAAATGTTAATACAGTCATTCATCATAGGAGGTTCCTAGCAAAGGACATGAATCAACTCCCTGTGCTTCTCTGGCTAAGCACAGAACCGCTAGTGGGGCTTTGTATACAAGTGGCTCCTGTATCCGGGGCCAGAAATAAACAGGCAGGCAAAAACTTCACAGGTGTTTACAGTAAATAGCCTTTGATGAATGAGGGTGAATTCTGAAACTCTATGGAGGAACCAACAATATTTATGACAGGAAGTAACAGCTATTTTTTTCCCACAGACTTTCTTTTATATATTTGACAAACACTTTTCATTCAATTCCAACAAACCCCAAAGTAGGCCCTTGGGAGCCTGAGAAAAGGGAAATCTACCTAAAACAAAAAGAACAATGAGTGTGGAACACGGCAGATTCTCTAGTGTGAGAAACCCAGGGCAGTACAAAGCAAGGCTCATGGGTGGGAAAGCAAGGAGCTCTGCATTTACACAAAATTTCCAGCCAAAAGGCACCCTTTAAGGCATGAAAATCAGGCTGTGTCAATAAATGAGATGCAATGGAAGGACTGAAAAAACAGCTAAAATGTCTAAGGGAAGAGGGGTAGGTTGAGAAGATAATTTTTTTTTTATTTCACAGATATGGTCCAGTGCTAATTAAAAACATAAAATCAAAAGTACAAGGCATATGAGGCAGGGATCAAATGACAGAACATGTGCTTAGCATGTGTGAAGGCCGGGATTGGAACCCCCCTGCATTGAAGAACCAAACAACATGCAACAAGTTCTGAGGTGTATTTGGATTTTTGACATTTTTAGCCATGTCGTGATAATGAGAACTGATACTCAGGAGGCATAGGCAGGAGGATCTCTTCACATCCAAGGCTAGCCTGGTCTGTAGAGTAAGTTCTAGGACAGCTAGGGCAGTGGAGAAAGATCATGTTTCAAACAAGCAAAAAATGGGAAATATATTTCATTGAATAGATTACCCTTTCTAATAAATGCTGACTGATGAAGTTCCTTATACAACAGTAATAGATTTCAGCACTGTTAACAAATTGATGCATGAAAACTTAAACCAAAGAATATCTAACGGAAACATAAAAGGTGATGAAGCACTTGTCAAACTCTAGCACCAGTGCCTACATCTGTTCCAACAACCAAGACATAACCTTTTAAAAACACTTATCTATTTTTATGCTTACTGGTATCTGCATATATTATTATGCATCATATGGGTGCCTGGTACACATCAAAAGCAGCAGAGAGCACCAGACACCCTGCAACTGGAGTTAGAGACAGTTGTGAGTGTCCATGTGGGTGTGGGGAATTGGACCTTGATCCTCCATAAGAGCAGCGGGTATTCTTAGCCACTGAACCCTCTCTTTACCCTTACAGATAAGAAATCCTATCTTTAAGACATTTTGTGGGTGTTGGTTTGAGGATGTTGTGTGGGTCAGAAATGGAAATAGCGCTGGAAAGAAAGAAGAAAGGGGTCCATGGTCTTTCAACATAGTGCGGGTTTGCCTACTTTCAACATCTTAAAAATTTACATCGTAATTGCTCCAACCTTCTCACTTTCCAAGTGGCAACGACAAGATGGCACATTCCTGTGTATTGGATCTACACTGTTGCTTTTCTAAGTCACTGTTTTCTAGTGAACATTTTCTCTAGGTTCATTGGTATTGTCTGTAGGTGGGTTGGTGTCCCACTCTCTCCACTGCAAGGCCTGCCTGGCTAGGAGGTGGTACTTCAGTCTCCATCCCTTGCTGCTGGGAGTGTCAACTAGAGTAACTCCAGTATCATCCCAGGAGCTTACCCTGCCACAGATCTCCATCTTGTCCCAGAGATGCCCCCTCCCTCGGTTTCCCTTCTCTCTCCAGGCTCTTTCACCTCTCACCCCGTTTATCCCCATATCTGATCCCCACCCTTGCTCCCCTCTCCATACCCTCTCCACCATACCACAAGGCCAGTTGCTCAACTATGTTCATAGCAGCTTTATTCATAATATCGAGAAACTGGAAACAACCTAGATGTCCCTCAACCGAGGAATAGATAAACTGCGGTATATTTACACAGTGGAATACTACTCAGCTATTAAAAACAAGGACATCACGAAGTTTGCAGACAAATGCGTGGAACTAGGAAAAAGTCATCCTGAGTGAGCTAATCCCAGGCCCAGAAAGACACGCGTGGTGTGTACTCACGTACAGGCAGATGTTAGCCATATAGTGCAGGAGAACCATACTACAATCCACAGACCAAAGAAGCTAAGTACCAAGGAGGGCCCAAGGGAGGATGCTTGAATCCCACTCACAAGGGGATAGACAGCAGAGGTGGAGGAAGTGAGGGACGTGAATGTTGTTGTCTGAACTTAGCTTTTCCATGTGCTTAGAGACTCCAATCACTGGCCTATCTCTTGCTCTCTTCCTGTAGCAATGCCTCTACTATTTCCATAGTCGTCTTAGATCACTTCCATTTACCTCTAATGAGTCATCTATGGTCAACATCGAGCTAAGGAAAACACACCTGCTACGCCCCCAAATGCTTTCTTCAAAAAGAGGGACACATCACTAATGTTAAACGCCTGGACATAAAGTAAGAAATGAAGCAATAAACTTTTTTTTTTTTTTGAGGAGGCAGTGTAGAAAGAATGAAAGAGTATTAGCATAGATAAAGAAATGCCTATCAATTGAGGCGCCTCCAGCTGTTCTGTAAAATTAGTTTTTCTCGTGAAAAGAGCGGCAGTAAAAGTGAACAGAGGATGTTGCTCAGTGGAGTGGGTAAAGTGCTCCCCTAGGGTGCAGAATCTCAGAAGTGAGGAAGGAGAGACGTGAGGACTATAAGTTCAAGGACATGCATGGCTGCATTGCTACGTAGTAAGTTCAAAGTCAACCAATGCTAGAAGACCCTACTGCAAAAAAGTGTCTGTGTAAGTGTGTGTGTGTGTGTGTGTGTGTGTGTGTGTGTGTGTGTGTGTGATAAACAAAATTAACAAAGGTAAGAATGAAAAATAGATTAGAGCATTATTCCGCTATTACAGTAATTGTGATTAAAACATATATAAGTTGTAGTGGGTGGAAATGAGGCCAACATTTAAAATTAATAGTCATCCCATTGAGCAAAATTTGACTAGACCTAATTGAGGGGTGTGTGTGTGTGTGTGTGTGTGTGTGTGTGTGTGTGTGTGTGTGTGTGCGACTGCCTGTCTGTCCTAACAACTATTTAGGAATTAGATTTTTTTTAATTTGGACTGGGTTATCTTTCAAGTCATAGGCTGCCAAACCTCAAAGTTTTCTTCAAAGGATGTTGAAAACATGAGTTTGTAAGAGGCTACATTACCTAATTTATTTTTTTTAAAAATCAAGGCCCTTGAACTTTTCTAAGATGGTGGCATTATTTCTCCAACTAAAAAGTTACGTTTTCCTTTTCTTATTTTCTGGCAAAGCCTTCTTCACAAAGACTAAAGATTATAATTCTTTTATTTGAGCCATAATTAAAAGTCACCATTTATGCATATCTAAAGTGACACCCATACGATTTTAATTGTCTCTGATGTGCCATGCTTTTGTAGTTGCAACATAACAAGTATGCAAATTCAACATTTTTCCCAGCTACTCCTCACTGTGAAATTAGAATTATCCAGGAGAACTCATTCGAAAACAAATTTAAGCTTCTAGAGCACCGAAATAAATTACACAAACTCGATAAAGTCACAAGTGGAGCCAGAAAATAGGTAAGACAATTTCAAAGCGGAATATCTCCCAGATCATATCCTACAGTTCATGGAAACTTTCTAAGGTACAAAAATAAAGCAAGCCAATAGTATTATAGAAAATGTGATATCCAAATAGAATTGTTTATAAATAGAATGTTTTTCAAAGTTTCCATGAGGCGTCAGCTGTTCTTTAACCCCCTGAATGCCGAGACTTTCCACCTCACTAGCTAAATTAAGCCATAGGAAAGCATTACCTATGCATTGTCTTTCGAGGGGGTGCTGATCTATTTTTACATGCTGTGGGTTATGTCTTTAGTTCAGTTTAAACAGCTTCAGACACCTACACAAAACAACCCAGGGAAACAGGCCACCACCAGGATGAAGAAGAAATGCTTCTCTGAATTTTTTTTTTTTTACAACCAAATAGAAGAAGAAGAATGCAGCATGCTTGGTGTTCAGGGCCTTTCCCTGGATAAACTTGTACTGGTCTAGCTAACCATCACAATCCAGTGGTTATACTAAAATGTGTTTTAATAGCTGATAGGATCTGTGATCATCCAAGTGTGACACAATGCATTTTCTGAGGTGCCCTAGCAGTCAGGGATAACCGAATAGACTGACTTGAATTTATTACTTTTCTAGTGGAGAAAATAAATGTTCGATTAAAATCAAATTTCAGAAAATTGGAATTATAAAGTCTATTTGAAGCTGGGGTATGTCTCGCTATAAAACAATATAAAATACAAGTCCTCTTTCTTCATTTAAAACTACTCTGTTGTATGAATAGCTTTATTTTCTTTTTACGACAGTCATCCAAACATTGAGAAAAAAACCAGAAGGTCGACAGAGATACACCTTTCCAGCTACGGATGCCTACGGTAAATATAAACCAACAGAGCCAGGCTTTGTGCCTGCCCATCGGTAAGCACCTTAAAGACTGAGGAAGGATTGGCAGGAGTTCAAAGCCTGCCTGGCCTAGATAGTGAAACCTTGTCTCACAACAAACAAACAGGGAAAAAAAAAACCTTAAAAATGCTTTATCAAAAAGTATCCTGTGTTGTGTTTTTTTCTTAATGCCATTTAAAGGTCTTTGTAAACTCAAATAAACTTGAAGCATTTCTGTAATCTTGTAAAGCACAATATGTCCACATGTTCTTTGGAAGCAATTTGACTACTGGTGGCTGCTGGGGAAGGGCAGTTGGGGAGTAGCTGGGAGAGCGAATTTTATCAAGACACATCTGAAACTCTCAAACAAACAAGCAAAATGACAACCTGATATGTTCTAAATCTCTGGCCCTTCCACCAACTCGAAGAGAGAGGTTTTTTTTTGAAAGTACCCTTTAAAATATACATTTTGTAAAATGCACACTACATATCAAAACCACAGACATCAAGGCTTAGTGAGTTGTGAGTTCACACCTGCCAGTTCCAGATTTCAGCCATGTCCCCTTGAATACCTTGCCCCTGTCATTTGTAAAATGGTTTGAATGAGCTGTTCATATAAGCACTGCCCTGTATTATTCTGACAGGCAACTCCATAAATGGAGAGTCTATATCAGAAGAGAGAGCCCCATGCCCATCCTGATGCAAAAGGGCTCCAAGCTTTAGTTGTTCAAAACCTTTGCAAGCCACAGGGGAAGAGTATGCTTTGACAGTGCTGGTGTGACTTGATGTACTTGGGGGGGTTGGGGAGGATGCTTTTCTGAGGTGTAGGGAAGGGGTGATGGGGAAATGGAAGGGAGGGTTCAGACCAGGAGGAGAAGAGGGAGCTACAATTGGTATGTAAAGTGAATAAATAATAAATAAATTAGTTAATTAAAAATAAACTTTTGTAGGAAAGAGAATGTCTGGAAAGACGGTTCAGGTAAAAACAAACAAACAAACAGAACCAAAAACCCCGAACAAACAAGCAAACACTCATTGATCTCACAGAGGATCCAGGTTCGGATCCCAGTACCTACATAGCTTACTTAACAACTATCGGCAGATCTGGTTCAGGGGATCTGGCGACCTCTTCTGCCATCCATGGGTCCATGGACACCATGCGTGCCCACAGCATGCACACATGCAGGCAAAACAGTCATACACATAAAGTAAAAATAATAAGAGCTTTAAAAGAGGAACAACTAGCATTTCTAATTTACTTAACATTTTACTCAGTATTTTATCCTTTTGCAAGTCAGAAAAATCAATATAATAGATCAATACACACACACACACACACAACCACACACAGAGAAAGAGAGAGAGAGAGACAGAGAGAGACAGAAAGAGAGAGAGAGAGACAGAGAGAGACAGAAAGACAGAGAGAGAGACAGAGAGAGACAGAGACACAGAGAGACAGAGACAGAGACTCTCTATGCGTAGTGGTAGATGTGTGTTGAATATATTCACATGAATACACCTGTGTGTGAGTTATCAGACACAGAAGATTCCACATCGTCTTCTGTCATATTTCCTTGATAAAAAGGAATTTCATTGACCTGATGGACCTAGTCCATCATGTTGACTAGGCTGGCTGCCCAGGAACTCTGTGGATCCAGCTTTCTCTGTGCTCTGCTGTTGAGATTCCAAGTACCAGCAGCAGTGGCAGGGCTTACTGCGGGCTTTAGAGGATTGAACCCAGGTCCTTGTGGTTTCAGAGGAAGCACTCCTATGCACTGGGCCATCTGCCCCTGCCAATCCTCACTTACTTTCTGATATCTCATGAAAAAATATTATTTTAAACAGTTTCTCCTTCCACCTACTTCCTAGGTAAACTGATAATCTCTTAAAATGGTTTGGATTTTCTCAGACATCTGTTTTTCCTATAATCATTATAATTATCTTCGCTGGGCATATTTGGATATGACCTTGACTTTGAGAACGCAGACTTTAAAATGTTCATAGAGAAAAAAATAAATACGATCCCATGGCAAGGAGATTCTTTGAAAAAAAAATTAGACATGATTTTGATTCTTAAATCACAAATAGCACCATGAATATGAGTTCACAACAGCAGGATTAGCCATTATGGCTTCGAGATAAGTCCAAAGGAATTTTTAGAAAATACGCAAGCACATGCTGATCCCACATATGAAAAAAGGGAAAAATGGGAAAGACAAGAGGTGGGATCTGGTTAGAAAAAAGCTCTAAAAGGACGGAGGATAACTTTAAGGGGGTAATGCTACTTTAAAGGCAATGACTGGAGACTGATGACACTGACACATGGCAAAGGAAAGCTAGAGCCATTCAGCATGGGTTTATTTTTTTAACTTAAAAAAAAAAAGTATGTTCACGGCAAGGCCAGAGGAGGATGCCTGGTATGTTTCTCTATCATTCCCTTGATGTAGGGTTTTTCCCTGACTCCGAGGTTCATAATTTCAGCTCTGCTGGCTGACTCTTATCCCATGGTGAGCTTCCTGTGCTGTCACTAGCAACACTGCGGCTACAGGTGTGTGCACTAACCCTAACCCTAACCCTAACCCTAACAACATGCATTTTTTGCATGTGTATTGGCGATATGAGCTCAGCACAGCAAGTACTAACCGGACAACGTCTCCTTAGGCCTGCCAAATGCGGCTTTTGCTGCCGATGCTCTCAGCAAAGAACAGTTAAGTACAAGGGAAGTCTGAGGTTTTGAAGTCACTTATTGGGAGGATACGGTAATCGCTGATGAGTTTGATTCATGCCCTCCTAGATGCCCTCTAACTATGCTAAGGTAGTGAGGTCAGACAGTTGTGCCTGCCAGTCATTGTTTTATATAATTTGACACATTTCAGTCCTCTTTTACCCCAAGGGGGCAGGTCTGACCTATCATTTTTCCTAGTTTGAGTGCAGTGATATTAAAATCCCAAAACTTATCCAAGATCCCAGAGTCATAATGTTTGACAACTTAACATAGGTCTCTCAATTCCAGAAAGAGGAAATAGAATTCTCAATCGTTTGTTATTTCTAAATGGGTAGAAAAACCTTACGAAAGGTTTCTTTCATGGACTTTTCCAGAACTTGGCCTTCTATATCTATGGAGGAGGAGATGACACTGCCATGTCTGGCCTATGCTAAATGGCATCGCCATGGAGGAGGAGAGCAGCGAGGCATCCAGAGCAGGACACACCTTCACAGGTGTATAAACAGATCGTGTGACGTGGCAGCAACAGGGTGCTCAGTTGGTGCACATCTGTGTAACCAGCATTTAGCTATCATAGTACAAGGCAGGGAGGGTCAGGAGTTCCAGGCTATCCATGACTACAAATTGAGATCAGGGCCAGCCTGGGATACATGACACCTGACTCCAAAAGAAAAAAAAAATAGATTTAAAAAGTGTGCAAAATACAACAAAAGATTAAAAAACGTTCAAGAGAAACAGACTGGGAAGGGGTCAGATATCTCCAGTGTGGGACTTTGGAAACTAAGCTTCAGTTTTCAACACATAAGATATATTTTAAAGATAACCTCATGCAGTGGCTAAAATAATGGAATATATTAGGTAAATTAAACTGAATATCATGAGAAGTGACTTTCGTGATAAAATTACACAGTATGTAATTGCTACTATGTCAAAAACAATGAAACAAATAACACAAGACACAATAGCCAGGAAAAAACTATTCTAAACTGACAGTTACTTCACTCATTAGGATACTGAGTGTGCTGGAGCATGACACTAATGGGTAGATTACAAACATCATACATACATACATACATACACACATATATACATAGATGCATACATGCATACATGCATATGCATGCATATGCATATTGTAGAAAGGATGACTTCATCTCGATATTAAAAAGTGTTTTTTTTTTTTAACAATAGAGCAATCCATTGATAAAATGGCTTCAACTAAGAAGTCATTTTTCAATCACCAAGAGCTTCTAAGAAGACACAGACTTATCCTGTTTAACATTATAGGGGAAATGCCTCCATTAGGAAGAAACTAAACACAGTAAGTCTGTCTATCCCTACAATATAGGATATAAATCTGTGGAAATTCCACAGGTGGACTCTTCTATTTTTCTCCTTTGTGGATTAAGTGGATATAATTCTTCATTGTTTAAGAGGTGTTAAGGGGTGTGGGATTTAACTTGGTGGTAGAACACTTGCCTAGAAAATTCAGAACCCTAGTTTGAGTGCAGTGATATTAATGTCCCCAAACTAATCCAAGATCCCAGAGTCATAATGTTTGACAACTTAACATAAGTCTCTCAATTCTAGAACACTTGCCTAGAAAATTCAGAACCCTAGGTTCTATAGCCTAATTCTGAAAGAAGGAAAGGAAAAATAATCACAAAAACTCCTGTTAAAATGAAAACAGCATTATAACACAGCAACCCAAGCATCTTCTTGCATATTGTAGCAACACAAGTCATGGCAGTAGATGACAGCACAGGAGCCCAGTGACAGGAATCTTTCCAAGAAGCCAGCTGTTCCTGAGAAATGCAGAACGCTTCCCAGTTTGGCATACAGGCCTTGTGACTGCTCTCCAGGGAAGGGAGATAGGTTTATAAGCAGCTAAAAACACTAAGACATTGACAGCTTGAAAATGGCCAGTGTATTTACTATGATTCAAGACCCAAACAGGAATGAGACAACTTTCAGATCAAAGGTGAGGGAGATTTGCCCACTTTTACAATATGTACAAAAAGCACTTTAAAGCTCTATCACTCTGTGAAGTCATGTACAAAAGTCTTCACACTGAATCTTTCAGTTGGTGGTATTATCAAATGCTGGAAGAGGAAATGGAGATTATTTGCAGAGCATCTATGCAGAATGCTCGCTGGGAAGTGGATGACATATGTGATACACCTACAGCTACATAACCTGACGTGAAACTTAGAATGCTCCAAGAACAAAGCCACACACACACACACACACACACACACACACACACACACACACACACACGTGTGAAACATATTTAGAAACCTTTACTTCCGCACGCGCAGCCTTTAAAACTCTAGAAGAAATTTAGTATTCTAAAAATGTATCTTCTCTCGGAATCCACATGGAATTCCTTTTAAATTGTAGATGCTTTTCTTTTTAAAATTCCATTTAGTGAGTTTTTTTGTGTGTTTGATTCTGAGTGTGTTTGCCCATGTGTGTGGAGTCATCCTAAGGGGTCTTCCTCAGGTGCCACCCACATTATTAGTATTATTATTACTACTAGTGTTATTATTATCACCACCACCACTACTATGACTGAGAGGGCTACTTACAGACCTGGAACTACTGGATTGGCTAGGCTAGCTGGCCAGCAATCCCCAAGGATCCTTCCGTCTCTCTCTCCTTAGATCTAGGATTTCAAGTGCTGCTTGCCACCAAACCCTGCTTTTTTTTTTTTACTATGGCTTTTGGGGGATCAAACTTAGGTCCCTTTGCTCACAAAGCCAGCCATTCACCAGCTTAATCGTCCCCTGGGCTCTCAGAGACTTATGTAAGTATTTAGGATTCAGGAATAGTTGAGAGTCTGTCTCTAGGCTTTAAAGATGTGTAAAGCAATACTAATCTCAATGTTTTAAATCTTTATAACTACGTGATGAACAGGAATTTGATCCAGGCCTCCAGAGATGATTGCTGAACTGGAAACAAAGACCCATGTATGTTTTAAGTTAATTCACATAGCACAATGATAACATTTGCCTGCGTAAAATATATAGCAGAAACCTATTTTCTCCCTGAGCTCATTTTATCCCAAAGGACACTGTTGCTATAACCAACTATACAGCCTGGCATCTACTATAAGGTGGTATTATTATTATTATTATCATTATTATTATTATTATCATTATTATTATTATTATTATTATTATTATTATTATTATTATTATTATTACAATTATAGCTGAAGAAGCAACTCTGCAGTTACAAGCATTTGTTACTCTTGCAGAGGAACCAGATTCAATTCCCAATACCTGCATGGCTGCTCACAACCAGCTGTTACTCCAGTCTCAGGGAATCCAAAGTCTTCTCCTGTGATCTGTGTGTCATGCATGCACGTGGCAAAATATATATATATATACATGTTCAGGCACACACATAAAAATAAATAAATAAATATTTAGAAGGTTAGGCCAACTCTTCAAAAATGTCTTGATTTTAACCATCATTATTTTTTTTTAAAGTGCAGAAGGAATGATTAAGGGTAACTCTTGGAAACATTGGGGCGATGTTTTTTTTTTTAACATGTTATATGGTTAGGTTCTTCTATAGGACGTTCATATTGCTTGACCCACTTTTACAAATGATGCAGCTATATATAGAACCACAATATTAGGCAGTCTCCCTGCTTTTTCTAACAATTTCTTTCCAGATAATTCTGATGGTCATGCATCTAGTCTTAGGGACCATTCTCAAATAGTGGATTTAAAACCACAGGTAAAAAAATCAAAACCACATATTATGTTTTTTTTTTTTTAGAAATTTTGATATTTAAAGCAGGGGTGGTAGGTTAATTGTGAAAGTTCTTGCCACATAAGCATAAGAATGAAGATCTGGGTTCAATCACTAAAACTCATGTGAAAAAAAAAACAGGCATTGTATCATATGCTTGTATTCATAGTGCTAAGGAAGTAGAGACAGGAGCTTGATACCTCCCAGCATACCAATGGAAGGAACAATACCCTTGCTTTTCCAGGCTCTAGAGATGGCCTATATTCCTTGACCCATGAGCTCTTCCTCCACACTCAAGCAGAGCATGTCAAGTGCTTCCCACAGAACATTATTCATTGAGTCATCTCTTCTGCCTATCCTTATCCTGTTATCAAAGTAAGTTGTCTTACAGAATGCAAATTCTTCTACAATAAGATCTCTGGAACCCCCATCTAGACAAGCTTTCCTGCCTGGTAAGCTCCAGGGCTGTGGGAGAACCTGTCTTCAAAACGAGATTGGTAGTGAATGAGGAATGCCCACCCAAATTGACCCCTAGCTTACACATACACACAGGTATATAGGCAGAGCAGAACCATGCACACATATGTACTTTTGCTCAAAGAGATATGTACACATGTGCACACTACACACCCCCAAATAAAAAGTGTGACTTTTAGGTTAAGACTAATATATATATATATATATATATATATATATATATATATATATATATATATATATATTTGTATTGAATAGAGCTAGCTGAGCATCCGTGAGTAGGTGAGCCAGTATTCAGCCTTCATCCATGGCTTCTGCTTCCTACATTCCTTGAGTCTCTGCCCTGAACCCCACCCCCAAGTTCAGGACCTGGAAAATAGAAGATCAAGTAAGCCCTGTCCTCCTCTCCTACAGTGGTTTTGGCCATGATATTTATTACAGCAAAGGAAAATTAAACTCCACAATATTGAACTTTGAAATCTTTCCTCCAATCATGGGGAAGATCACAGCAGACAATTAAAGAAAGTTCTTGTTTCTTAATTAAATATAAGTCAGTAAGTATTTAGGAAACAAACCACAAGTAATACTACCTGAGGAGAAAGTTTATCTCAAAGGGAGCATACAGTTAAAAATTTAAACCCCTACCCAGATCTGGCCAATGGTCAGAACAGTCTCCACAATTGAGTGGAGAGTGGGATATGACTTTCTCACGTACTCTGATGCCTCACATTTTATACCATGTCCCCTGGAGGGGGAGATCTGGTGGCACTCAGAGGAAGGAAAGCAGGTTACCAAGAAGAGACTTGATACCCTATGAGCATATATAGGGGGAGGTAATCCCCCTCAGGAACAGTCATAGGGGAGGGGAATAAGGGGGAAATGGGAGGGAGGGAAGAATGGGAGGATACAAGGGATGAGATAACCATTGAGATGTAACAAGAATAAATTAATAAAAAAAAGAACATGAAAAAATTAAATAAAATAATTATGTTATTGGGAAAAAATAAAAAATAAAATGACATATCAAAAAAATAAAAATAAATGATTTTATTCTGCTGCTGTAAGTTACAGTGTGTGTGTGTATGTGCGTGCGTGCATAAGTGCACACACATCTGTGCATATGTATGCTATTTAAAATAACAGAAAACTGACATAGCTCACAGTAATGTAGCTCAAAGTCTCATTAGGATAAAGCCAAAGTGTCACTAGGAGTCTGATTCCTCCCAGCATACCAATGGAAGGAATACTACTCTTGCTTTTCCAGGCTCTAGAGATGGCCTATATTCCTTGACCCATGAGCTTTTCCTCCACACTCAAGCAGAGCATGTCAAGTGCTTTCCTATAGGACACCATCCATTGACTCATCTCTTCTGCCTATCCTTATCCTGTTATCAAAGTAAGTTGTCTTACAGAATCCAAAACCTGCTGACTAATCATATTTATTCTGTTGCAGATTTGTTTTTTTGTTTGTTTTGTTTTGTTTTGTTTTGCCCTGGAACTTGCCATAAAGAACACGTTCAGAGATTAAGGTGGAGGAACCTTTCTTGACCATTATCCTATCTCATGGCATCCCAATTATTGTAAAGTTACGATGGAAGAGACAAGCAGAGCCATTTGAGTGAAGCTCTCTCCTTTTTCTCAATGTATTCTACATTGAATCAATATCAGAAGTGGGATTCCCGGTCCCTGGCATTTAAATATCACTTCCTATCCTTGAGAGCTTTAGCACAGACCAGCTAAATGAGCTCACCTGGTGATCCAAATCTTTGTAGAGCACTTCAGTCACACAGAGGGTCTTAAACATTATTCACAGTGGCAATGGAAATGGTATTGGGGCAAGTTGTCAAAGGTATGGTGAAGGAAACGACAGGGACATCCAAGGTGGTGGCGGGATGACTGGTTTTTATGTTTATTTGACACACAAGCTAGAGCCCTCCGAAGGAACCTCAGATGAGAAGAGGCTTTCCTAAGGTCTGGCTGTAGGCAAACCTGTTACCAATTTCTTAATGACTGGCAGGGAAAAGCGCAGCGCTTTGTTGCGGGTGGAGGCATCCCAGGGCTGGTCGTTCTGGGTTCTATAAAGAAGGAAGAAGAGCAAGCCATGAAGAGCCAGGCAGTATGCAGCAACCCCCTCCACTGCCTCAGGATCACCCCGGCTCAAGAATGCTGCCCTGCTTGGATTCCTACACTGACTTCTTTAAGTAACAGTGAATGGAAGTGTACTTCAAACAGTCTCTTTCCTCCTCGAGTTGCATCTAGTCATGCATGGCGCTACATCACAGAAATAGTAATCCTAAAACTGGTGGAGTCATGCATTAGTGTTGACATTCACAGACGTGTGATACCAACGAAGGTCACCTAATGGCAGTGTTCTCACCGCGGGTCCTCGCCTGTGATTCACTCTACTTCACACAATACTCGTTTTCCTTGCTGACATTAATTTTAACTGTTTTGCTACTTGGTTTTTCCAAGATCTGACCTGCTTATGACATGTTAATCTGGTTCCTTTCTTCACATTAACCACGGCCAAACTATATGATTTATAACCAAGAATCTTTGCTAACTATTTTGGGTGAGACCTATCGAGATAATTTCCTTTCCTAGGATTTCCTAGGGCTTACTATTAGTAACCACTCAGGATTATAAGTTAGGGTATTTTTCAAAATAGATAAATGCAATGTCTTGGAGGCAAGATTTAAAGAAACACTGAGGAAAACTGTTGAGGGGGTAGGACATGTATTAACAGACTTATTAATGCCATCGAGAGACAATGGACAGCCAACACGGCAGAGATTCTGAGGTGGGTTCAGGTCCCAATGCCGGAGAAAAGTAGCATTGTGGAGCCTATTGAGATAAAACTGGGGCTCTCTGACAGAGTGAGGATCCAACATAGCTCTCTAAAGAAGGAACTGCTCAGAACATGAGCCTGTAGCCAGACTCTGGTTTACTGGCAGGGTACAGAGAATGAAGTAATGCTGTATGGCAGAGATTTCTTAGGAAGTCACAACACACACAGAGAGAGGGAGAGGGAGAGGGAGAGGGAGAGGGAGAGGGAGAGGGAGAGGGAGAGGGAGAGGGAGACGGAGACGGAGACGGAGACGGAGACGGAGACAGAGAGAGACCTTGCCACAGAAAGGAAGAAAGGATTCTACAGTAAACCAAAGTCACTGTTGTGCTAAAGTCCAACCAATGAGTTGGTGACTAACACTAGTATGGTGAAGGATCACTCATAGGGACAAATAGAACTCTTAAAAAGAAAGAAAGAAAGAAAAAGGTCATTCTAATACAAGTGAAGATGAGGGAGGAAAGCTGCTGCATACTTGGAGTCTCCAGAGTTTGTAAGCCACTAACAAAGACCAATCTCTTCCCTTTATCAACTGTTTTGGTCAGTTCCCTCCCCCCAGTATTGGTTCCCTGCTTCTATAGACCTGGAGATCGATGACAACTGAGAGTCTTGTGAGTTTCCACTTTCCCAGACATGTGATGTTTTGTTTACCCCCTGAGTCCCATAAGCCTCCCCTCCCCGACCAGATTGTTTCCATGCTGAGGAAACTGCCATATAACAGGTAGGAAAGCAAGATGTGTCCCCACCAATATCCCTTTGATGTAAAGTCAGCTCCCTATGTGAGAAATTCTGGCACCTGGAAACCCGAGCTACAGCTTTACAGACAATGCTCCCGCTCTCTGTAGGATGCCTGTATGAATCCACAGAGGAAGGGCTATGTATGCTGCAGGGAATGTGGCCTAAGCTGTAGTCTAGCCTGGATTCTAACATTACAAGAATACATTGTGAGCATAACGCCACAAGTGAATAAAAAAACCAAGACTGAACTGAAACTGGATAGAGTTATCCTGGAGATTACTCCATAGAAAGGTGAAGAAGAGCCAATATGGCGTTCAATACCAACTCTGCATTTTGAGCTGGGTCAGACTTGATTACTAAGGGGATAAATTTGAGACCTTCATCGACATAGAGTTTGAGATGAGAGTGGACCCTAAAGACGTTGTCTATTCTCTATTTTGAATCTGCCTTTCATGAAGACAATGAAATTGTGGTAAATGTTTTCAGTAAGTGAGTGTATAACATCTATGCTTCATTATCTCCTGGGAACACATAAACATATTGGTCTTAGTATTTTATTGCCCTTGCAACTAAGAAAATAAGACATTTGAAAATACATGGAAATCTGCTTTAAGGCCACAAAATTGCTACCATGTCAGGAGAGACACAAAGATTTCAGACCTTCAGAAGCCAGCATTGTTCTGATGACAAGGTTAACACAGGATTTAAACAATAGCTACAACAGTGCAAAGTATTTTAATATTGGCAGGGCCATGTTGAAAAGAAAGCCTAGACGACTATGTAGCAGAGCAACTATTAATTTCCCCATAAATTTAATGTATTTATCACTCCATCATATACTAGTCAGTAGCAATCTAAACCCTGCAATAGATTCATGAATAACAAGAAAACAGAGGACAGATGGGGTATCTAAGGCAAAAATATCTAGATCATATTTAGGCAGCCATGTTGGTGATAATTCATGAGCATAACTTCTGATATTTTTCAAAAAATAAAAACTATAACTACTAAAAAATACATGTCTTTGAAATTTTCTTTTGTGAACATGTTGAATTTCTCAACCTGTGCAATTTTTTTTTTTTTGACACCATGGGACTCTCTGCCAATTTTTTGACTCCGTGGGATTCTCTGCCTTTTTTTTTTTTTTTTTTTTTTTTTTTTTTTTTTTTGCATGGGTTTTCCCAGGTTATGTTTTCAGGATGCTCTGAAGGACACAAACAATTACAGCAGAAAGGACAGGATCCTCATTTAAGTTCCCATTAGGGTAAATGCACCTCAATTATGTTTCTTGTTCTACTGTTGTTTGTTATTGCCCTTCCTGTATTTGTTCCCAGACACCTTAAAAATATGAGTCAGGATGACTTTTTAGGTGTTGGGAAGGTTGGTAAGAGGAAAGAGAGTTGGTAATAGGGCACGGAGAATTTCTTCTTGTTTCCTGTGCTAAATTTGTTGGACTTGAATTGGATCCAAGACCTTAGGCTTTGCAGCTGTTGTTTCTGTCTTCATTGTGTATTCAATTGTTCAGTGAACATGCATAATCTCCTGGCAGTGACCAGGGAACACTATCTTCATGGTGGTGCACAATTTCAGGGTCAAGGGGTCATCTTTTTATGTGACCTCTGTGCCCCATCTTGTAGGCTTTAATGATTTCTAGGATGTGGCCTGTCACTCAAACAGGGAAGAAACAACCCCCTCATATGATTTTGTTTTCAAGGAATATGTATGATTCTCTCTCTGTTCCTCTGGTGTGTGTGTGTGTGTGTGTGTGTGTGTGTGTGTGTGTGTGTGTGTGTATCTCTTTTTTGTAACGTATCATGTCGTTTGTATGAGACAATGGCAAGCCTGAAGATAATGGAATTTTGCCTGGGAGAATGTTTAGTCTATATTTTCACTCTCAACCAGTAACAGAAATTCTTTTTCTTGAAAAGGTCAGCTAGTGAATATTTTCAGCTTTACAGACCATGTTTCTCTTGTATTATAATGTGAGAACAGCCGCAGATAGAAGACAAGGAAACGGGTGTCCACATTTCAATAAAACATACTTATTTTTTTATTTAAAAGGTTCTTTTAAAATTTGGGATCACCGTGGAGAATGTCCTGTCCATTGGCTAGATCTGGGTAGGGGTTCGAAGTGTACTGCATGTATTGTCCTTGGCTGGTGCCGTAGTTTGAGCAGGACCCCTGAGCCCAGATCCATCCATCATAATGTTCTTCTTGTAGGTTTCTAGGGCCCTCTGGATACTTCTATTTCCCCATTCTCCCATGACATTCTCCACAGTTGAGTGGAGAGTGGGGACTGACTCTCACACAAACTCTGGTGCCCCATATTTGGCCACGTCCCCTGGATGGGGAGGCCTAGTGGCACTCAGAGGAAAGATAGCAGGCTACCGAGAAGAGACTTGATACCCTATGAGCATATACAGGGGGAGGAGGAATGGGAGGATACAAGGGATGGGCTAACAATTTAGATGTAATATGAATAAATTAATAAAATGTATTTTCAAAAATTCGGGATCACACATTATCATTTCCTTATACTAAGATGGACTCCTTTAATCAAGTAAAACATAACTGTAAAGATCAGGATGCGTGTGTGTGTGTGTGTGTGTGTGTGTGTGTGTGTGTGTGTATGTGTGAAGTTTTGTTGAAAATCAGCAATAATGTCTAAAATTCTGAATGCAGCATCATTATTCTCTCTTTCATCAGATCAGGCCAGGTTATAAGCTGGATGAAAAGAAACGGGCAGGGTGTGACCCACATAATCTGAGAAAGAGTTCCTGGCTTTGGGATAAATCTCCCTGATTATGAGTGATTTAAAACTGTGCCTGTGTGTTAGTAAGATGGACACAGAGGATAAGCATCACAGGCCTTTGGTCCTTGAGGCCACTGTGGGATCCATGCTTGTCTGTGTTCTAAAGATGACCTAGAGTGTAGCATCTTTATGTCAACATTTCACCTTCTTATTGAAAACAGAAGCATATATGGAACCTTATTATCGGGAAACATTGCACACCTACCATGTGCAAACATATTAAACACACCCTGAGCTCTGCTTTCTCAGGTGCAAATGGGAACCTGGGAAAAATGCTCTAAATTAACTTATGTCCAATGCATGTAATGTCTTCTTAATCAAATTCTTCTTCAAGGAGCTAAAGAGGAGGCAGGATATGTTGCCCCATGCTTGTAATCCCAGCATGCTGGAGGTAGCATCAGGAAGATCATGAGTTTGATGCTATTCTGAGCTAAGTAGAAATATCTTATATCTACAACTACAACAAAGATGGAAGGGTGGAGATGAGGGCTAGTGAAACAGTCATTATTTGCAGGAGGTCATGGAGTTGATCGCCCAGGGTAGGAGAAAGTAACAGAAGGAAGAAACAAGCAGGAGAAGAGGATGGTTAGGAAAAAGGAAGATGGAGGGCAGGGGAGGTAACGTGGTACATGGTTGAGTGAGAGGGATGAAGGGAAGGAGAAAAGAGAAAGCAGGGAAGGGAGGGGACGAGGGGAAAAGAAGAGGATAGTAGAGTACAGGAAAGAGAAAGGAAAGGGGAAATGAGGGAAGTGGAGGACAGGAAGGGAGAGGAAGAGAGAAAAGGAAGGATAGGAAGGAAAAGGAGAGAAGGAGAGGGAAGAAAAGTGGCAAGCAGTGTAGGGGAAAGTGAGAGGAAGAAGAGGAGAGGGCAGAAGAAGAAAGAAGAGTGGGGAAGGCAGGGAATGGAGAGAAGAGAAGATGTCAGGAGAGAGGAGAGGACCACCTAAGCCTCCCTACTCAAAGTGTGTCAAGCACCATTAGCAGCACCGGGAATTATGTTGCAAGGTACATTTTAGAACTCTGTAAATGCGATCTGTGTTATGCAAGATTTAGCAGATTAGGTATGTGCTTATGAAAACTTAAGAAGCTCTTGCTTGAATAGTCTAGCTATCTTACATCTTTTTCAGAGCTAGGGAAAATAATTAATAAAGGAATGATCTACATACTGGTTCTGTGAGTTACTTACAAGTATATCTGAACTATAACGATGTTGGTATAGCAGAAAGATACTTCTATGAAATAAGCCTTAGAAAAAAACACAGCCAAACTGTAGGCATCCAGACAAACGTAGGACACAATAATACAGGTATTCTGGTCACAGTTTAATAATGTGTGAATCTGCTAAGGAATTATTCCAAAGTTGCCCAAGTATATGTATGCATAGATCTTATATGCACCATAAGCTCCTGTGTCACCTGTGGTGAGAGGCATGGGAAAGCATTCTCTCAGGACACTGGTTGGCGAATGCACAACGTATTGTGTATAAGAACATTTCCAACCATTGTTCTTTTCATGTGAATCGAATTGTTTTCCAGTAAGGAACTTCAGTTTTCACACACACACACACACACACACACACACACACACACACACACACACTCACTCACACTCACACACACACACACACCATGCATGCACACCATTCAATGAAATTACATAGTTGTCAATCAATTCTTCCTCTATTACGATGTACACAGCCAAACAGCTTCCTCACCTTAGAGTCTGAAATAGCCTAGCTTACAGGGCTGTTGACATTGTCAGTCTGTGGAGATTAAAAGTACGTGTTATTCAGCCCAGAAACACCATGATGTTGAAAAAAAAATTGTTCCTTCTGATAATGAATGCACATGGGCTGGTGTTAGACAAAGATTTACTCACATTATAGATAAAATTGCATTAGATTTGTTTTAAAGTTACATTATCATGGAATTCCTGTGGACAAATTCTGCAGGTTATTTATAAGCACAAGAGAATACAGATGTTGAAAAGAGGTAGCTCAAAAAATAGCCCTAAAGTTTGTAGCTGATAAGGGCTGAGAATAGCACTAAGGGGTGTGTTTTAATTAGAAACTGAAATTACATGTATTAACTAAAATTACAAACCAGACGTAAAGAATACATACTTAACATGAGCGACTACTGTTAGATCTCTGGATAATAACCTGTGTCTTTTAGTAGCAATGTACGAGTTACTTTTCAGTCACTTCTGTCCCTTTGAAATTATGTGCAGGAGACATGTGAAAACTAGACAGACTGGGTAGCATGAATGTGATAAACAACTGTAGATAAAAGTCTACTCACAGGTATAGAAAAGTCATGTTTGTCTCTGCCAACTTTCACCGAATTTAAAATTGATTGTGTGTTGTTTTTTAAGTGAGATGTTAATAGCATTCTAAATTTTCTTCATAGAGTTGATGTCGTACATCAGTTCAGGAACTTAATCAACGCATGTGAACTACTTTTCAAAACTGATAGCTCTCTTTTAGGAATTCCTCATGAATATTAAATCATATTAGGAAGCTAACTCCAGAGTCATACGTAGTAGTAACAAGTACTGGTAATAAAAACAGGAAAATGAGAGGTGCCAATTCAAAACACAAACAAACTACCAATGAGGGTCCAGGAATTGCATCAGAAGCTGGTTTGGTCTTCATATGAGCAGGTATACAAGCAGTCATGAACACATACACATGTGTGTGCACACATTCAGCAAATCAAGCAAAATACACATGAAAACTCCTTGCATTATGAATGATGAACATCATCAAAATGTTAAAAAAATGATTTGAATACTCATGACATCATTAATGTCTTTGACAATGTGAGACATGATCATGTTACTAATAAAAGGAATAACAAAAAATTTGGCATAGGTGCACATGACATTAAAGACTGGTCTTGGGAGGCATAGGCAGGTGACTCTCTGTGAGTTCGAGGCCAAACAAGATGACACAGTGAGATTCTGTCTCAATACATACGTATATACATATATAGAAATAAAATTGCCTCAATGAAAATTTTAAATATTTAGGATGGAAATAGAAACAATGTATAAACCTATGTATGTGAAATTCTAAACTGTGCTCTAAGACATGAAACAGATAAAAAAATATAAAGCACCTCCTACTCTGTAAATAGAAAAATTTAACATTAAAAGCATGTTATAGCTCCCTAAGTTAAATTCTATATTTTAACAATCCATTTTATGAAGTTATGTCAGATGATAATAAAATTTATCTCTATAACAAACGTGCAAAATTATCTACAAAAAAATCTATGGAAAGCAGAGGACTGTGGCCAGAGGAAGGAGACATCGTATAGACAATAAATCTTCCATAATTAGCCACTGTGGTGTCAGTGTATATAAATAGATGAACAAGGAATGTGGAAAAATAACAGAAAGGTCAGATACAGTACGTGTGGAAATTTAGATGAGGATGCTTCATGATTGTAAATCTATGCAGTAGAGATAGCCTTTTAAATCCATAAGTCTGTGTTCCAGGGTGACCATGTGGTTACATCAACAGGAGCATGTATAAGGATAAAACTCAAGTGGGTGAAAGATATAAATGTAAAAAATACAAAGAAACAAAAATAAATAGCAGAGTCTATGAACAAATTTTTATTTAGTGATATTACAATCATTTTTAACTATGTGTTAAGTATATGTGTGTGCATCCTTGTCTGTATACATACAATGGATGTAAAGGTGGCAATGAAGGTCAAGAGTCCATGGAAATTATAAGTGTTGGCATGCTGCTCAAGCTGAGTGCTGGAAACTGAACTCATATCTTCCACAGAGCCATCAAGTACTGTTTTTTTTGGTGGTTTTGTTGATGTACAAGATTTTATTTTTATATACTCAAATCTATCAACTCTTTATTTCACTGTCTTTAAAGTTTCATGTATAGAAAGTTCTTCCCTATACCGAGATCAAAGGACAACTGAAGGCCATCTAGCTTTTTTGAGTATTGTTTCACTGCAAGGGGAAACTTTAAAGGCTCTAGCTTGGTGATTTGTGATTTAATGGTGAGCTATTGAATGTTGTTTCCTCTGTGGGTTACTAGACTACTTGTCCCCAGATGACTAGGAATCCCTCCTTGGGTCAGATATCTGACCTTAATAACTTCCTTGCATTTCTATACCACGACGCATTGTCTTCTTGCTTTACCCCCCCAGCACTTGCCATTTCTTCAGGATGATTTGCAACTCCAGCCAGATGCAGTGGTCCATATCAACAATCCCATTGTCAGGGAGCAAGTCATGAAACTGAGACCAGTTTGTCTTGAAAGAAAAAAAGCAAACAAAACATTTGGCAAATTTCTCCTTGGCTGGTTCTTTCTCAGACTTTAATCTGCAAACCCAAGCTGGCATCATTTAATGAATGGACAGAAAGATCTATAGATAGGTAGGTAGGTAGGTGTAGGTAGGCAGATAGACAGACAGACAGACAGACAGATACACATGATAGATATGGATAGATAAATAGATGATAGATAGGTGACAGTCATAGATCTATAGATGATAGATAATAGATATAAATAGATGATAGATAATGGATAGATGATAGATATAGGTAGAGAGGGGATAGATATCTGTTTTAAAATCCATAATAGGAGTCATTTCTGTTCCAGGACAGCTGGGACATAATTTTAATATGTATAAAAGGACTCTCACAACATCCAATTATACATTTTCTGTAGCAAAAATTCATGATATAGTGGTATACTCTTACCACATATTTTTTATATATATACAGATAAGAATACATGTTCTTCATGACAAAATAAAAATTAAAATATGTTGTATTATTTTCCTTGTTCATCATGAATGATATTGATCACATACTATTTTCTGTAATTGAAGATATAAGTTACTTACAGTAAAAAATGAAATTCCAAGATTTTTAGTGAATTACCGGAAG